>NC_134834.1:119639489-119821318 GCF_004210375.1 Tachypleus tridentatus | reverse complement strand
TATCAGTACTGGTTTAATATTAAGTAGTTCGTGAAATATTAACTGGTTTATGAGAAGTATCAGTACTGGTTTAATATTAAATGGTTTACATGGAAATATTAACTGGTTTTATGAGAAGTATCAGTACTGGTTTAATATTAAATGGTTTTACATGAAGTATTAACTGGTTTATGAGAAGTATCAGTACTGGTTTAATATTAAATGGTTTACATGAAGTAAACTTATTAACTGGTTTAATATTAAATGGTTTCATGAAGTATTAACTGGTTTATGAGAAATATCAGTACTGGTTTAATATTGTATGGTTTCGTAAGTAATAACTGGTTTAATATTAAATAGTTTTCATGTGAAGTATTAACTTTGGTTTATAGGAAGTATCAGTACTGGTTTTAATATTAAATGGTTTTACATGAAGTATTAACTGGTTTTATGAAGTATCAGTACTGGTTTAATATTAACTGGTTTTATGTGAAGTATTATGGTTTTATGTGATATCAGTACTGGTTTAATATTAAATAGTTTACAGATTAACTGGTTTATGTGAGTATCAGTACTGGTTTAATATTAAATGGTTTACATGAAAGTATTAACTGGTTTTATAGAAGTATCAGTACTGGTTTAATATTAAATAGTTTCATTGAAGTATTAACTGGTTTATGAGAGGTATCAGTACTGGTTTAATATTAAATGGTTTACGTGAAGTATTAACTGGTTTATGAGAAGTATCAGTACTGGTTTAATATTAAATGGTTTCATTGAAGTATTAACTGGTTTTATGAGAAGTATCAGTACTGGTTTTAATATTAAATGGTTTTACATGGAGAAATTATTAACTGGTTTTATAGAAGTATCAGTACTGGTTTAATATTAAATGGTTTACATGAAGTATTAACTGGTTTTATGAGAAGTATCAGTACTGGTTTAATATTAAATGGTTTACATGAAGTATTAACTGGTTTATGAGAAGTATCAGTACTGGGTTTAATATTAAATAGTTTACATGAAGTATTAACTGGTTTATGTGAGGTATCAGTACTGGTTTAATATTAAATGGTTTACATGAAGTATTAACTGGTCTATGAGAGTATCAGTACTGGTTTAATATTAAATAGTTTACATGAAGTATTAACTGGTTTTGTGAGAAGTATCAGTACTGGTTTAATAATGCAAACTGGTTTTCACGTGAAGTATTAACTATTGGTTTTATGAGAAGTATCAGTACTGGTTTAATATTAAGTAGTTTATGTGAAGTATTAACTGGTTTATGAGAAGTATCAATTACTAGTTTTAATATTAAATAGTTTACATTGAAGTAATAACTGGTTTATGTAGAGAGTATCAGTACTGGTTTAATATTAAGTGGTTTATGTGAAGTATTAACTGGTTTTATGAGAAGTATCAGTACTGGTTTAATATTAAATGGTTTTACGTGAAGTATTAACTGGTTTTATAGAGAAGTATCAGTACTGGTTTAATATTAAAGTAGTTTACATGAAGTTTTAACTGGTTTATATGTAGAGTATCAGTACTGGTTTAATATTAAATGGTTTACATAGAGAGTATTAAATGGTTCCATATGGTTTAAGTAAATTAACTAGTTTATGAGAATTATCAGTACTAGTTTAATATTAAATAGTTTACGACTAGAAGTATTAACTGGTTTATGAGAAGTATCAGTACTGGTTTTAATATTAAATGGTTTCACGTGAAGTATTAACTGGTTTTATGAGAAGTATCAGTACTGGTTTAATATTAAATAGTTTTCATGAAGTATTAACTGGTTTTATGAGAAGTATCAGTACTGGTTTAATATTAAATGGTTTACGTGAAGTATTAACTGGTTTATGAGAAGTATCAGTACTGGTTTTAATATTAAATAGTTTTACGTGAAGTATTAACTGGTTTTATGAAAGTATCAGTACTGGTTTTAATATTAAATGGTTTACATGGAAGTATTAACTGGTTTATGAGAAGTATCAGTACTGGTTTAATATTAAATAGTTTACATGAGTATTATTAACTGGTTTATGCGGGGTATCAGTACTGGTTTAATATTAAAATGGTTTCGGTGAAGTATTAACTGGTTTATGAGAAGTATCGGTACTGATTTAATATTAAATGGTTTATGAAAAGTATTAACTGGTTTATGAGAAATATCAATTACTGGTTTAATATTAAATGGTTTATGTGAAGTATTAACTAGTTTTATGAAGAAATATCAAATTACTAGTTTAATATTAAATAAGTTTTATGTGAAGTATTAACTAGATTTTATGATAAGTATCAATACTAGATTTAATATTAAATAAGATTTTATGAAGTATTTGAAGATTACTGGTTTAATATTAAATAGTTTACATGAAGTATTAACTGGTTTATGTGAAGTATCAGTACTGGTTTAATATTAAAGTAGTTTACATTGAAGTATTAACTTTGGTTTATGAAGTATCAGTACTGGTTTAATATTAAAGGGTTCTTGTGGAGTATTAACTGGTTTATGAGAAGTATCAGTACTGGTTTAATATTAAATAGTTTACATGAAGTATTAACTGGTTTATGTGAAGTATCAGTACTGGTTTTAATATTAAATAGTTTACATGAAGTATTAACTTGGTTTATGAGAAGTATCAGTACTGGTTTAATATTAAAATGGTTTTACGTTGAAGTATTAACTGGTTTATGAGAAGTATCAGTACTGGTTTAATATTAAATGGTTTACATGAAGTATTAACTGGTTTATGAGAAGTATCAGTACTGGTTTAATATTAAATAGTTTTCATGAAGTATTAACTGGTTTATGAAAGTATCAGTACTGGTTTAATATTAAATAGTTTACATTGAAGTATTAACTGGTTTATGAGAAGTATCAGTACTGGTTTAATATTAAATAGTTTTACATGAAGTATTAACTGGTTTATGAGAAGTATCAGTACTGGTTTAATATTAAAATGGTTTACATGAAGTATTAACTGGTTTATGAGAAGTATCAGTACTGGTTTAAATATTAAATAGTTTACATGAAGTATTAACTGGTTTATGAGAAGTATCAGTACTGGTTTAATATTAAATAGTTTACATGAAGTATTAACTGGTTTTATGAGAAGTATCAGTACTGGTTTAATATTATTAAATAGTTTACGTGGAAGTATTAACATGGTTTATGAGAAGTATCAGTACTAGGTTTTAATATTAAATAGTTTACGTGAGAGTATTAACTGGTTTATGAGAAGTATCAAGTACTGGTTTAATATTAAATAGTTTACATGAAGTTTTAACTGGTTTATGAGAAGTATCAGTACTGGTTTAATATTAAATGGTTTTACATGAAGTATTAACTGGTTTATGAGAAGTATCAGTACTGGTTTAATATATTAAATAGTTTACATGAAGTATTAACTGGTTTATGAGAAATATCAGTACTGGTTTAATATTAAATGGTTTTACATAGAAGTATTAACTGGTTTATGAAAAGTATCAGTACTGGTTTAATATTAAATAGTTTACATGAAGTATTAACTGGTTTATGAGAAGTATCAGTACTGGTTTAATATTAAATAGTTTACATGAAGTATTAACTGGTTTATGAGAAGTATCAGTACTGGTTTAATATTAAATAGTTTACATGAAGTTTTAACTGGTTTATGAGAAGTATCAGTACTGGTTTAATATTAAATAGTTTACATGAAGTTTTAACTGGTTAATGAGAAGTATCAGTACTGGTTTAATATTAAATAGTTTACATGAAGTATTAACTGGTTTATGTGAAGTATCAGTACTGGTTTAATATTAAATAGTTTACATGAAGTATTAACTGGTTTATGAAGAAGTATCGAGTACTGGTTTAATATTAAATGGTTTACATGAAGTATTAACTGGTTTATGAAGTATCAGTACTGGTTTAATATTAAATGGTTTCACGTGAAGTATTAACTGGTTTATGAGAAGTATCAGTACTGGTTTAATATTAAATAGTTTACATGAAGTTTTAACTGGTTTATGTGAAGTATCAGTACTGGTTTAATATTAAATAGTTTACATGAAGTTTTAACTGGTTTATGAGAAGTATCAGTACTGGTTTAATATTAAATAGTTTACGTGAAGTATTAACTGGTTTATGAGTAAAGTATCAGTACTGGTTTAATATTAAATGGTTTACGTGAAGTATTAACTGGTTTATGAAAGTATCAGTACTTTGGTTTAATATTAAATGGTTTATGTGAAGTATTAACTGGTTTATGAGAATATCAGTATCAGTACTGGTTTAATATTAAGTAGTTTACATGAAGTTTTAACTGGTTTATGTGAAGTATCAGTACTGGTTTAATATTAAATGGTTTACACATGAAGTATTAAATGGTTCATGTGAAGTATTAACTGGTTTATAGAAATTATCAGTACTGGTTTAATATTAAATAGTTTACGTGAAGTATTAACTGGTTTATGAGAAGTATCAGTACTGGTTTAATATTAAATGGTTTTGCGTGAAGTATTAACTGGTTTATGAGAAGTATCAGTACTGGTTTAATATTAAATAGTTCACGTTGAAGTATTAACTGGTTTATGAGAAGTATCAGTACTGGTTTAATATTAAATGGTTTACATGAAGTATTAACTGGTTTATGCTAGAAGTATCAGTACTGGTTTAATATTAAATGGTTTACATTGAAGTATTAACTGGTTTATGAGAAGTATCAGTACTGGTTTAATATTAAATGGTTTACATGAAGTATTAACTGGTTTATGAGAAGTATCAGTTACTGGTTTTAATATTAAATAGTTTACATGAAGTATTAACTGGTTTATGTGAGTATCAAGTACTGGTTTAATATTAAATGGTTTACATGAAGTATTAACTGGTTTATGAGAAGTATCAGTACTGGTTTAATATTAAATAGTTTACATGAAGTATTAACTGGTTTTATGAGAAGTATCAGTACTGGTTTAATATTAAATGGTTTTACATTGAAGTATTAACTGGTTTATGAGAAGTATCAGTACTGGTTTAATATTAAATGGTTTACATGAAGTATTAACTGGTTTATATGTAGTATCAGTACTGGTTTTAATATTAAATAGTTTACATGAAGTATTAACTTTGGTTATGTGAAGTATCAATACTGGTTTAATATTAAATAGTTTACATGAAGTATTAACTGGTTTATGTGAAGTATCAGTACTGGTTTAATATTAAATGGTTTTACATGAAATATTAACTGGTTTGTATGAAGTATCAGTACTGGTTTAATATTAAATGGTTTACATGAAGTATTAACTGGTTTATGAGAAGTATCAATTACTGGTTTAATAATTAGTAGTTTCACGTGAAGTATTAACTGGTTTTATGAGAAGTATCAGTACTGGTTTAATATTAAATAGTTTACATGAAGTATTAACTGGTTTATAGAGAAGTATCAGTACTGGTTTAATATTAAATAGTTTACATGAAGTATTAACTGGTTTTATGTGAAGTATCAGTACTAGTTTTAATATTAAATAGTTTCACGTGAAGTATTAACTGGTTTATGAGAAGTATCAGTACTGGTTTAATATTAAATAGGTTTACTTAAGAAGTATTAACTGGTTTATAGAAATTATCAGTACTGGTTTAATATTAAATGGTTTATGTGAAGTATTAACTGGTTTATGAGAAGTATCAGTACTGGTTTAATATTAAATGGTTTACATGAGAGAGTATTAACTGGTTTTGTAGAGAAGTATCAGTACTGGTTTAATATTAAATGGTTTTATGTGAAGTATTAACTGGTTTATATGTGAAGTATCAGTACTGGTTTAATATTAAATAGTTTATGTAAGTATTAACTTAGGTTTATGTGAAGTATCAGTACTGGTTTAATATTAATGAGTTTGCATGAAGTATTAACTGGTTTATGAGAAGTATCAGTACTGGTTTAATATTAAGTAGTTTACATGAAGTTTAACTGGTTTATGTGAAGTATCAGTACTGGTTTAATATTAAATGGTTTACATGAAGTATTAAATGGTTCATGTGAAGTATTAACTGGTTTATGAAATTATCAGTACTGGTTTAATATTAAATAGTTTACGTGAAGTATTAACTGGTTTATGAGAAATTATCAGTACTGGTTTAATATTAAATAGGTTTGCGTGAAGTATTAACTGGTTTATGAGAAGTATCAGTACTGGTTTATTATTAAATAGTTTACGTGAAGTATTAACTGGTTTATGAGAAGTATCAGTACTGGTTTAATATTAAGTGGTTTACGTGAAGTATTAACTGGTTTATGAGAAGTATCAGTACTGGTTTAATATTAAATGGTTTACGTGAGGTATTACACTGGTTTTATGAGAAATCTGAAGTGCTGGTTTAATATTAAATGGTTTCAATGAAGTATTAACTGGTTTATGAGAAGTATCAGTACTGGTTTAATATTAAATGGTTTTACATGAAGTATTAACTGGTTTATGATAAGTATCAGTACTAGTTTAATATTAAATAGTTTTACATAGAAGTAATTGCTGGTTTTATATGAGAGGTATCAATTACTGAATTTAATATTAAATGGTTTTACATGAAGTATTAACTGGTTTTATGAGAAGTATCAGTACTGGTTTAATATTAAATAGTTTACATAAGTAATAACTGGTTTATGAGAAGTATCAGTACTGGTTTAATATTTAATGTCAGTTTACATGAAGTATTGCTTTCTGGTTTTATGAGAAATATCAGTACTGGTTTAATATTAAATAGTTTACATGAAGTATTAACTGGTTTTATGTGAAGTATCAGTACTGGTTTAATATTAAATAGTTTACATGAAGTATTAACTGGTTTATGAGAAGTATCAATTACTGGTTTAATATTAAATGGTTTTACATGAAGTATTAACTGGTTTTTTATGTGAAGTATCAGTACTGGTTTAATATTAAATGGTTTACATGAAGTATTAACTGGTTTTATGAGAAGTATCAGTACTGGTTTAATATTAAATGGTTTACATGAAGTATTAACTGGTTTTTGATAGAAATCAGTACTGGTTTAATATTAAATAGTTTACATGAAGTATTAACTGGTTTATGAAGTATCAGTACTGGTTTAATATTAAATGGTTTACGTGAAGTATTAACTGGTTTATGAGAAGTATCAGTACTGGTTTAATATTAAATGGTTTACGTGAAGTATTAACTGGTTTATGAAGTATCAGTACTGGTTTAATATTAAATGGTTTACATGAAGTATTAACTGGTTTATGAGAAGTATCAGTACTGGTTTAATATTAAATAGTTTACATGAAGTATTAACTGGTTTTATGAAGAAGTATCAGTACTGGTTTAATATTAAATGGTTTACGTGAAGTATTAACTGGTTTATGAGAAGTATCAGTACTGGTTTAATATTAAATGGTTTACATGAAGTATTAACTGGTTTATGAGAAGTATCAGTACTGGTTTAATATTAAATGGTTTATGTGAAGTATTAACTGGTTTATGAGAAGTATCAATTACTGGTTTAATATTAAATGGTTTATGTGAAGTATTAACTGGTTTATGTGAAGTATCAGTACTGGTTTAATATTAAATGGTTTATGTGAAGTATTAACTGGTTTTATGAGAAGTATCAGTACTGGTTTAATATTAAATGGTTTACATGAAGTATTAACTGGTTTATGTGAAGTATCAGTACTGGTTTAATATTAAATAGTTTACATGAAGTATTAACTGGTTTATGAGAAGTATCAGTACTGGTTTAATATTAAGGGTTTTGTGAAGTATTAACTGGTTTATGAAGTATCAGTACTGGTTTAATATTAAATAGTTTACATGAAGTATTAACTGGTTTATGTGAAGTATCAGTACTGGTTTAATATTAAATAGTTTACATGAAGTATTAACTGGTTTATGAGAGAAGTATCAGTACTGGTTTAATATTAAATGGTTTACATGAAGTATTAACTGGTTTATGAGAAGTATCAGTACTGGTTTAATATTAAATGGTTTACGTGAAGTATTAACTGGTTTATGAGAAGTATCAGTACTGGTTTAATATTAAATGGTTTACGTGAAGTGTTAACTGGTTTATGGAAAGTATCAGTACTGGTTTAATATTAAATGGTTTTGTGAAGTATTAACTGGTTTATGAGAAGTATCAGTACTGGTTTAATATTAAATGGTTTTCGTGAAGTATTAACTGGTTTTATGAGAAGTATCAGTACTGGTTTAATATTAAATGGTTTACATGAAGTATTAACTGGTTTATGAGAAGTATCAGTACTGGTTTAATATTAAATAGTTTGCATGAAGTATTAACTGGTTTATGAGAAAGTATCAAGTACTGGTTTAATATTAAATAGTTTACATGAAGTATTAACTGGTTTATAGAAGTATCAGTACTGGTTTAATATTAAATGGTTTACATGAAGTATTAACTGGTTTATGAGAGAATATCAGTACTGGTTTAATATTAAATGGTTTTACGTGAAAGTATTAACTGGTTTAATATTAAATGGTTTACGTAATATTAACTGGTTTATGAGAAGTATCAAGTACTGGTTTAATAAATGGTTTCGTAAGTATCAGTACTGGTTTAATATTAAATGGTTTACATGAAGTATTAACTGGTTTATGAGAAGTATCAGTACTGGTTTAATATTAAATGGTTTACGTTGAAGTATTAACTGGTTTATGAGAAGTATCAGTACTGGTTTAATATTAAATAGTTTATGTGAAGTATTAACTGGTTTATGTGAAGTATCAGTACTGGTTTAATATTAAATAGTTTACATGAAGTATTAACTGGTTTATGAGAATTATCAGTACTGGTTTAATATTAAATAGTTTACGTGAAGTATTAACTGGTTTATGAGAAGTATCAGTACTGGTTTAATATTAAATGGTTTACGTGAAGTATTAACTGGTTTATGAGAAGTATCAGTACTGGTTTAATATTAAATAGTTTACGTGAAGTATTAACTGGTTTATGAGAAGTATCAGTACTGGTTTAATATTAAATGGTTTACATGAAGTATTAACTGGTTTATGAGAAGTATCAGTACTGGTTTAATATTAAATGGTTTACACGTGAAGTATTAACTGGTTTATGAGAAGTATCAGTACTGGTTTAATATTAAATGGTTTACATGAAGTATTAACTGGTTTATGAGAAGTATCAGTACTGGTTTAATATTAAATAGTTTACATGAAGTATTAACTGGTTTATGAGAAGTATCAGTACTGGTTTAATATTAAATGGTTTACATGAAGTATTAACTGGTTTATGAGAAGTATCAGTACTGGTTTAATATTAAATAGTTTACATGAAGTATTAACTGGTTTATGAGAAGTATCAGTACTGGTTTAATATTAAATGGTTTACGTGAAGTATTAACTGGTTTATGAGAAGTATCAGTACTGGTTTAATATTAAGTAGTTTATGTGAAGTATTAACTGGTTTATGAGAAGTATCAGTACTGGTTTAATATTAAATGGTTTACGTGAAGTATTAACTGGTTTATGAGAAGTATCAGTACTGGTTTAATATTAAATAGTTTTATGAAGTATTAACTGGTTTATGAGAAGTATCAGTACTGGTTTAATATTAAATGGTTTACATGAAGTATTAACTGGTTTATGAGAAGTATCAGTACTGGTTTAATATTAAATAGTTTACATGAAGTTTTAACTGGTTTATGTGAAGTATCAGTACTGGTTTAATATTAAATGGTTTACATGAAGTATTAAATGGTTCATGTGAAGTATTAACTGGTTTATGAGAATTATCAGTACTGGTTTAATATTAAATAGTTTACATGAAGTATTAACTGGTTTATGAGAAGTATCAGTACTGGTTTAATATTAAATGGTTTTACGTGAAGTATTAACTGGTTTATGAGAAGTATCAGTACTGGTTTAATATTAAATAGTTTACGTGAAGTATTAACTGGTTTATGAAGTATCAGTACTGGTTTAATATTAAATGGTTTACATGAAGTATTAACTGGTTTTATGAGAAGTATCAGTACTGGTTTAATATTAAATGGTTTACGTGAAGTATTAACTGGTTTATGAGAAGTATCAGTACTGGTTTAATATTAAATAGTTTACATGAAGTATTAACTGGTTTATGAGAAGTATCAGTACTGGTTTAATATTAAATAGTTTACATGAAGTATTAACTGGTTTATGTGAGTATCAGTACTGGTTTAATATTAAATGGTTTACGTGAAGTATTAACTGGTTTATGAAGTATCAGTACTGGTTTAATATTAAATGGTTTACATGAAGTATTAACTGGTTTATGAGAAGTATCAGTACTGGTTTAATATTAAATGGTTTATGTGAAGTATTAACTGGTTTATGAGAAGTATCAGTACTGGTTTAATATTAAATGGTTTATGTGAAGTATTAACTGGTTTATGTGAAGTATCAGTACTGGTTTAATATTAAATGGTTTTATGGAGTAGTATTAACTGGTTTATGTGAAGTATCAGTACTGGTTTAATATTAAATAGTTTATGTGAAGTATTAACTGGTTTATGTGAAGTATCAGTACTGGTTTAATATTAAATAGTTTACATGAAGTATTAACTGGTTTATGAGAAGTATCAGTACTGGTTTAATATTAAAAGGGTTCTTGTGAAGTATTAACTGGTTTATGAGAAGTATCAGTACTGGTTTAATATTAAATGGTTTACATGAAGTATTAACTGGTTTATGTGAAGTATCAGTACTGGTTTAATATTAAATAGTTTACATGAAGTATTAACTGGTTTATGAGAAGTATCAGTACTGGTTTAATATTAAATGGTTTACGTGAAGTATTAACTGGTTTATGAGAAGTATCAGTACTGGTTTAATATTAAATGGTTTACATGAAGTATTAACTGGTTTATGAGAAGTATCAGTACTGGTTTAATATTAAATGGTTTACATGAAGTATTAACTGGTTTATGAGAAGTATCAGTACTGGTTTAATATTAAATGGTTCTTGTGAAGTATTAACTGGTTTATGAGAAGTATCAGTACTGGTTTAATATTAAATGGTTTACGTGAAGTATTAACTGGTTTATGAAGTATCAGTACTGGTTTAATATTAAATAGTTTACATGAAGTATTAACTGGTTTATGAGAAGTATCAGTACTGGTTTAATATTAAATAGTTTACATGAAGTATTAACTGGTTTATGAGAAGTATCAGTACTGGTTTAATATTAAATAGTTTACATGAAGTATTAACTGGTTTATGAGAAGTATCAGTACTGGTTTAATATTAAATGGTTTACGTGAAGTATTAACTGGTTTATGAGAAGTATCAGTACTGGTTTAATATTAAATGGTTTACGTGAAGTATTAACTGGTTTATGAGAAGTATCAGTACTGGTTTAATATTAAATGGTTTACGTGAAGTATTAACTGGTTTATGAGAAGTATCAGTACTGGTTTAATATTAAATAGTTTACGTGAAGTATTAAATGGTTTATGAGTAAGTATCAGTACTGGTTTAATATTAAATAGTTTACGTGAAGTATTAACTGGTTTATGTGAAGTATCAGTACTGGTTTAATATTAAATAGTTTACATGAAGTATTAACTGGTTTATGAGAAGTATCAGTACTGGTTTAATATTAAATAGTTTACATGAAGTATTAACTGGTTTATGAGAAGTATCAGTACTGGTTTAATATTAAATGGTTTACATGAAGTATTAACTGGTTTATGAGAAGTATCAGTACTGGTTTAATATTAAATAGTTTACATGAAGTATTAACTGGTTTATGAGAAGTATCAGTACTGGTTTAATATTAAATGGTTTACATGAAGTATTAACTGGTTTATGAGAAGTATCAGTACTGGTTTAATATTAAATGGTTTACGTGAAGTATTAACTGGTTTATGAGAAGTATCAGTACTGGTTTAATATTAAATAGTTTACATGAAGTTTTAACTGGTTTATGAGAAGTATCAGTACTGGTTTAATATTAAATAGTTTACATGAAGTTTTAACTGGTTTATGAGAAGTATCAGTACTGGTTTAATATTAAATAGTTTACGTGAAGTATTAACTGGTTTATGAGAAGTATCAGTACTGGTTTAATATTAAATAGTTTACGTGAAGTATTAACTGGTTTATGAGAAGTATCAGTACTGGTTTAATATTAAATAGTTTACATGAAGTATTAACTGGTTTATGAGAAGTATCAGTACTGGTTTAATATTAAATAGTTTACATGAAGTTTTAACTGGTTTATGAGAAGTATCAGTACTGGTTTAATATTAAATAGTTTACATGAAGTTTTAACTGGTTTATGAGAAGTATCAGTACTGGTTTAATATTAAATAGTTTTTATGAAGTATTAACTGGTTTATGAGAAGTATCAGTACTGGTTTAATATTAAATAGTTTACATGAAGTTATTAACTGGTTTATGAGAAGTATCAGTACTGGTTTAATATTAAATGGTTTACATGAAGTATTAACTGGTTTATGAGAAGTATCAGTACTGGTTTAATATTAAATAGTTTACGTGAAGTATTAACTGGTTTATGAGAAGTATCAGTACTGGTTTAATATTAAATAGTTTACATGAAGTATTAACTGGTTTATGAGAAGTATCAGTACTGGTTTAATATTAAATAGTTTACATGAAGTATTAACTGGTTTATGAGAAGTATCAGTACTGGTTTAATATTAAATAGTTTACATGAAGTATTAACTGGTTAATGAGAAGTATCAGTACTGGTTTAATATTAAATAGTTTACATGAAGTATTAACTGGTTTATGTGAAGTATCAGTACTGGTTTAATATTAAATAGTTTACATGAAGTTTTAACTGGTTTATGAGAAGTATCAGTACTGGTTTAATATTAAATGGTTTTATGAAGTATTAACTGGTTTATGAGAAGTATCAGTACTGGTTTAATATTAAATGGTTTACGTGAAGTATTAACTGGTTTATGAGAAGTATCAGTACTGGTTTAATATTAAATAGTTTACATGAAGTTTTAACTGGTTTATGTGAAGTATCAGTACTGGTTTAATATTAAATAGTTTACATGAAGTTTTAACTGGTTTATGAGAAGTATCAGTACTGGTTTAATATTAAATGGTTTACGTGAAGTATTAACTGGTTTATGAGAAGTATCAGTACTGGTTTAATATTAAATGGTTTACGTGAAGTATTAACTGGTTTATGAGAAGTATCAGTACTGGTTTAATATTAAGTAGTTTATGTGAAGTATTAACTGGTTTATGAGAAGTATCAGTACTGGTTTAATATTAAGTAGTTTACATGAAGTTTTAACTGGTTTATGTGAAGTATCAGTACTGGTTTAATATTAAATGGTTTACATGAAGTATTAAATGGTTCATGTGAGAGTATTAACTGGTTTATGAGAATTATCAGTACTGGTTTAATATTAAATAGTTTACGTGAAGTATTAACTGGTTTATGAGAAGTATCAGTACTGGTTTAATATTAAATGGTTTACATGAAGTATTAACTGGTTTTATGAGAAGTATCAGTACTGGTTTAATATTAAATAGTTTACGTGAAGTATTAACTGGTTTATGAGAAGTATCAGTACTGGTTTAATATTAAATGGTTTACATGAAGTATTAACTGGTTTATGAGAAGTATCAGTACTGGTTTAATATTAAATGGTTTACGTGAAGTATTAACTGGTTTATGAAAGTATCAGTACTGGTTTAATATTAAATGGTTTACATGAAGTATTAACTGGTTTATGAGAAGTATCAGTACTGGTTTAATATTAAATAGTTTACATGAAGTATTAACTGGTTTATGTGAGGTATCAGTACTGGTTTAATATTAAATGGTTTACATGAAGTATTAACTGGTTTATGAGAAGTATCAGTACTGGTTTAATATTAAATAGTTTACATGAAGTATTAACTGGTTTATGAGAAGTATCAGTACTGGTTTAATATTAAATGGTTTACGTGAAGTATTAACTGGTTTATGAGAAGTATCAGTACTGGTTTAATATTAAATAGTTTACATGAAGTATTAACTGGTTTATGAGAAGTATCAGTACTGGTTTAATATTAAATAGTTTACATGAAGTATTAACTGGTTTTATGAGAAGTATCAGTACTGGTTTAATATTAAATAGTTTACATGAAGTATTAACTGGTTTATGTGAAGTATCAGTACTGGTTTAATATTAAATAGTTTTACATGAAGTATTAACTGGTTTATGAGAAGTATCAGTACTGGTTTAATATTAAATGGTTTACATGAAGTATTAACTGGTTTATGAGAAGTATCAGTACTGGTTTAATATTAAATAGTTTACATGAAGTATTAACTGGTTTATGAGAAGTATCAGTACTGGTTTAATATTAAATGGTTTACATGAAGTATTAACTGGTTTTATGAGAAGTATCAGTACTGGTTTAATATTAAATAGTTTACATGAAGTATTAACTGGTTTATGTGAAGTATCAGTACTGGTTTAATATTAAATGGTTTACGTGAAGTATTAACTGGTTTATGAGAAGTATCAGTACTGGTTTAATATTAAATGGTTTACATGAAGTATTAACTGGTTTATGAGAAGTATCAGTACTGGTTTAATATTAAATGGTTTATGTGAAGTATTAACTGGTTTATGAGAAGTATCAGTACTGGTTTAATATTAAATGGTTTATGTGAAGTATTAACTGGTTTATGTGAAGTATCAGTACTGGTTTAATATTAAATGGTTTATGTGAAGTATTAACTGGTTTATGTGAAGTATCAGTACTGGTTTAATATTAAATAGTTTATGTGAAGTATTAACTGGTTTATGTGAAGTATCAGTACTGGTTTAATATTAAATAGTTTACATGAAGTATTAACTGGTTTATGAGAAGTATCAGTACTGGTTTAATATTAAGTAGTTTACATGAAGTTTTAACTGGTTTATGTGAAGTATCAGTACTGGTTTAATATTAAATGGTTTACATGAAGTATTAAATGGTTCATGTGAAGTATTAACTGGTTTATGAGAATTATCAGTACTGGTTTAATATTAAATAGTTTACGTGAAGTATTAACTGGTTTATGAAGTATCAGTACTGGTTTAATATTAAATGGTTTACGTGAAGTATTAACTGGTTTATGAGAAGTATCAGTACTGGTTTAATATTAAATAGTTTACGTGAAGTATTAACTGGTTTATGAGAAGTATCAGTACTGGTTTAATATTAAGTAGTTTACGTGAAGTATTAACTGGTTTATGAGAAGTATCAGTACTGGTTTAATATTAAATGGTTTACGTGAAGTATTAACTGGTTTATGAGAAGTATCAGTACTGGTTTAATATTAAATGGTTTACGTGAAGTATTAACTGGTTTATGAGAAGTATCAGTACTGGTTTAATATTAAATGGTTTACATGAAGTATTAACTGGTTTATGAGAAGTATCAGTACTGGTTTAATATTAAATAGTTTACATGAAGTATTAACTGGTTTATGTGAGGTATCAGTACTGATTTAATATTAAATGGTTTACATGAAGTATTAACTGGTTTATGAGAAGTATCAGTACTGGTTTAATATTAAATAGTTTACATGAAGTATTAACTGGTTTATGAGAAGTATCAGTACTGGTTTAATATTAAATGGTTTACGTGAAGTATTAACTGGTTTATGAGAAGTATCAGTACTGGTTTAATATTAAATAGTTTACATGAAGTATTAACTGGTTTATGTGAAGTATCAGTACTGGTTTAATATTAAATAGTTTACATGAAGTATTAACTGGTTTATGAGAAGTATCAGTACTGGTTTAATATTAAATGGTTTACATGAAGTATTAACTGGTTTATGTGAAGTATCAGTACTGGTTTAATATTAAATGGTTTACATGAAGTATTAACTGGTTTATGAGAAGTATCAGTACTGGTTTAATATTAAATGGTTTACATGAAGTATTAACTGGTTTATGAGAAGTATCAGTACTGGTTTAATATTAAATGGTTTACGTGAAGTATTAACTGGTTTATGAGAAGTATCAGTACTGGTTTAATATTAAATGGTTTACGTGAAGTATTAACTGGTTTATGAGAAGTATCAGTACTGGTTTAATATTAAATGGTTTACGTGAAGTATTAACTGGTTTATGAGAAGTATCAGTACTGGTTTAATATTAAATGGTTTACATGAAGTATTAACTGGTTTATGAGAAGTATCAGTACTGGTTTAATATTAAATAGTTTACATGAAGTATTAACTGGTTTATGTGAAGTATCAGTACTGGTTTAATATTAAATGGTTTACGTGAAGTATTAACTGGTTTATGAGAAGTATCAGTACTGGTTTAATATTAAATGGTTTACATGAAGTATTAACTGGTTTATGAGAAGTATCAGTACTGGTTTAATATTAAATGGTTTATGTGAAGTATTAACTGGTTTTATGAGAAGTATCAGTACTGGTTTAATATTAAATGGTTTATGTGAAGTATTAACTGGTTTATGTGAAGTATCAGTACTGGTTTAATATTAAATGGTTTATGTGAAGTATTAACTGGTTTATGTGAAGTATCAGTACTGGTTTAATATTAAATAGTTTATGTGAAGTATTAACTGGTTTATGTGAAGTATCAGTACTGGTTTAATATTAAATAGTTTACATGAAGTATTAACTGGTTTATGAGAAGTATCAGTACTGGTTTAATATTAAATAGTTCTTGTGAAGTATTAACTGGTTTATGAGAAGTATCAGTACTGGTTTAATATTAAATAGTTTACATGAAGTATTAACTGGTTTATGTGAAGTATCAGTACTGGTTTAATATTAAATAGTTTACATGAAGTATTAACTGGTTTATGAGAAGTATCAGTACTGGTTTAATATTAAATGGTTTACGTGAAGTATTAACTGGTTTTATGAGAAGTATCAGTACTGGTTTAATATTAAATGGTTTACGTGAAGTATTAACTGGTTTATGAGAAGTATCAGTACTGGTTTAATATTAAATGGTTTACGTGAAGTATTAACTGGTTTATGAGAAGTATCAGTACTGGTTTAATATTAAATGGTTTTGTGAAGTATTAACTGGTTTATGAGAAGTATCAGTACTGGTTTAATATTAAATGGTTTACGTGAAGTATTAACTGGTTTATGAAGTATCAGTACTGGTTTAATATTAAATAGTTTACGTGAAGTATTAACTGGTTTATGAGAAGTATCAGTACTGGTTTAATATTAAATAGTTTACATGAAGTATTAACTGGTTTATGAGAAGTATCAGTACTGGTTTAATATTAAATAGTTTACATGAAGTATTAACTGGTTTATGAGAAGTATCAGTACTGGTTTAATATTAAATGGTTTACGTGAAGTATTAACTGGTTTATGAGAAGTATCAGTACTGGTTTAATATTAAATGGTTTACGTGAAGTATTAACTGGTTTAATATTAAATGGTTTACGTGAAGTATTAACTGGTTTATGAGAAGTATCAGTACTGGTTTAATATTAAATGGTTTACATGAAGTATTAACTGGTTTAATATTAAATGGTTTACGTGAAGTATTAACTGGTTTATGAGAAGTATCAGTACTGGTTTAATATTAAATGGTTTACGTGAAGTATTAACTGGTTTATGAGAAGTATCAGTACTGGTTTAATATTAAATAGTTTATGTGAAGTATTAACTGGTTTATGTGAAGTATCAGTACTGGTTTAATATTAAGTAGTTTACATGAAGTATTAACTGGTTTATGAGAAGTATCAGTACTGGTTTAATATTAAAGGGTTCTTGTGAAGTATTAACTGGTTTATGAGAAGTATCAGTACTGGTTTAATATTAAATGGTTTACATGAAGTATTAACTGGTTTATGTGAGGTATCAGTACTGGTTTAATATTAAATGGTTTACATGAAGTATTAACTGGTTTATGAGAAGTATCAGTACTGGTTTAATATTAAATAGTTTACATGAAGTATTAACTGGTTTATGAGAAGTATCAGTACTGGTTTAATATTAAATGGTTTACGTGAAGTATTAACTGGTTTATGAGAAGTATCAGTACTGGTTTAATATTAAATAGTTTACATGAAGTATTAACTGGTTTATGTGAAGTATCAGTACTGGTTTAATATTAAATAGTTTACATGAAGTATTAACTGGTTTATGAGAAGTATCAGTACTGGTTTAATATTAAATAGTTTACATGAAGTATTAACTGGTTTATGAGAAGTATCAGTACTGGTTTAATATTAAATGGTTTACATGAAGTATTAACTGGTTTATGAGAAGTATCAGTACTGGTTTAATATTAAATGGTTTACATGAAGTATTAACTGGTTTATGAGAAGTATCAGTACTGGTTTAATATTAAGTAGTTTACGTGAAGTATTAACTGGTTTATGAGAAGTATCAGTACTGGTTTAATATTAAATGGTTTACATGAAGTATTAACTGGTTTATGAGAAGTATCAGTACTGGTTTAATATTAAATAGTTTACATGAAGTATTAACTGGTTTTATGTGAAGTATCAGTACTGGTTTAATATTAAATGGTTTACATGAAGTATTAACTGGTTTATGAGAAGTATCAGTACTGGTTTAATATTAAATGGTTTACATGAAGTATTAACTGGTTTATGAGAAGTATCAGTACTGGTTTAATATTAAATGGTTTATGTGAAGTATTAACTGGTTTATGAGAAGTATCAGTACTGGTTTAATATTAAATGGTTTATGTGAAGTATTAACTGGTTTATGTGAAGTATCAGTACTGGTTTAATATTAAATGGTTTATGTGAAGTATTAACTGGTTTATGTGAAGTATCAGTACTGGTTTAATATTAAATAGTTTATGTGAAGTATTAACTGGTTTTATGAGAAGTATCAGTACTGGTTTAATATTAAATAGTTTACATGAAGTATTAACTGGTTTATGAGAAGTATCAGTACTGGTTTAATATTAAGTAGTTTACATGAAGTTTTAACTGGTTTATGTGAAGTATCAGTACTGGTTTAATATTAAATGGTTTACATGAAGTATTAAATGGTTCATGTGAAGTATTAACTGGTTTATGAGAATTATCAGTACTGGTTTAATATTAAATAGTTTACGTGAAGTATTAACTGGTTTATGAGAAGTATCAGTACTGGTTTAATATTAAATGGTTTACGTGAAGTATTAACTGGTTTATGAGAAGTATCAGTACTGGTTTAATATTAAATAGTTTACGTGAAGTATTAACTGGTTTATGAGAAGTATCAGTACTGGTTTAATATTAAGTAGTTTACGTGAAGTATTAACTGGTTTATGAGAAGTATCAGTACTGGTTTAATATTAAATGGTTTACGTGAAGTATTAACTGGTTTATGAGAAGTATCAGTACTGGTTTAATATTAAATGGTTTACGTGAAGTATTAACTGGTTTATGAGAAGTATCAGTACTGGTTTAATATTAAATGGTTTACATGAAGTATTAACTGGTTTATGAGAAGTATCAGTACTGGTTTAATATTAAATAGTTTACATGAAGTATTAACTGGTTTATGTGAGGTATCAGTACTGATTTAATATTAAATGGTTTACATGAAGTATTAACTGGTTTATGAGAAGTATCAGTACTGGTTTAATATTAAATAGTTTACATGAAGTATTAACTGGTTTATGAGAAGTATCAGTACTGGTTTAATATTAAATGGTTTACGTGAAGTATTAACTGGTTTATGAGAAGTATCAGTACTGGTTTAATATTAAATAGTTTACATGAAGTATTAACTGGTTTATGTGAAGTATCAGTACTGGTTTAATATTAAATAGTTTACATGAAGTATTAACTGGTTTATGAGAAGTATCAGTACTGGTTTAATATTAAATGGTTTACATGAAGTATTAACTGGTTTATGTGAAGTATCAGTACTGGTTTAATATTAAATGGTTTACATGAAGTATTAACTGGTTTATGAGAAGTATCAGTACTGGTTTAATATTAAATGGTTTACATGAAGTATTAACTGGTTTATGAGAAGTATCAGTACTGGTTTAATATTAAATAGTTTACGTGAAGTATTAACTGGTTTATGAGAAGTATCAGTACTGGTTTAATATTAAATGGTTTACGTGAAGTATTAACTGGTTTATGAGAAGTATCAGTACTGGTTTAATATTAAATGGTTTACGTGAAGTATTAACTGGTTTATGAGAAGTATCAGTACTGGTTTAATATTAAATGGTTTACATGAAGTATTAACTGGTTTATGAGAAGTATCAGTACTGGTTTAATATTAAATAGTTTACATGAAGTATTAACTGGTTTATGTGAAGTATCAGTACTGGTTTAATATTAAATGGTTTACGTGAAGTATTAACTGGTTTATGAGAAGTATCAGTACTGGTTTAATATTAAATGGTTTACATGAAGTATTAACTGGTTTATGAGAAGTATCAGTACTGGTTTAATATTAAATGGTTTATGTGAAGTATTAACTGGTTTATGAGAAGTATCAGTACTGGTTTAATATTAAATGGTTTTGTGAAGTATTAACTGGTTTATGTGAAGTATCAGTACTGGTTTAATATTAAATGGTTTATGTGAAGTATTAACTGGTTTATGTGAAGTATCAGTACTGGTTTAATATTAAATAGTTTATGTGAAGTATTAACTGGTTTATGTGAAGTATCAGTACTGGTTTAATATTAAGTAGTTTACATGAAGTATTAACTGGTTTATGAGAAGTATCAGTACTGGTTTAATATTAAAGGGTTCTTGTGAAGTATTAACTGGTTTATGAGAAGTATCAGTACTGGTTTAATATTAAATAGTTTACATGAAGTATTAACTGGTTTATGTGAAGTATCAGTACTGGTTTAATATTAAATAGTTTACATGAAGTATTAACTGGTTTATGAGAAGTATCAGTACTGGTTTAATATTAAATGGTTTACGTGAAGTATTAACTGGTTTATGAGAAGTATCAGTACTGGTTTAATATTAAATGGTTTACGTGAAGTATTAACTGGTTTATGAGAAGTATCAGTACTGGTTTAATATTAAATGGTTTACGTGAAGTGTTAACTGGTTTATGAGAAGTATCAGTACTGGTTTAATATTAAATGGTTCTTGTGAAGTATTAACTGGTTTATGAGAAGTATCAGTACTGGTTTAATATTAAATGGTTTACGTGAAGTATTAACTGGTTTATGAGAAGTATCAGTACTGGTTTAATATTAAATAGTTTACATGAAGTATTAACTGGTTTATGAGAAGTATCAGTACTGGTTTAATATTAAATAGTTTACATGAAGTATTAACTGGTTTATGAGAAGTATCAGTACTGGTTTAATATTAAATAGTTTACATGAAGTATTAACTGGTTTATGAGAAGTATCAGTACTGGTTTAATATTAAATGGTTTACGTGAAGTATTAACTGGTTTATGAGAAGTATCAGTACTGGTTTAATATTAAATGGTTTACGTGAAGTATTAACTGGTTTAATATTAAATGGTTTACGTGAAGTATTAACTGGTTTATGAGAAGTATCAGTACTGGTTTAATATTAAATGGTTTACGTGAAGTATTAACTGGTTTATGAGAAGTATCAGTACTGGTTTAATATTAAATAGTTTACGTGAAGTATTAAATGGTTTATGAGAAGTATCAGTACTGGTTTAATATTAAATAGTTTACGTGAAGTATTAACTGGTTTATGTGAAGTATCAGTACTGGTTTAATATTAAATAGTTTACATGAAGTATTAACTGGTTTATGAGAAGTATCAGTACTGGTTTAATATTAAATAGTTTACATGAAGTATTAACTGGTTTATGAGAAGTATCAGTACTGGTTTAATATTAAATGGTTTACGTGAAGTATTAACTGGTTTATGAGAAGTATCAGTACTGGTTTAATATTAAATAGTTTACATGAAGTTTTAACTGGTTTATGAGAAGTATCAGTACTGGTTTAATATTAAATGGTTTACATGAAGTATTAACTGGTTTATGAGAAGTATCAGTACTGGTTTAATATTAAATGGTTTACGTGAAGTATTAACTGGTTTATGAGAAGTATCAGTACTGGTTTAATATTAAATAGTTTACATGAAGTTTTAACTGGTTTATGAGAAGTATCAGTACTGGTTTAATATTAAATAGTTTACATGAAGTTTTAACTGGTTTATGAGAAGTATCAGTACTGGTTTAATATTAAATAGTTTACGTGAAGTATTAACTGGTTTATGAGAAGTATCAGTACTGGTTTAATATTAAGTAGTTTACGTGAAGTATTAACTGGTTTATGAGAAGTATCAGTACTGGTTTAATATTAAATAGTTTACATGAAGTATTAACTGGTTTATGAGAAGTATCAGTACTGGTTTAATATTAAATAGTTTACATGAAGTTTTAACTGGTTTATGAGAAGTATCAGTACTGGTTTAATATTAAATAGTTTACATGAAGTTTTAACTGGTTTATGAGAAGTATCAGTACTGGTTTAATATTAAATAGTTTACATGAAGTTTTAACTGGTTTAAGAGAAGTATCAGTACTGGTTTAATATTAAATAGTTTACATGAAGTTTTAACTGGTTTATGAGAAGTATCAGTACTGGTTTAATATTAAATGGTTTACATGAAGTATTAACTGGTTTATGAGAAGTATCAGTACTGGTTTAATATTAAATAGTTTACGTGAAGTATTAACTGGTTTATGAGAAGTATCAGTACTGGTTTAATATTAAATAGTTTACATGAAGTATTAACTGGTTTATGAGAAGTATCAGTACTGGTTTAATATTAAATAGTTTACATGAAGTTTTAACTGGTTTATGAGAAGTATCAGTACTGGTTTAATATTAAATAGTTTACATGAAGTTTTAACTGGTTAATGAGAAGTATCAGTACTGGTTTAATATTAAATAGTTTACATGAAGTATTAACTGGTTTATGTGAAGTATCAGTACTGGTTTAATATTAAATAGTTTACATGAAGTTTTAACTGGTTTATGAGAAGTATCAGTACTGGTTTAATATTAAATGGTTTACATGAAGTATTAACTGGTTTATGAGAAGTATCAGTACTGGTTTAATATTAAATGGTTTACGTGAAGTATTAACTGGTTTATGAGAAGTATCAGTACTGGTTTAATATTAAATAGTTTACATGAAGTTTTAACTGGTTTATGTGAAGTATCAGTACTGGTTTAATATTAAATAGTTTACATGAAGTTTTAACTTGTTTATGAGAAGTATCAGTACTGGTTTAATATTAAATAGTTTACGTGAAGTATTAACTGGTTTATGAGAAGTATCAGTACTGGTTTAATATTAAATGGTTTACGTGAAGTATTAACTGGTTTATGAGAAGTATCAGTACTGGTTTAATATTAAATAGTTTACATGAAGTTTTAACTGGTTTATGAGAAGTATCAGTACTGGTTTAATATTAAATGGTTTACATGAAGTATTAACTGGTTTATGAGAAGTATCAGTACTGGTTTAATATTAAATGGTTTACGTGAAGTATTAACTGGTTTATGAGAAGTATCAGTACTGGTTTAATATTAAATAGTTTACATGAAGTTTTAACTGGTTTATGAGAAGTATCAGTACTGGTTTAATATTAAATGGTTTATGTGAAGTATTAACTGGTTTATGAGAAGTATCAGTACTGGTTTAATATTAAATAGTTTATGTGAAGTATTAACTGGTTTATGAGAAGTATCAGTACTGGTTTAATATTAAATGGTTTATGTGAAGTATTAACTGGTTTATGAGAAGTATCAGTACTGGTTTAATATTAAATGGTTTATGTGAAGTATTAACTGGTTTATGTGAAGTATCAGTACTGGTTTAATATTAAATGGTTTATCTGAAGTATTAACTGGTTTATGTGAAGTATCAGTACTGGTTTAATATTAAATAGTTTATGTGAAGTATTAACTGGTTTATGTGAAGTATCAGTACTGGTTTAATATTAAATGGTTTACGTGAAGTATTAACTGGTTTATGAGAAGTATCAGTACTGGTTTAATATTAAATGGTTTACATGAAGTATTAACTGGTTTATGTGAAGTATCAGTACTGGTTTAATATTAAATGGTTTACATGAAGTATTAACTGGTTTATGAGAAGTATCAGTACTGGTTTAATATTAAATGGTTTACATGAAGTATTAACTGGTTTATGAGAAGTATCAGTACTGGTTTAATATTAAGTAGTTTACGTGAAGTATTAACTGGTTTATGAGAAGTATCAGTACTGGTTTAATATTAAATGGTTTACGTGAAGTATTAACTGGTTTATGAGAAGTATCAGTACTGGTTTAATATTAAATGGTTTACATGAAGTATTAACTGGTTTATGAGAAGTATCAGTACTGGTTTAATATTAAATGGTTTACATGAAGTATTAACTGGTTTATGAGAAGTATCAGTACTGGTTTAATATTAAATAGTTTACATGAAGTATTAACTGGTTTATGTGAAGTATCAGTACTGGTTTAATATTAAATGGTTTACGTGAAGTATTAACTGGTTTATGAGAAGTATCAGTACTGGTTTAATATTAAATGGTTTACATGAAGTATTAACTGGTTTATGAGAAGTATCAGTACTGGTTTAATATTAAATGGTTTATGTGAAGTATTAACTGGTTTATGAGAAGTATCAGTACTGGTTTAATATTAAATGGTTTATGTGAAGTATTAACTGGTTTATGTGAAGTATCAGTACTGGTTTAATATTAAATGGTTTATGTGAAGTATTAACTGGTTTATGTGAAGTATCAGTACTGGTTTAATATTAAATAGTTTATGTGAAGTATTAACTGGTTTATGTGAAGTATCAGTACTGGTTTAATATTAAGTAGTTTACATGAAGTATTAACTGGTTTATGAGAAGTATCAGTACTGGTTTAATATTAAATGGTTTTTGTGAAGTATTAACTGGTTTATGAGAAGTATCAGTACTGGTTTAATATTAAATAGTTTACATGAAGTATTAACTGGTTTATGTGAAGTATCAGTACTGGTTTAATATTAAATAGTTTACATGAAGTATTAACTGGTTTATGAGAAGTATCAGTACTGGTTTAATATTAAATGGTTTACATGAAGTATTAACTGGTTTATGAGAAGTATCAGTACTGGTTTAATATTAAATGGTTTACATGAAGTATTAACTGGTTTATGAGAAGTATCAGTACTGGTTTAATATTAAATGGTTTACGTGAAGTATTAACTGGTTTATGAGAAGTATCAGTACTGGTTTAATATTAAATGGTTTTGTGAAGTATTAACTGGTTTATGAGAAGTATCAGTACTGGTTTAATATTAAATGGTTTACATGAAGTATTAACTGGTTTATGAGAAGTATCAGTACTGGTTTAATATTAAATAGTTTACATGAAGTATTAACTGGTTTATGAGAAGTATCAGTACTGGTTTAATATTAAATAGTTTACATGAAGTATTAACTGGTTTATGAGAAGTATCAGTACTGGTTTAATATTAAATAGTTTACATGAAGTATTAACTGGTTTATGAGAAGTATCAGTACTGGTTTAATATTAAATGGTTTACGTGAAGTATTAACTGGTTTATGAGAAGTATCAGTACTGGTTTAATATTAAATGGTTTACATGAAGTATTAACTGGTTTAATATTAAATGGTTTACATGAAGTATTAACTGGTTTATGAGAAGTATCAGTACTGGTTTAATATTAAATGGTTTACATGAAGTATTAACTGGTTTATGAGAAGTATCAGTACTGGTTTAATATTAAATAGTTTACATGAAGTATTAACTGGTTTATGAGAAGTATCAGTACTGGTTTAATATTAAATAGTTTACATGAAGTATTAACTGGTTTATGTGAAGTATCAGTACTGGTTTAATATTAAATAGTTTACATGAAGTATTAACTGGTTTATGAGAAGTATCAGTACTGGTTTAATATTAAATAGTTTACATGAAGTATTAACTGGTTTATGAGAAGTATCAGTACTGGTTTAATATTAAATGGTTTACGTGAAGTATTAACTGGTTTATGAGAAGTATCAGTACTGGTTTAATATTAAATAGTTTACATGAAGTTTTAACTGGTTTATGAGAAGTATCAGTACTGGTTTAATATTAAATGGTTTACATGAAGTATTAACTGGTTTATGAGAAGTATCAGTACTGGTTTAATATTAAATGGTTTACATGAAGTATTAACTGGTTTATGAGAAGTATCAGTACTGGTTTAATATTAAATAGTTTACATGAAGTATTAACTGGTTTATGAGAAGTATCAGTACTGGTTTAATATTAAATAGTTTACATGAAGTATTAACTGGTTTATGAGAAGTATCAGTACTGGTTTAATATTAAATAGTTTACGTGAAGTATTAACTGGTTTATGAGAAGTATCAGTACTGGTTTAATATTAAATAGTTTACGTGAAGTATTAACTGGTTTATGAGAAGTATCAGTACTGGTTTAATATTAAATAGTTTACATGAAGTATTAACTGGTTTATGAGAAGTATCAGTACTGGTTTAATATTAAATAGTTTACATGAAGTATTAACTGGTTTATGAGAAGTATCAGTACTGGTTTAATATTAAATAGTTTACATGAAGTATTAACTGGTTTATGAGAAGTATCAGTACTGGTTTAATATTAAATAGTTTACATGAAGTATTAACTGGTTTATGAGAAGTATCAGTACTGGTTTAATATTAAATAGTTTACATGAAGTATTAACTGGTTTATGAGAAGTATCAGTACTGGTTTAATATTAAATGGTTTACATGAAGTATTAACTGGTTTATGAGAAGTATCAGTACTGGTTTAATATTAAATAGTTTACGTGAAGTATTAACTGGTTTATGAGAAGTATCAGTACTGGTTTAATATTAAATAGTTTACATGAAGTATTAACTGGTTTATGAGAAGTATCAGTACTGGTTTAATATTAAATAGTTTACATGAAGTATTAACTGGTTTATGAGAAGTATCAGTACTGGTTTAATATTAAATAGTTTACATGAAGTATTAACTGGTTTATGAGAAGTATCAGTACTGGTTTAATATTAAATAGTTTACATGAAGTATTAACTGGTTTATGTGAAGTATCAGTACTGGTTTAATATTAAATAGTTTACATGAAGTTTTAACTGGTTTATGTGAAGTATCAGTACTGGTTTAATATTAAATGGTTTACATGAAGTATTAACTGGTTTATGAGAAGTATCAGTACTGGTTTAATATTAAATGGTTTACGTGAAGTATTAACTGGTTTATGAGAAGTATCAGTACTGGTTTAATATTAAATAGTTTACATGAAGTATTAACTGGTTTATGTGAAGTATCAGTACTGGTTTAATATTAAATAGTTTACATGAAGTATTAACTGGTTTATGAGAAGTATCAGTACTGGTTTAATATTAAATAGTTTACGTGAAGTATTAACTGGTTTATGAGAAGTATCAGTACTGGTTTAATATTAAATAGTTTACATGAAGTATTAACTGGTTTATGAGAAGTATCAGTACTGGTTTAATATTAAATAGTTTACATGAAGTATTAACTGGTTTATGAGAAGTATCAGTACTGGTTTAATATTAAATGGTTTACGTGAAGTATTAACTGGTTTATGAGAAGTATCAGTACTGGTTTAATATTAAATGGTTTACGTGAAGTATTAACTGGTTTATGAGAAGTATCAGTACTGGTTTAATATTAAATAGTTTACATGAAGTATTAACTGGTTTATGAGAAGTATCAGTACTGGTTTAATATTAAATGGTTTATGTGAAGTATTAACTGGTTTATGAGAAGTATCAGTACTGGTTTAATATTAAATAGTTTATGTGAAGTATTAACTGGTTTATGAGAAGTATCAGTACTGGTTTAATATTAAATGGTTTATGTGAAGTATTAACTGGTTTATGAGAAGTATCAGTACTGGTTTAATATTAAATGGTTTATGTGAAGTATTAACTGGTTTATGTGAAGTATCAGTACTGGTTTAATATTAAATGGTTTATCTGAAGTATTAACTGGTTTATGTGAAGTATCAGTACTGGTTTAATATTAAATAGTTTATGTGAAGTATTAACTGGTTTATGTGAAGTATCAGTACTGGTTTAATATTAAATGGTTTATGTGAAGTATTAACTGGTTTATGAGAAGTATCAGTACTGGTTTAATATTAAATGGTTTACATGAAGTATTAACTGGTTTATGAGAAGTATCAGTACTGGTTTAATATTAAATGGTTTACATGAAGTATTAACTGGTTTATGAGAAGTATCAGTACTGGTTTAATATTAAATGGTTTACATGAAGTATTAACTGGTTTATGTAAAGTATTACTACTGGTTTAATATTTAGTTATTTGGTTCATAGCAAGCAGCTCAGCAGCTTCTATGGGCCAGGATTCCATGTCCAGTAACACTACCACCCCTTCACCTACATCATCATCCTCTTCACCCAGTCCTGGAACACCCTGTTCTTCATCTTCAACATCAATCTCACCCCATCACTGCCCCAGCCAACAGTCTCGGCTGCTGGGCTTTCCACGTCACAAGCAGTACCAGCACAAGGAAGGATGGCAAACAGCCACCAGAAGGAAAAGAGACACTCTCTCTCAGCTCTCTCCTTTTCTCAGAATTCTCCACAGAGTACAGCTTCATATCGACATTCTATGGAAGTTCTCATTGGTTCAACAACAGACAGTACATTTGGTTCTGACTCTCAAAACAAAGGTCCTGGACCTCAGACTCCCGTCTCAAATGTGCTTGTTCCTCCAACTGTACCAACTCAGGTGAAACTTCAGTAATGTATTTCATACCATTACTTTGATCTGTCTGCATGTTATAATATAACAAAGAAATTCATTACTGCAATATCACTTAGATCTGCATGTTATAATATAACAAAGAAATTAATTACTGTAATATCACTTAGATCTGCATGTTATAATATAACAAAGAAATTCATTACTGTAATATCACTTAGATCTGCATGTTAAAATATAACAAAGAAATTCATTACTGTAATATCACTTAATCTGCATGTTATAATATAACAAAGAAATTCATTACTGTAATATCACTTAGATCTGCATGTTATAATATAACAAAGAAATTCATTACTGTAATTAGAAGTGATAACATTTTTATTATAAAAAATTATTCCAGAAAACTGTTGCAACTGAAAGAACAACATTATAATTTTATGTGTTAATGAATCAGTTAAACTACAGAGAAAAATTTTACTTGACTAGTGTTGTTAAATTACAGAGAAAACTAATACTTGACTATATTAAACTACAGAGAAGTCTATTACTTGACTAGTGTTGTGAAACTCCAGAGAAAAGTATTATTTAATTAGCATTGTTAAACTTCATAGTAAACTATTATTTAATTAGCAGTTAAACTTCACAGTTAACTATTATTTAATTAGCAGTTAAACTACACAGTAAACTATTATTTAATTAGCATTGTTAAACTACACAGTAAACTATTATTTAATTAGCATTGTTAAACTACACAGTGAACTATTATTTAATTAGCATTGTTAAACTACACAGTGAACTATTATTTAATTAGCAGTTAAACTACACAGTAAACTATTATTTAATTAGCAGTTAAACTACACAGTAAACTGTTATTTAATTAGCAGTTAAACTACACTGGAAACTATAATTAGGGTTGTTAAACTACACAGTGAACTATTATTTAATTAGAGTTGTTAAACTACGGAGCAAACTGTTATTTAATTAGTGTTGTTAAATTACATTAGGTATTTTATACAAGAACAGTAGAAAATCTTGAGGTAATACAATGTCATACATTAATAATACTGTGTAATACACTAATAATACAGTGTGATACAAAGTAATACATTAATGTGTAGTGATGAATTGTTTAACCTTTATCTTTTGCAGTGTTTTGATAGAAGCCTTTGTTATGCACTGGACAAGTGACAACATATAATTAGCCTGTGTTATGCATGTGTTACATTAATGGACTAGTTGTTTGTGGTTGTAAAGTGAACACACATTAATTGATTTATTCTTCGTACAACAGTTTAACCAAGACCGTGGTATATGTTGTACATTTATTTTATCTGTAGTGGGCAGAGTCTACTGGTGCTAGAATTGTTAGACATCACAGTGGACGCAGAGAAAGAAATACTGGTAATTCAACTCCCCAGAAAGAGACTAGTGAAACAGAATCGGGAAGCAGTAATGGGATACCTACTTCATCCAGTCATGGTCCTAGCAATACCCATGTTCCTGTTCCCATCTTGTGAGTAGTGTCTTGTGTTTAACTCAAAATGCTTATTATCTTAGCTGCTGTTTGGTTATGGTGATAGAGAGAACCTTTGGTATTACTCTTGTGGGTTTACACACATCAGAGAAACAACTTATAAGAACATTGTATTTATTCTTGTAACATTATATTAGTAAGTTGATGGTTAAAGACTTTATCTTTTAGTTATGTTGCTGTTTACAACTATAAGCCACACAAGGAAGATGAGTTAGAGTTGAAAAAAGGAGAGTTGTACACTGTTTGTGAAAAGTGCCAAGATGGGTGGTTTAAAGGAACATCCTTACGCACAGGACGCAGTGGAGTGTTTCCCGGGAACTACGTCCAGCTTCCAAAGTAAGAAATGTTTTATTTGAATTCATTTTTCTTTATATTTGAGTCCGTTTTGCTGTGTGACTTGTTATTTAGAGCTTCAGAAATTAAGAATGAAAAACGTGATTTGCTGTTTCATAAAAAAATATTTTGAGAAACTGTCAGTTTGTATAAACAATTCTTCATTTTACGTTACATATATCAAAATTGTAGATAACCCATGAAAAACAAATTCAAGTTAAAACTTCTTTTTACAATGCACACCTAATGAGATTTTATTTAATCCTATCTGCATGGGCATCCTTTACTATGCACATCATGAGATACTTAGTGACTTGCATTCAAAATATGATTAAACTACATTTTGTTTATGTTATACCAATTACTATGGCACATGTTATTAAGAAACAAGTTTTTTAGTTCTTGACTTTATAAGATAACATGGAAAAAGATACTGAGTTTTCTCCAGTGTGAGAAATGTGACATTTTTCCTCCAGGTGTTCTCTCTTCTCTAGTTTATCCACCACCTCTCCAGTAAGTACACAGTTTAACATAAATAATATTGTTATCACTCAGACAAAGCATAACTTGTATAGCTTTTAGTTATGTTTGGTTATAGAGCCATCAAATTGAAAATCCAACTTTCTTGCCACACTTACCTGTCACATCTTCTCTTTAAGAATTTGTCAATAGTTCTCTCTTATTTTTAGAAAGCCAAGGTTTTCATCTATCAAATGATGTATTATATTACATTGTTTTATGAACAATAAATTGTCATTTTCTCTTGTAGTATAAGCTTTATTCATACAGGAAACATGATGACTAGCTTTAATGAATTTGTAATGGCTCTTGTCACATAGTTACAAAGCCAAAAAAATATGTGGTCATTTTATTAGCCCTATAAAACAAATAGGGCTAAGTGTCCTAGAGAATTGACAACAAAAACGTAAGTACTTTATTTCTTGTTTTTCATATGTATTATTTATTTATTACTACAAAAGTAACAAAAATGTAACAATAGGAATTGTTTTAGGTTAGTGAAAATTAGATTAGGTAAAATAAATAATAATAACAATATAATATAAATGTTTCACAGCTATACAGGCTAACAAGTCAGTGTAGTTTAGTATACAGGTTGGCAGGTCAGTGTAGTTTAATATGCAGGCTGGCAGGTCAGTGTAGTTTAGTATGCAGACTGGCAGGTCAGTGTAGTTTATGGCTAATGTGTTTTGATACCTTACAAGAGGTTCACATTCCCTAACTGATTTACAACTTATAACAGTGTTAATAGTAGTTAGACACAGTTCAGAGGGCAATAAAATGTAATTATAATTAGATGTACACTGTTACAAGTTTAAAGTTACTTAGGATGAATGAATGTAGTTTCAAGTTACAATTTGAAGTCATTCTAGAATGAAAAAAATATGATTTATTTTGGTGGTTATGAGGTAGGTCAAATTGACCAACCTTGTATAGAATTAGGGTAGAGAAAACAGATAAAGTATATAATTTTACTGAAAACAAACAGTTGAAATGTACTGAGGAGGTTTATAGAAATTAAATTTCAAATTCTTGAAATGAAGAAAGGTATTTCTAATTTCAATATGAAAATTGTTTTGTACTCAGAGTGCTCATGAAAAAGCTTTGATCTATTCTTAGATAAAACTTTTTTATTGTATTAAAAATACTTCAATATAAAACTAATTTTTTGTGTGTGAAAGATTTCTAATGTTTATTGAAAGTCTGCCAAATTTTGTGCAGATATACACACCATTTTGAAAGTTAGTGTCAAAATTATAATGACTTTAAATGAGTACAAAGTGGTTATTTGGTTGGTCAATTCAACCCAGCCTGTATTGAGAGAGTTAAATAAACTAAGAAATCCAAACTGAAGATATATAGAAGAACCAGTAATAAAACAGTATAATTTCAATATCGTACATTTCCTCAGTTCACCTGGATGGTTATTCGTGTTTGGTGCTGCCCTCTATGTGCCATGTGACTCCCTCTGTTCAATTTAACCAAACTTTCAGTTCTTGTAAGGCAGTTGTCAAGTGTAGACATTTCTCTGTTGTGTTCTCATCATATTTTAATTCACTCCATTTATTCTCTGGTAGTTTGCCTAAGTAACTTACCTTTGTTGGTTTCTTTCTCACTTCCAACTTCTCCATAGTTTAAGATCAGTTCAAAAGTTTGTGTTTTATAACTTCTGATATCTTTCCCCAACTTTGAGTGCTATTACAGAGGCTTTGTGTCTGGGGGTCCTGACTCGGGATGTTTTGGGTTTCTTCTGCATCATCCAGACTTTTCATGACGAAGAGCAATTTGATAGTCTTTTCTTTTTTCTTAACTACACCATGCTTCTCCTCTGACATGTTACTTCTGTTCTTAGAAAACATTCTCTGTGATATGTTACTTCTGTTGTTAGAAAACATTCTCTGTGATATGGTATTTCTGTTGTTAGAAAACATTCTCTGTGATATGTTACTTCTGTTATTAGGAAGCATTCTCTGTGATATGTTACTTCTATTGTGAGAAAACATTCTCTGTGGGGTATTACTTCTATGTTTAGAACACACTCTATGTGGGGTATTACTTCTGCTGTTAGAAAACATTCTCTGTGGTGTATTACTTCTATTTTTAGAAAACATTCTCTGTGGTGTATTACTTCTATGTTTAGAACACACTCTATGTGGAGTATTACTTCTATTTTTAGAAAACATTCTCTGTGGTGTATTACTTCTATTTTTAGAAAACATTCTCTGTGGTGTATTACTTCTATTTTTAGAAAACATTCTTTGTGGTGTATTGCTTCTAATTTTAGAAAACATTCTTTGTGGTGTATTGCTTCTAATTTTAGAAAATATTCTTTGTGGTGTATTACTTCTATTTTTTGAAAATATTTTCTGTGGTATATTACTTCTATTTTTAGAAAATATTCTTTGTGGTGTATTACTTCTATTTTTTGAAAATATTTTCTGTGGTATATTATTTCTATTTTTAGAAAATATTCTCTGTGGTATATTATTTCTATTTTTAGAAAATATTCTCTGTATAAAACATTTTCTGTGGTGTATTACTTCTATTTTCTGTGGTGTATTACTTCTATTTTTAGAAAACATTTTTTGTGGTGTATTATTTACTTCTGTTAATATAAAACATTTTCTGTGGTGTATTATTTACTTCTGTTGATATAAAACATTTTCTGTGGTGCATTATTTACTTCTGTTGATATAAAACATTTTCTGTGGTGTATTATTTGCTTCTGTTGATACAAAACATTTTCTGTGGTGTATTATTTACATTTTCTACAAAACATTTTCTGTTGATACAAAACATTTTCTGTGGTGTATTATGTTTACTTCTGTTGATATAAAACATTTTCTGTGGTGTATTATTTGCTTCTGTTGATACAAAACATTTTCTGTGGTGTATTATTTGCTTCTGTTGATACAAAACATTTTCTGTGGTGTATTATTTACTTCTGTTGATACAAAACATTTTCTGTGGTGTATTATTTACTCCTGTTGATACAAAACATTTTCTGTGGTGTATTATTTGCTTCTGTTGATACAAAACATTTTTTGTGGTGTATTATTTACTTCTGTTGATAGAAAACATTTTCTGTGGTGTATTACTTCTATTTTTAGAAAATATTCTTTGTGGTGTGTTACTTCTATTTTTTGAAAATACTTCCTGTGGTATATTACTTCTATTTTTAGAAAACATTCTCTGTGGTGTATTACTTCTATTTTTAGAAAATATTCTTTGTGGTGTATTACTTCTATTTTTTGAAAATATTTTCTGTGGTATATTACTTCTATTTTTAGAAAATATTCTTTGTGGTGTATTACTTCTATTTTTTGAAAATATTTTCTGTGGTGTATTACTTCTATTTTTTGAAAATATTTTCTGTGGTATATTCTTTCTATTTTTAGAAAATATTCTCTGTGGTGTATTACTTCTATTTTTAGAAAACATTTTCTGTGGTGTATTATTTACTTCTGTTGATATAAAACATTTTCTGTGGTGTATTATTTGCTTCTGTTGATACAAAACATTTTCTGTGGTGCATTATTTACTTCTGTTGATATAAAACATTTTCTGTGGTGTATTATTTACTTCTGTTGATACAAAACATTTTCTGTGGTGTATTATTTACTCCTGTTGATACAAAACATTTTCTGTGGTGCATTATTTACTTCTGTTGATACAAAACATTTTCTGTGGTGTATTATTTGCTTCTGTTGATAAAAAACATTTTCTGTGGTGTATTATTTGCTTCTGTTGATACAAAACATTTTCTGTGGTGTATTATTTACTTCTGTTGATATAAAACATTTTCTGTGGTGTATTATTTGCTTCTGTTGATACAAAACATTTTCTGTGGTGTATTATTTACTTCTGTTGATACAAAACATTTTCTGTGGTGTATTATTTACTCCTGTTGATACAAAACATTTTCTGTGGTGTATTATTTACTCCTGTTGACACAAAACATTTTCTGTGGTGTATTATTTGCTTCTGTTGATACAAAACATTTTCTGTGGTGTATTATTTACTCCTGTTGATACAAAACATTTTCTGTGGTGTATTATTTGCTTCTGTTGATACAAAACATTTTCTGTGGTGTATTATTTACTCTTGTTGATACAAAACATTTTCTGTGGTGTATTATTTACTCTTGTTGATACAAAACATTTTCTGTGGTGTATTATTTACTCTTGTTGATACAAAACATTTTCTGTGGTGTATTATTTACTCCTGTTGATACAAAACATTTTCTGTGGTGTATTATTTACTTCTGTTGATACAAAACATTTTCTGTGGTGTATTATTTACTCCTGTTGATACAAAACATTTTCTGTGGTGTATTATTTACTCCTGTTGATACAAAACATTTTCTGTGGTGTATTACTTCTATTTTTTGAAAACATTTTCTGTGGTATATTACTTCTATTTTTAGAAAATATTCTTTGTGGTGTATTACTTCTATTTTTTGAAAATATTTTCTGTGGTATATTATTTCTATTTTTAGAAAATATTCTCTGTGGTGTATTACTTCTATTTTTAGAAAACATTTTCTGTGGTGTATTATTTACTTCTGTTGATATAAAACATTTTCTGTGGTGCATTATTTACTTCTGTTGATATAAAACATTTTCTGTGGTGTATTATTTACTCTGTTGATACAAAACATTTTCTGTGGTGTATTATTTCTTCTGTTGATACAAAACATTTTCTGTGGTGTATTATTTACTTCTGTTGATACAAAACATTTTCTGTGGTGTATTATTTACTTCTGTTGATACAAAACATTTTCTGTGGTGTATTATTTACTTCTGTTGATACAAAACATTTTCTGTGGTGTATTATTTACTTCTGTTGATACAAAACATTTTCTGTGGTGTATTATTTACTTCTGTTGATACAAAACATTTTCTGTGGTGTATTATTTACTTCTGTTGATACAAAACATTTTCTGTGGTGTATTATTTACTCTTGTTGATACAAAACATTTTCTGTGGTGTATTATTTTCTGTTGATACAAAACATTTTCTGTGGTGTATTATTTACTCCTGTTGATACAAAACATTTTCTGTGGTGTATTATTTACTTCTGTTGATACAAAACATTTTCTGTGGTGTATTATTTACTTCTGTTGATATAAAACATTTTCTGTGGTGTATTATTTACTTCTGTTGATACAAAACATTTTCTGTGGTGTATTACTTCTATTTTTTTTATTTTCTGTGGTATATTACTTCTATTTTTAGAAAACTTCTGTTGTATACTATTTTTTTGAAAACATTTTCTGTGGTATGTATTTTATTTAGAAAATATTCTCTGTTGTATTACAAAACATTTTCTGTGGTGTATTATTTACTTCTGTTGATATAAAACATTTTCTGTGGTGCATTATTTACTGTTGATAAAACATTTTCTGTGGTGTATTATTTGCTTCTGTTGATACAAAACATTTTCTGTGGTGTATTATTTACTTCTGTTGATACAAAACATTTTCTGTGGTGTATTATTTACTTCTGTTGATACAAAACATTTTCTGTGGTGTATTATTTACTTCTGTTGATACAAAACATTTTCTGTGGTGTATTATTTACTCTTGTTGATACAAAACATTTTCTGTGGTGTATTATTTACTCCTGTTGATACAAAACATTTTCTGTGGTGTATTATTTACTTCTGTTGATACAAAACATTTTCTGTGGTGTATTATTTACTTCTGTTAATAGAAAACATTTTCTGTTGTATACAAAACATTTTCTGTGTTACTTCTATTTTTTGAAAATACTTCCTGTGGTATATTACTTCTATTTTTAGAAAACATTTTCTGTGGTATATTACTTCTATTTTTAGAAAATATTCTTTGTGGTGTATTACTTCTATTTTTTGAAAATATTTTCTGTGGTATATTATTTCTATTTTTAGAAAATATTCTCTGTGGTGTATTACTTCTATTTTTAGAAAACATTTTCTGTGGTGTATTATTTACTTCTGTTGATATAAAACATTTTCTGTGGTGCATTATTTACTTCTGTTGATATAAAACATTTTCTGTGGTGTATTATTTACTTCTGTTGATACAAAACATTTTCTGTGGTGTATTATTTACTTCTGTTGATACAAAACATTTTCTGTGGTGTATTATTTACTTCTGTTGATACAAAACATTTTCTGTGGTGTATTATTTGCTTCTGTTGATACAAAACATTTTCTGTGGTGTATTATTTGCTTCTGTTGATACAAAACATTTTCTGTGGTGTATTATTTACTTCTGTTGATACAAAACATTTTCTGTGGTGTATTATTTACTTCTGTTGATACAAAACATTTTCTGTGGTGTATTATTTACTCCTGTTGATACAAAACATTTTCTGTGGTGTATTATTTGCTTCTGTTGATACAAAACATTTTCTGTGGTGTATTATTTACTTCTGTTGATACAAAACATTTTCTGTGGTGTATTATTTACTTCTGTTGATAGAAAACATTTTTGTGGTGTATTATTATTTTGCTTCTTTGATACAAAACATTTTCTGTGGGTATTATTACTTCTATTTTTAGAAAACATTCTCTGTGGTGTATTACTTCTATTTTTAGAAAATATTCTTTGTGGTGTATTACTTCTATTTTTTGAAAATATTTTCTGTGGTATATTCTTTCTATTTTTAGAAAATATTCTCTGTGGTGTATTACTTCTATTTTTAGAAAACATTTTCTGTGGTGTATTATTTGCTTCTGTTGATACAAAACATTTTCTGTGGTGCATTATTTACTTCTGTTGATATAAAACATTTTCTGTGGTGTATTATTTACTTCTGTTGATACAAAACATTTTCTGTGGTGTATTATTTGCTTCTGTTGATACAAAACATTTTCTGTGGTGTATTATTTACTTCTGTTGATACAAAACATTTTCTGTGGTGTATTATTTACTTCTGTTGATACAAAACATTTTCTGTGGTGTATTATTTGCTTCTGTTGATACAAAACATTTTCTGTGGTGTATTATTTGCTTCTGTTGATACAAAACATTTTCTGTGGTGTATTATTTACTTCTGTTGATATAAAACATTTTCTGTGGTGTATTATTTACTCCTGTTGATACAAAACATTTTCTGTGGTGTATTATTTGCTCCTGTTGATACAAAACATTTTCTGTGGTGTATTATTTACTTCTGTTGATACAAAACATTTTCTGTGGTGTATTATTTACTCCTGTTGATACAAAACATTTTCTGTGGTGTATTATTTGCTTCTGTTGATACAAAACATTTTCTGTGGTGTATTATTTGCTTCTGTTGATACAAAACATTTTCTGTGGTGTATTATTTACTCCTGTTGATACAAAACATTTTCTGTGGTGTATTATTTACTCCTGTTGATACAAAACATTTTCTGTGGTGTATTATTTACTCCTGTTGATACAAAACATTTTCTGTGGTGTATTATTTGCTTCTGTTGATACAAAACATTTTCTGTGGTGTATTATATACTTCTGTTGATACAAAACATTTTCTGTGGTGTATTATTGCTGTGATAGAAAACAATGTTACCATGATTTTAGTTGTGGTAGATAATGTTATGTGAATGTTATGGATAGTAGTTTATATTACAAGAATTTTTATTTCAAAAGAGACTTGTGTATTTATATGCTGTTTTCCATTTTGTGTTTTCATAAATTACTTTGTTAATGTTCAACTACAAGTCGCAGTATTATGTTAAAATATGAGTCCAAATATCAAGGAATTCACTGAATAATTTTGCTCTTTTTTTCTGACTTTGGAAAACATTTCTTGTTATCATTAAACACTAGGTTGTGACATCGAAACATGGCACAAAAATAAAGCAGCAAACAGAAAGGATTGTAAATGTGTTAACTAGTCAGTGTTTGTTTTTTATACAATTCATATTATTTGGTATGTGGTCAGTTTTATAAGTATCCTCTATTGTGGTTTACTTCATGATATTAACATCTGAAATCAGAAAAGTATTAAGTGAATATATTTTTGATTCTATCCTTGGGATCTGCTTTTAGGTTGTTACAAAACTTCAGAAAATCCTTTACATTTCTTGATAAGCATTTAAACAGGAGAGAATGAGGTGTTTCATCTGTATAATTCTTTGTTATAGAACTTCAGAAAATCCTTTACATTTCTTGATAAACATTTAAACAAGAGAGAATGAGGTGTTTCATCTGTATAATTCTTTGTTACAGAACTTCAGAAAATCCTTTACATTTCTTGATAAACATTTAAACAGGAGAGAATGAGGTGTTTCATCTGTATAATTCTTTGTTACAGAACTTCAGAAAATCCTTTACATTTCTTGATAAACATTTAAACAGGAGAGAATGAGGTATTTCATCTGTATAATTCTTTGTTACAGAACTTCAGAAAATCCTTTACATTTCTTGATAAACATTTAAACAGGAGAGAATGAGGTGTTTCATCTGTAAAATTCTTTGTTACAGAACTTCAGAAAATCCTTTACATTTCTTGATAAACATTTAAACAGGAGAGAATGAGGTGTTTCATCTGTATAATTCTTTGTTACAGAACTTCATCTCTTCAACCACATTTCCCTCAGGGAGTGCCACCTGCTGGCAGCATGAAGTTACCTGCGTCCAAGATTGTCTCAGTGTCATCTCCTCCCATGCCAGTGAGCACTATGACAGCTCAAGCTATGCAGAGTCAGTCTTTTTGTTCATCTGGAAATGGCTCAAAACCTTCTGGTTCATATCTTAACAACCCTCGCTCTAAACATACAGAAAGTCGCTGTGGAATATTGGTAGGACTGCGGGAGTGGACTCAGAGTCTAGCAGGAATAGCACCACCTCCTCAACATCTTCCCAGGCCTCAGCCTTCATCTAGGAACGGCATATCTGCTGTACAAAAGGTACACTGAACAATTTGTTTCTTAAAGCTTTTCACTTATTTCTGTAATGTCATTTACAGAAATTAACAACTCTTAAATCTGAAGATTTAAACATGGAGTTTGATAATCATTTAATGTTTTTCAGCCAGTATTGTAAGTTTATGATTTATAATAAAGTAAAAACTACAAAGTGACATACGTGTAGACTTGTATACAGGGTGTTCGGAAAGTCACTGTGCAGTTTTCTAATCATATTTTATTCGGTCTATTTCAAGCCAGCAAATGATAGCAGTGTTTAGAAACAAAATAAGAAGGATCCAAGCCTGTATTGATGCCAACGGTGGTCACTTTCAACATTGTTTATAACATTCATATTTACCTCCTGTATTCTATATTGAAACATGTCTGTTAATAAATATGTAAGTGCACAGTGACTTTCCAAACACACTGTATATTACATTTACAAAATATTACTGTAGCTGTTCACATGAAACCTAGATTTCACTCATTTGTATTCTACTGACATTTACCCCACAAAGGCAAGTTTCAATTAAAGATTTAAGCTAATCTTATATGTTATATCTTTTCCTATCTTATATCTTATCTCGTACAGATAATTTATTTGTCTTTCATCTGTTTCATTGCAAAACAACTTGCAGTACAGCTCTTTGTGCATCTTTATTTATGCTACTTGGTTAAGCTAATATTAAATGTGTATGAATGCTCTTTAGTTAGGATGATTTAATAACATTTTCCATATAGTTTAGCTATTATAAATCAACCATTTTTTATTTGAATGACAAGAAATGATCCACATTTACTGTTAGGTTGAGCTGCAGTAATAGTTTTAGAATGTTAAGTTGTGTGACATTTTGTGTAGGCATGCTGAAGTATTTTGGTGAAAATCAAATATTTTTTTTAAATAACTTTGCACAGGTGGTTTATATTTACACCAAATCTGACACCTAATCGTAGGTGGTAAAGATCTACCAGTATATCAGATTTTAAAAAATCTAAGAAATAAATATGTTTTTCTGTCAAGTAAAGTTTTTCAACTTTTGGTGTGAAGAAAATAAAAATAGAAAAAAATTAATCAAAATTGGAGATTTTTTAATTTATTAATGGTATATGGAGTAAAGGTCTTGTGAAAATACCTGAGTACCACAGCCTGAGCTATAGGAAAATACCTGAGTACCACAGCCTGAGCTGTAGGAATATCATTGGATTTTCACTTTTGTTAATAACCATGTTTCCTGTAGGTTGTTTTGACTGCTTGACACACTACAGTGTGTTTTGATAGTGTGTACTTTATCTCACTATGTTCCAGTGTGTTTTGATAGTGTGTATTTTATCTCACTATGTTCCAGTGTGTTTTGATAGTGTGTACTTTATCTCACTATGTTCCAGTGTGTTTTGATAGTGTGTACTTTATCTCGCTATGTTCCAGTGTGTTTTGATAGTGTGTACTTTATCTCGCTATGTTCCAGTGTGTTTTGATAGTGTGTACTTTATCTCCCTATGTTCCAGTGTGTTTTGATAGTGTGTACTTTATCTCGCTATGTTCCAGTGTGTTTTGATAGTGTGTACTTTATCTCGCTATGTTCCAGTGTGTTTTGATAGTGTGTACTTTATCTCACTATGTTCCAGTGTGTTTTGATAGTGTGTACTTTATCTCACTATGTTCCAGTGTGTTTTGATAGTGTGTACTTTATCTCACTATGTTCCAGTGTGTTTTGATAGTGTGTACTTTATCTCACTATGTTCCAGTGTGTTTTGATAGTGTGTACTTTATCTCACTATGTTCCAGTGTGTTTTGATAGTGTGTACTTTATCTTGCTATGTTCCAGTGTGTTTTGATAGTGTGTACTTTATCTCACTATGTTCCAGTGTGTTTTGATAGTGTGTACTTTATATCACTATGTTCCAGTGTGTTTTGATAGTGTGTACTTTATCTCACTATGTTCCAGTGTGTTTTGATAGTGTGTACTTTATCTCGCTATGTTCCAGTGTGTTTTGATAGTGTGTACTTTATCTCACTATGTTCCAGTGTGTTTTGATAGTGTGTACTTTATCTCACTATGTTCCAGTGTGTTTTGATAGTGTGTACTTTATCTCACTATGTTCCAGTGTGTTTTGATAGTGTGTACTTTATCTCGCTATGTTCCAGTGTGTTTTGATAGTGTGTACTTTATCTCGCTATGTTCCAGTGTGTTTTGATAGTGTGTACTTTATCTCACTATGTTCCAGTGTGTTTTGATAGTGTGTACTTTATCTCGCTGTGTTCCATTTTTACTGGTATCCTCCATAGACCTTTTATAAACTACACTCAGTAGTTTCAAAATAAGTTTTAGTTAGTATGTTGGCTCCTATGAGAACAAAATTCACCATATGACTTCATTTGTTTTAAGTTACAAGTATACAGGGTAATTACTTCAACAAATTGAAAAATAAATACATCAAGGGGACCCCTTAAAATGAATTAGTTTCATAATTTATTGCCTTTATGTAACAAAACAAAATAAGGAGATATGGATGGATTATGTTAAAAGCACTTGACTCAAGACAGACTTTTGATGTAATAGTTATAAATTAAACTTATAAAGAAAAAAAAATGTGAACTGCAGTACACATCCATGTTTCATATTTATGATTTTGTTAGCTTTGGAATCCGTTAAATAGCAATTACGTAGTCATTTGTATTTTACAGATTTTAACAAAAAGAGTAATAAACAGTAAATATGTAGAAGGACCACAGTTTTGTAGGTGTGTTTTACATGTTTATATCTTCAACAGGAAGTTTAAATATTTCTACTCCCCAAATACAGTTATAGTAAGAAGGAAAAAAGTTATTTTGAGTTGTTGTTTGGGTACTTTTTTAAGTTATCCAAAAGATAAAATGTATAATATAACAATTTTTACACCCCAACATGTTGAATGTGGTTTTATTTTGTAGGTTATGAGAGAGAGATCACACAGAATTTAAAAACTTTACCTCATTTAACCCACTTGCTGGGTAGACCAACACGTCATAACGTGTTAAGAGTTACATTCAAAACTAATTAAAATATTTATTATCATTGTATACAAATAATTCTAGCATCAAAGTGTAGTTAATAAACCAAATGTTATTATACAAGCTCTAAGTTATTATAAAAAAATACAGTAATTCTTTATTCTCTTCTAGTATGAGAATTGTGATAATTAATCTCTAGGTATCCTCTTCTATAATTTATCTACCATCCCTTTGAGAAGTAAACAACTTAACAAAAATTAATATTTATAATATAAATATTACCTAGCCAAAGTGCAATTATCACAGCCAAACCCACTTGTTACAAATTACCAATAGTTCTTTCTGATGTTTAATAATATATTTTTATAACCAATAGGAGTACAGAATTTTAATCTGTTAAATGTTGTGTTATATTACATTGTTTTCAGTACTAAGTATTGTCTGTTTGTTTTGGTAGTTTGTCTTGCAGTGTTCACATCAACAAACTTTACATTTTTAAAGATTAATATGATAGTTATAGAACATTATTTGTTTTATAGATGTTGTTATTTTATATTCTTAAGTGTATTATTTAATTAAATAAAACTTTAATATGCTAGAATTATATTAGCACATATAAAAAAAACAAAGTAGGTTTAACTTACATTGACAGTTGATAGTAAAATAGACACTGGTGAGCATTATAGATATTGTTTTTAATGTATTCTTAGTTTATTATTATAAATGTAACTAAAATGTAAAAATTATAAACATGTTAAATAAGATGATTAATAATAATAATAATTCTTTGTGAGGTATGCTTTCAAGCAGTTCATGTATTGTATAATTTAATAGGGTCACATAGTCCGAGTAACTTACAACTTGTGTAGTAGGGTTCCTAGTTATATAAAGTATATAATTAAGTACAAACAGATGTAGTGTTAGAAATTTGATCTATTTAGGATAAACAGTTGTAGTTCCTTATTACAATGTGCATTCATTGTTGAAAAAAAAGGTAGTTTGGATTAAAGTTATTTATTGTAGTTATGATGTGAAACTTACTGAATACATACAGAATTAGATTAGAGAAAATGATATTTCTTTAGGATGTTTTGCAGATTCTATAAGTGACAATTTGACAATTTTCAGCTGAAGAAATGTATTTTTAATATTAACAAAAATCACTTTGCATTTGGAGCAATCAACACTGACTCCATGTATTCATCGAGAAATTTTATGTAATAATACTTAATTAAAAAATATTATTTTATATATATATAAAAGATTTGTAATGTTTACTTAATGCTTGACAGCTTTTATGGATATACACAAAACATATCAAAGTTATAGTCTGGAAAGTGGTTGTTACTTTGAAGTCACAAGGTTGATGTAATCCAGCAAGTCTGAAGTAAAAGGGTTAAAAACATAGAAGTACTGGTGTAGAAACGAGTAAGGTGCTTGTAGAAGGATTTTGTGGAAATGTCTGTAAAATAAAAGATTATGAAGTGTACTCTTTGTTTTGTGACCTTTAACGACTTTTTCATATGTATTTTTGAAACCAAAATCAAATCTTTGATGGAAGTTATGTTACCACTCCCATAAGTGTGGATGTGTGAGCAAGACATTTTGAAAATGGCTGAAAGGATTCAGACAGAAGTTAGTATACATTTCTTTTATTATCCAGCTTAGAAGGGACTAGTTGTTTGGAGAGTCAAGGTCACAAAAAATTCTCCTCTCTTATCATTGGGACCAGTTTTTCACACTGTTTTTGCTTGAAAACTCTAATGATTGGATTTTTATGAAACTCAAGTGGACATATTTAGAATATTATTTCTTATTGTTCTGCTAAAAACGGTCCATGTCCATTGATTATGATGACCATATGGACACAGTTTCATATTTTTTAAGAGTCAAATATTATTGCATGGCAGAGGTATGCATTCTGTCAAGTGCCCCCTCAGTTTTTCTAACTTGTAGTGTTTATGAAAGTGATTGTCATAGTTTTTGTATTTGAAAGAAAATTAGCTCAAACTAATGTATGTTTTTTTTTACAAAAAATCATTTTTCTGTTGTCAGTTACTGCACATATTTGATAAGAATATAAATTACTTAAAACTGCACAGGTTCCAAATGTCACTCTCACAGAAATCTTATAAAATGTAAACAGTTTTCATTTATAATTTCAGATCAAGACCAGCAACGGCAATGCACCAAAGGCACTGGTTGGAGCCCCAAGGCATACGGAATGGGATGTTGCGGCTGCTCCGATGGCAGCATCTTATCCAGTTTCATCCACAGGCCGCACACAAAGCTTACCGACCAGTGGAAGCATCACCCTTTCGTGGTATAATACAAACCAAAACAATGGTCACCAGAGGTCTACCCCTCTAGTCAGTCTAAGTGCTGCAACTGCTGTTACACCCCCTAATGTGTGTATAGGTGTTCCAGCAGGGGAGAGCAGTGATGGTGCTTCTACAGGAAATACAAGATCTGAGAAGGTGATACTATAGGGACTTGACGATGTAGCCATTTCTTTCTGTGGGGCACAGAAATATTAATTTTTTTTGTCTCCATAAGTGATAGTTGTAAAACTCTATCCTCAGATTGTAGCTGAAACAACGGCCTTTTAGAATTGGTGGTGTCAAAAACTGGCCATTTGTTTTTAATTTAAAACTTTCTGTCCTTTCAAGCTAACAAATTCATAAACATATCCTCTAAAAAGTGTGATAATTTTATTTTGTACACATTATTTCACATGTGACTGTCAGTCTTTCTTTTGTAGAAGTATAACTTGAATCTATCTGAAGACCGTGTTTCTTGTTTGCTGTTCTTAAAAGTAACAAATAAACTGTATTGATTTCCATATCTGTTTATTTCATTTAATTAGTTACTTTGGAAGTTTGTTTTAACTGTGGAAAAATGTTCAAGTTCTACACTTGTGTCCAGGTGAGAATGTAGAATTCTGGTGTTTCTGTGTTCAGGTTCTACACTTGTGTCCAGGTGAGAATGTAGAATTCTGGTGTTTCTGTGTTCAGGTTCTATACTTGTGTTCATGTGAGAATGTAGAATTCTGGTGTTTCTGTGTTCAGGTTCTGTACTTGTGTTCATGTGAGAATGTAGAATTCTGGTGTTTCTGTGTTCAGGTTCTATACTTGTGTCCATGTGAGAATGTAGAATTCTGGTGTTTCTGTGTGTATTTGTAAATATTTGAACTGCCCTTGGAAGTGTTAGGAATAAATGTGGTAAGTTTATATTCCTTAGGTTGTTGGGTCAACATAAAGATGTTGATACTGGTGTTTTTGTGTGTATTTAGTAAGGTTATGTTTCTTTGGTACCATAAGTGTCTCAGTGCTCATGTTTTTAAGTTTTGTTTTGTTTTTTTCTGAAAATAGTGATCAGACACAGTTCTTGTGTCACAGAGGTTAAGCTGACCTCTTTACGAGGTTATTTATTAAATCAAACTAAAGAAAGTTTATTTGTTAACCCGAGTTTTGAACAAATTCGGTTCCACTTTGCATACAGATTGGATGAACCTCCAAGGCTTAAAAGGAGACTAAACTAATTTCATTGTTTTTGTTCTTTTTACCAGATTTACTTGAAGGTGTTCTTAATGTACATTCAACATAATTTTTTAAAATAATTTCATGATATTATTAAAGTAAGTTATTTGCTTTTTTCTCTCCCCTTTTCTTCTCAGGAATTTTTCTGTTTTTCTTGGTCAATGTCACTTGTAAGTATTTTTTATCCTGTCTATTTTGATCAAATACAAGCTAGTTGTTGGAACTTCATTAAAGAAAACAAAATTTTTCTTTGGTCTCTGCATACACTTACCTTCTTCATTTGGTTTTACAAACATTTAAAAAGTTAATGAATAATATGCTGCATTGTTTTGAACTCTCAGAAATATGTTCACAAACAGAATCTGTGTCGATACCCTGTTATGATTAAGATGGAGAGCTAAATGCTGCTTTTCAGTACAACACTAAACTGGTGTTTATGAATTGTCTATTTAGAATACATTGTTACGTAGTGTTGGACTCCTGTTTATTTTTTATTTCTAATTCATAATGGTGTTTTGCTGGAATCATTGTAGAAAATTAAACATGATTTATTATGTAAGTTACTTGGACATAACAGGTCCAGTGTGTCTGCTGGACATTGGATTACCATGAAAATAAAACATCCAAACAGCATACTTTCACTGTACTCTACTCTGGCATATCTATAAATTATAAAACATCCAAACAGCATACTTTCACTGTACTCTACTCTGGCATATCATTATAAAACATCCAAACAGCATACTTTCACTGTACTCTACTCTGGCATATCATTATAAAACATCCAAACAGCATACTTTCACTGTACTCTACTCTGGCATATCATTATAAAACATCCAAACAGCATACTTTCACTGTACTCTACTCTGGCATATCTGTAAGTTATAAAACATCCAACAGCATACTTTCACTGTACTCTACTCTGGCATATCTGTAAATTATAAAACATCCAAACAGCATACTTTCACTGTACTCTACTCTGGCATATCTGTAAATTATAAAACATCCAAACAGCATACTTTCACTGTACTCTACTCTGGCATATCTGTAAATTATAAAACATCCAAACAGCATACTTTCACTGTACTCTACTCTGGCATATCTGTAAGTTATAAAACATCCAAACAGCATACTTTCACTGTACTCTACTCTGGCATATCTGTAAATTATAAAACATCCAAACAGCATACTTTCACTGTACTCTACTCTGGCATATCTGTAAATTATAAAACATCCAAACAGCATACTTCCACTGTACTCTACTCTGGCATATCATTATAAAACATCCAAACAGCATACTTTCACTGTGCTCTGCTCTGGCGTATCTGTAAATTATAAAACATCCAAACAGCATACTTTCACTGTACTCTACTCTGGCATATCTGTAAATTATAAAACATCCAAACAGCATACTTTCACTGTACTCTGCTCTGGCATATCTGTAAATTATAAAACATCCAAACAGCATACTTTCACTGTACTCTACTCTGGCATATCTGTAAATTATAAAACATCCAAACAGCATACTTTCACTGTACTCTACTCTGGCATATCTGTAAATTATAAAACATCCAAACAGCATACTTTCACTGTACTCTACTCTGGCATATCTGTAAATTATAAAACATCCAAGCAGCGTACTTTCACTGTACTCTACTCTGGCATATCTGTAAATTATAAAACATCTAAACAGCATACTTTCACTGTACTCTACTCTGGCATATCTGTAAATTATAAAACATCTAAACAGCATACTTTCACTGTACTCTACTCTGGCATATCTGTAAATTATAAAACATCCAAACAGCATACTTTCACTGCTGCTCTACTCTGTATATCTGTAAATTATAAAACATCCAAACAGCATACTTTCACTATACTCTACTCTGGCATATCTGTAAATTATAAAACATCCAAACAGCGTACTTTCACTGTACTCTACTCTGGCATATCTGTAAATTATAAAACATCTAAACAGCATACTTTCACTGTACTCTACTCTGGCATATCATTATAAAACATCCAAACAGCATACTTTCACTGTACTCTACTCTGGCATATCATTATAAAACATCCAAACAGCATACTTTCACTGTACTCTACTCTGGCATATCGTTATAAAACATCCAAACAGCATACTTTCACTGTACTCTACTCTGGCATATCTGTAAGTTATAAAACATCCAACAGCATACTTTCACTGTACTTTACTCTGGCATATCTGTAAATTATAAAACATCCAAACAGCATACTTTCACTGTACTCTACTCTGGCATATCTGTAAATTATAAAACATCCAAACAGCATACTTTCACTGTACTCTACTCTGGCATATCTGTAAATTATAAAACATCCAAACAGCATACTTTCATTGTACTCTACTCTGGCATATCTGTAAATTATAAAACATCCAAACAGCATACTTTCACTGTACTCTACTCTGGCATATCTGTAAATTATAAAACATCCAAGCAGCATACTTTCACTGTACTCTACTCTGGCATATCTGTAAATTATAAAACATCCAAACAGCATACTTTCACTGTACTCTACTCTGGCATATCTGTAAATTATAAAACATCCAAACAGCATACTTTCACTGTACTCTACTCTGGCATATCTGTAAATTTTGCCACAATATTTTATATATTTGTTAATAATATTAATGAACTTTCTCAATGATGATTCTAAGTGTTTGACAGGTTTAACCATTCAGTTCAGAAGTTTGAATAAATACACCGGTACCATGTAAATTTTTATGTAATTAACTTATCCTTGGTAAAGTCTGGTAAACAAGACTTGCCTATACAAGTGTTTGCAACATTATTTATATATCTTTTTTTCTTTCACTTGATTTTACACAAGTGACACTAATGAATGTTACCTGGATAACAAAGTGATTTTTCTTTGTGTGTAGCAGAAAGAGAAAAAAGAACGTGAGAAAGTGAGCTTGGTAAAGAGACTGACCAGTAAACGAAAGTCCAAGTCTCCACCTCCATCAAACTACTGTGACAACCCCACCTTTGTGGACACACCGCTGACCACCACTGGAGCCACTCAGATTCAGGCTATGCATGTCAGGTAGGTAGATTTAAGTCCAAGTCTCCACTTCCATCAAACTACCGTGACAACCCCACCTTTGTGGACACATCACTGACCACCACTAAAGCCACTCAGATTCAGGCTATGCATGTCAGGTAGGTAGATTTATTTCACTTCTCTGTATAGCCTAATGTTGGACATTAGGAAGGATACCTGACAGCTTACTGTATTATTCTGTCAGATGTAGTGTACTACATAACATGCTTGGTACTTTAATTCATTATTCTATCAGATGAAGACATAATGTGTATATAACTTGTTTCATAAAGTACAAGAGCAGACTTTGCTTTCTAATGTCTATACTTTTTCTACAGTTTTATATAACTTGTTTCATGAATTACAACAGTAGACCTCTGTATCTAATGTCTATACTTTTTCTACAGTTTTATATAACTTGTTTCATGAATTACAACAGTAGACCTCTGTATCTAATGTCTATACTTTTTCTACAGTTTTATATAACTTGTTTCATGAATTACACCAGTCGACCTCTGTATCTAATGTCTATACTTTTTCTACAGTTTTATATAACTTGTTTCATGAATTACACCAGTAGACCTGTGTATCTAATGTCGATACGTTTTCTACAGTTTTATATAACTTGTTTCATGAATTACACCAGTAGACCTCTGTATCTAATGTCTAGACTTTTTATACAGTTTTATATAACTTGTTTCATGAATTACACCAGTAGACCTCTGTATCTGATGTCTATACTTTTTCTACAGTTTTATATAACTTGTTTCATGAATTACACCAGTCGACCTCTGTATCTGATGTCGACTTTTTATACAGTTTTATATAACTTGTTTCATGAATTACACCAGTCGACCTCTGTATCTAATGTCTATACTTTTTATACAGTTTTATATAACTTGTTTCATGAATTACACCAGTAGACCTCTGTATCTAATGTCTGTACTTTTTCTACAGTTTTATATAACTTGTTTCATGAATTACACCAGTAGACCTCTGTATCTAATGTCTAGACTTTTTCTACAGTTTTATATAACTTGTTTCATGAATTACAACAGTAGACCTCTGTATCTAATGTCTGTGCGTTTTCTACAGTTTTATATAACTTGTTTCATGAATTACACCAGTAGACCTCTGTATCTAATGTCTATACTTTTTATACAGTTTTATATAACTTGTTTCATGAATTACACCAGTAGACCTCTGTATCTAATGTCTATACGTTTTTTACAGTTTTATATACCTTGTTAATGAATTACACCAGTAGACCTCTGTATCTAATGTCTATACTTTTTATACAGTTTTATATACCTTGTTAATGAATTACACCAGTAGACCTCTGTATCTAATGTCTAGACTTTTTCTACAGTTTTATACAACTTGTTTCATGAATTACACCAGTAGACCTCTGTATCTAATGTCTATACTTTTTATACAGTTTTATATACCTTGTTAATGAATTACACCAGTAGACCTCTGTATCTAATGTCTAGACTTTTTCTACAGTTTTATACAACTTGTTTCATGAATTACACCAGTAGACCTCTGTATCTAATGTCTATACTTTTTCTACAGTTTTATATAACTTGTTTCATGAATTACACCAGTAGACCTCTGTATCTAATGTCTAGACGTTTTCTACAGTTTTATATAACTTGTTTCATGAATTACACCAGTAGACCTCTGTATCTAATGTCTAGACTTTTTCTACAGTTTTATATAACTTGTTTCATGAATTACACCAGTAGACCTCTGTATCTAATGTCTATACTTTTTCCACAGTTTTATATAACTTGTTTCATGACTTACACCAGTAGACTTCTGTCTCTAATGTCTAGACTTTTTCTACAATTTTGTATAACTTGTTTCATGAAGTACAACAGTAGACCTCTGTATCTAATGTCTATACTTTTTCTACAGTTTTATATAACTTGTTTCATGAATTACACCAGTAGACCTCTGTATCTAATGTCTTGACTTTTTCGGCTGCAGGATGATCAATCATGAAGTGACATAAAATTCCTTCTTCCACGTCAAAATATCTGAGGACACATGAAGGAGGATCCCAGTCCCTGGACATTCTGGAGTGAATGAGAGTGATCCCAGTCCCTGGACTTTCTGGAGTGAATGAAGGGGATTCCAGTCATTGGACATTTTGGGGTGAATGAGGGTGATCCCAGCCCCTGGACATTCTGGGGTGAATGAGGGTGATCCCAGCCCCTGGACATTCTGGAGTGAATGAAGGGGGATTCCAGTCCCTGAACATTCTGGAGTGAATGAAGGGGGATCCCAGTTTCTGATCATTCTGCAGTTAATGAGGGTGATCCCAGTCCCTGATCATTCTGGAGTGAATGAAGAGGTATCCCAGTCCCTGATCATTCTATAGTGAATGAAGGAGGATCCCAGTTTCTGATCATTCTGGAGCGAATGAAGGGGGATCCCAGTCCTTGGACATTCTGCAGTGAATGAAGGGGGATTCCAGTCCTTGGACATTCTGGACTGACTGAAAGGGGATCCCAGTCCCTGGGCATTTTAGAGTGGAATGAAAGGGGATCCCAGTCCCAGGGCATTCTGGAGTGAATGAAAGGGGATCCCAGTCCCTGGACATTTTGGAGTGAATCCTACTTTCCTGTTTTCTTGACATCTGAAACCTACATAAAGGGAAATTTTAAACACAGTTTCTAATTAGCCCTTAAAATCAGTAACTTTATATCAACAAGCTGCATGTTACCTTTATGTAAAGAAAACTACTTTTTTCATATTAAAACAGTTCTGAGACACTAAAGAAGTTGAAAGATTTCATGGTTGGGGATCTGAGATATTGAGCTTACGATCTTTCATGCTAGAAATTTAGTTAATATTTCTGTTGTTGTATTTCCAGATCAGGGTCATGTCCAAGCAAGGCTCTTGGTGGTCATCAAGTGTCACATAAGAAGAGCAACTCTCTTGATGTGAATAATGCTGACCATGCAAAACCATCATCACGTCCCAGACAACCAGCTCCACTAGTCCGTGAAAGGTTGGTTCTTCCTAAACCTTAAGTTTCTGAGGGCATTAATACAATGTCAAGTGTAATGAGGTTGTTTGATTAGTTTGAATTAAAAGTAGCAGTTAGTATAATGTTAGTAAAACCTACTGTGTCCGTATTTACAAGTAATCATATCTGCTGTACATTTCTGTCTAGTTTTACATCATGTGAATCATACATTTATACCTGTTGTTACATCAGGTTTACTGTATATCTCAACCTGTTCTTACATCAAGTATATTGTACATTTCTTTCTAGTCTTACTGTATATTACAGTTTGATTACAAACAGAAGTAAACAAAGTTTCTGTTTGTAAAATAAAAGTTTCTGAGTTGGTGTGTTGGATCATCAGTGGTTTCTATAAGATGATAACAGAAGAAAACAGTTTCTGTTTGTAATATAAAACTTTGTGAGTTGGTGTGTTGGATCATCAGTAGTTTCTATAAGATGATAACAGAAGTAAAGTTTCTGTTTGTAATATAAAAGTTTCTGAGTTGGTGTGTTGGATCATCAGTAGTTTCTATAAGATGATAACAGAAGAAAACAGTTTCTGTTTGTAATATAAAACTTTGTGAGTTGGTGTGTTGGATCATCAGTAGTTTCTATAAGATGATAACAGAAGAAAACAGTTTCTGTTTGTAATATAAAACTTTGTGAGTTGGTGTGTTGGATCATCAGTAGTTTCTATAAGATGATAACAGAAGAAAACAGTTTCTGTTTGTAATATAAAACTTTGTGAGTTGGTGTGTTAGATCATCAGTAGTTTCTATAAGATGATAACAGAAGTAAAGTTTCTGTTTGTAATATAAAACTTTCTGAGTAGGTGTGTTGGATCATCAGTAGTTTCTATAAGATGATAACAGAAGTAAACAGTTTCTGTTTGTAATATAAAAGTTTCTGAGTTGGTGTGTTGGATCATCAGTAGTTTCTATAAGATGATAACAGAAGTAAAGTTTCTGTTTGTAATATAAAAGTTTCTGAGTTGGTGTGTTGGATCATCAGTAGTTTCTATAAGATGATAACAGAAGAAAACAGTTTCTGTTTGTAATATAAAAGTTTCTGAGTTGGTGTGTTGGATCATCAGTAGTTTCTATAAGATGATAACAGAAGTAAAGTTTCTGTTTGTAAAATAAAAGTTTCTGAGTTGGTGTGTTGGATCATCAGTAGTTTCTATAAGATGATAACAGAAGTAAAGTTTCTGTTTGTAAAATAAAAGTTTCTGAGTTGGTGTGTTGGATCATCGGTAGTTTCTATAAGATGATAACAGAAGAAAACAGTTTCTGTTTGTAAAGTAAAACTTTCTGAGTTGGTGTGTTGGATCATCAGTAGTTTCTATAAGATGATAACAGAAGAAAACAGTTTCTGTTTGTAGTATAAAAGTTTCTGAGTTGGTGTGTTGGATCATCAGTAGTTTCTATAAGATGATAACAGAAGAAAACAGTTTCTGTTTGTAATATAAAAGTTTCTGAGTTGGTGTGTTAGATCATCAGTAGTTTCTATAAGATGATAACAGAAGTAAAGTTTCTGTTTGTAATATAAAAGTTTCTGAGTAGATGTGTTGGATCATCGGTAGTTTCTATAAGATGATAACAGAAGTAAAGTTTCTGTTTGTAGTATAAAAGTTTCTCAGTTGGTGTGTTGGATCATCAGTAGTTTCTATAAGATGATAACAGAAGAAAACAGTTTCTGTTTGTAATATAAAAGTTTCTGAGTAGATGTGTTGGATCATCGGTAGTTTCTATAAGATGATAACAGAAGTAAAGTTTCTGTTTGTAGTATAAAAGTTTCTGAGTTGGTGTGTTGGATCATCAGTAGTTTCTATAAGATGATAACAGAAGAAAACAGTTTCTGTTTGTAATATAAAACTTTGTGAGTTGGTGTGTTGGATCATTGGTAGTTTCTATAAGATGATAACAGAAGAAAACAGTTTCTGTTTGTAATATAAAAGTTTCTGAGTTGGTGTGTTGGATCATCAGTAGTTTCTATAAGATGATAACAGAAGAAAACAGTTTCTGTTTGTAATATAAAAGTTTCTGAGTTGGTGTGTTGGATCATCAGTAGTTTCTATAAGATGATAACAGAAGAAAACAGTTTCTGTTTGTAATATAAAAGTTTCTGAGTTGGTGTGTTGGATCATCAGTAGTTTCTATAAGATGATAACAGAAGAAAACAGTTTCTGTTTGTAAAATAAACGTTTCTGAGTTGGTGTGTTGGATCATCAGTAGTTTCTATAAGATAATAACAGAAGAAAACAGTTTCTGTTTGTAAAATAAAAGTTTCTGAGTTGGTGTGTTGGATCATCAGTAGTTTCTATAAGATAATAACAGAAGAAAACAGTTTCTGTTTGTAATATAAAAGTTTCTGAGTTGGTGTGTTGGATCATCAGTAGTTTCTATAAGATGATAACAGAAGAAAACAGTTTCTGTTTGTAATATAAAAGTTTCTGAGTTGGTGTGTTGGATCATCAGTAGTTTCTATAAGATGATAACAGAAGAAAACAGTTTCTGTTTGTAATATAAAAGTTTCTGAGTTGGTGTGTTGGATCATCAGTAGTTTCTATAAGATGATAACAGAAGAAAACAGTTTCTGTTTGTAATATAAAAGTTTCTGAGTTGGTGTGTTGGATCATCAGTAGTTTCTATAAGATGATAACAGAAGTAAAGTTTCTGTTTGTAATATAAAAGTTTCTGAGTTGGTGTGTTGGATCATCAGTAGTTTCTATAAGATGATAACAGAAGAAAACAGTTTCTGTTTGTAATATAAAAGTTTCTGAGTTGGTGTGTTGGATCATCAGTAGTTTCTATAAGATGATAACAGAAGAAAACAGTTTCTGTTTGTAATATAAAAGTTTCTGAGTTGGTGTGTTGGATCATCAGTAGTTTCTATAAGATAATAACAGAAGAAAACAGTTTCTGTTTGTAATATAAAAGTTTCTGAGTTGGTGTGTTGGATCATCAGTAGTTTCTATAAGATGATAACAGAAGAAAACAGTTTCTGTTTGTAATATAAAAGTTTCTGAGTTGGTGTGTTGGATCATCAGTAGTTTCTATAAGATGATAACAGAAGAAAACAGTTTCTGTTTGTAATATAAAAGTTTCTGAGTTGGTGTGTTGGATCATCAGTAGTTTCTATAAGATGATAACAGAAGTAAAGTTTCTGTTTGTAATATAAAAGTTTCTGAGTTGGTGTGTTGGATCATCAGTAGTTTCTATAAGATGATAACAGAAGAAAACAGTTTCTGTTTGTAATATAAAAGTTTCTGAGTTGGTGTGTTGGATCATCAGTAGTTTCTATAAGATGATAACAGAAGAAAACAGTTTCTGTTTGTAATATAAAAGTTTCTGAGTTGGTGTGTTGGATCATCAGTAGTTTCTATAAGATGATAACAGAAGAAAACAGTTTCTGTTTGTAATATAAAAGTTTCTGAGTTGGTGTGTTGGATCATCAGTAGTTTCTATAAGATGATAACAGAAGAAAACAGTTTCTGTTTGTAATATAAAAGTTTCTGAGTTGGTGTGTTGGATCATCAGTAGTTTCTATAAGATGATAACAGAAGAAAACAGTTTCTGTTTGTAATATAAAAGTTTCTGAGTTGGTGTGTTGGATCATCAGTAGTTTCTATAAGATGATAACAGAAGAAAACAGTTTCTGTTTGTAATATAAAAGTTTCTGAGTTGGTGTGTTGGATCATCAGTAGTTTCTATAAGATGATAACAGAAGAAAACAGTTTCTGTTTGTAATATAAAAGTTTCTGAGTTGGTGTGTTGGATCATCAGTAGTTTCTATAAGATGATAACAGAAGAAAACAGTTTCTGTTTGTAATATAAAAGTTTCTGAGTTGGTGTGTTGGATCATCAGTAGTTTCTATAAGATGATAACAGAAGTAAAGTTTCTGTTTGTAATATAAAAGTTTCTGAGTTGGTGTGTTGGATCATCAGTAGTTTCTATAAGATGATAACAGAAGAAAACAGTTTCTGTTTGTAATATAAAAGTTTCTGAGTTGGTGTGTTGGATAATCAGTAGTTTCTATAAGATGATAACAGAAGTAAAGTTTCTGTTTGTAATATAAAAGTTTCTGAGTTGGTTTGTTGGATCATCAGTAGTTTCTATAAGATGATAACAGAAGAAAACAGTTTCTGTTTGTAATATAAAAGTTTCTGAGTTGGTGTGTTGGATCATCAGTAGTTTCTATAAGATGATAACAGAAGAAAACAGTTTCTGTTTGTAATATAAAACTTTGTGAGTTGGTGTGTTGGATCATCAGTAGTTTCTATAAGATGATAACAGAAGTAAAGTTTCTGTTTGTAATATAAAAGTTTCTGAGTTGGTGTGTTGGATCATCAGTAGTTTCTATAAGATGATAACAGAAGAAAACAGTTTCTGTTTGTAATATAAAACTTTGTGAGTTGGTGTGTTGGATCATCAGTAGTTTCTATAAGATGATAACAGAAGTAAAGTTTCTGTTTGTAATATAAAAGTTTCTGAGTTGGTGTGTTGGATCATCAGTAGTTTCTATAAGATGATAACAGAAGAAAACAGTTTCTGTTTGTAATATAAAACTTTCTGAGTTGGTGTGTTGGATCATCAGTAGTTTCTATAAGATGATAACAGAAGAAAACAGTTTCTATTTGTAATATAAAAGTTTCTGAGTTGGTGTGTTGGATCATCAGTAGTTTCTATAAGATGATAACAGAAGTGAAGTTTCTGTTTGTAGTATAAAACTTTGTGAGTTGGTGTGTTGGATCATCAGTAGTTTCTATAAGATGATAACAGAAGTGAAGTTTCTGTTTGTAGTATAAAACTTTGTGAGTTGGTGTGTTGGATCATCACTGGTTATCTTCAGTGGTGTTATTATGTGGTGTTAATAATGATAAGTTTTAGTTATGTTATCAGTATAAAGTTGTTTCTAAGTACTCTGAGAAGGCTTAGGACGAAAAATATGGATTTACACAATTTTTTCTGGATGTGTAAAAAGTTATTTCTTAAAGTTTTATTAATGTTTTTTTTATTATATAAGTTTCCAACTAGAATGTAATGGCTGAGTATGTTAAAATGGTTTTCAGTATACAGGTTAGTAAATTACAACCACATTCGATATAAAATCTCTGTGGAGCAGTTATTAACAGCAGTACGTTTTTTATATAAAATATTCATATAATAAAATCAGGGATTTAGAATTCTGGAAAACAAAGGAACTAGGATCATCGAGAAAGATATGTGAACATGTTATATTCCATCCATGGTAAATAAAGTGTGGGTTCTTTAGAGAATCAACAAACATAGTAGAAGTCATTGGTAGAATTTTCTGTATTCTTCAGCAACAGTGTACAATATAAATTAAGAAAGATTATGTGTACAACTCTCTTCCATAACATATTTGTTCATCTGTCACACACCTCAGGCATTTAATGAAATGGATATTTCTATGGAGACATGGTGTTCAGGCCTCTTGCTGCAACATTAGATCTCTGTTTAACTGGGCTGTGGAAAATTCATCCTCTTACATACTGTAACTGTGCTTCAGGGTTATCTTTTGTTGTGTGGTTGTCAAACAGTGCATGACTGGATATAGTAACATACTGAGGCTTTGGAATTGTTTTAATGGAACTTAATTTAAAATTTCTCAATAACATTTACCTACCAGCTAAATATCTGGTTTTGTAAAGACTATGTATTTTGATGTGAATACCTTGTTTAGAGTTTGTGAGATGATGGTTATCAATTTTTGAGGAATAAATTTGGTTACTAGTGCTGATAGACCCGTATTTCAAAACTTGTAAAACTACTAAAACCTAAAAGTAATTTTCTTTCCCAGATTTCGCTGCATCGTGCCTTACCCACCCAATAGTGAGTTAGAACTCGAACTGAAAGTAGGAGATATAGTGTATGTCCACAAGAAACGAGAGGACGGCTGGTATAAAGGAACTCTTCAGAGAACGGGTAAAACGGGACTTTTTCCTGGCAGCTTTGTAGAGAGTTTCTGACCTCTGTTATTCATTGCTCCAGTGGACTTCAGGTTTATGTTTCACAGACAAAACTATAGATTTTGTTTTCCTTTTTCACCAGCAGAAAGGTGTAATAGCAACCAAGAACCCTCAGTGAGGAACATTGTAATTAAGCACTATTTATGCTTGAATGTTATGTATGTATTTAATATGGGATGGAAAGTTATTTTAAACCTCTAAAGTTTGCGCATTTCACTCAAATAGTAGGTTAGTATGAATTTTGAAATTCATAAAAGATAAGACTGGTCTTAAAAATTGTTTGTTTCTACAGTTTGTCAGAATACTTTTATTGCATCTACTGTTTGTCAGGATACTTTTATTGCATCTACTGTTTGTCAGGATACTTCTGTTGCTTCTACTGTTTGTCAGGATACTTCTGTTTTTGTGCAACTTAGAATTTTGTTGTGACTGATACAAACCTTAATATTATTAGTGATACAGTACTGTTACTGTTCAAACAGTACCCCTAATGACATCCCTTTCTGTTAATTGGCTAATAACAGATAGTTTGCCATGGCTACTTTTCTGTAAACCAATATTAAAATGGAGGTAAAATACTTCTTAGAACAAGTTCATGATGGAAAATAAGTGACTAATTTATCTGCTTGTTAACCTTTCAGGAGTGACTGGTATGCATCATCTATTGCCCAAAGATGCACACAAGTTTATTTAACAAGTATAGTGTAGTGTGGAAGTGTATTTTAAACAGATGGTTACCATTCATGTCTTGTGTTACGTATTACGATTTTGAGAAACTGGAAATTTTAATTGGAATTTAGAAGTTAATTAAATGTCAGTATGTATCAAATTTATCATATTTGTCGACAAGATTGATACACAGTTTTCTTTCTAAAAACAAATATATTTTAATATAAAAAATATATATATATAATTTATAATAACTGTTATCACAAATAATTATTTATATACAAAAATATTACAAACTCGCAAACAATATTAAGTCCTCTGTCTGGTCTGGAACTTAATATTTTATGAAAGATCCACGTTCACGACAAGCAAATTACTTTTATGTCGATACACAGATGTACTTCACTTGACGGGAATGCTCGCTAGCTCTATTCTTGTTTACCCTAATGTGATTTACAAGCTTACTTTTCATAGAAGAAGATAGATGTGTAATGTCCTCAGAGAAATACTAACATCCAAAGTTAATGCTCCAAAGTTGAACAATTCTCAGTGTTTGAAATCTGTAAACACTCCTGGTCAAATTCTGTAGTTTTCCTATTAATAAATGTTAAACACAATTATAGCTTCCGAGGCTTATAGTATACTAACTGTAGCTAACCAAAAATATTCTTTACTGTCTCTTGGCTCGTCGATTTATAAACCTTTAGGCAAGGTTCTAAAAAGTTCAATGGGCAACAGTACTGGCAATTACATTGTTGATTCTTACTCTCAAGAATCTTCTGCAAATTTAGAAGACAGGTGGGACTTGCACAATACACATTTAACAATATAAGTTACATGCATTAAACTGAAACAAACATAGATATTAAAATAAATCTTTAACAGTAAATCTCTTACATTTTTCATTTAACAAGTGGAGTGAGGTATGGAAGTGTGTTTTAAACAGTTGGTTACCATTCATGTAGTTAATGTGTCTTGTTGTATATTTAACAAGTACAGTGAGGTATGGAAGTGTGTTTTAAACAGTTGGTTACCATTCATGTAGTTAAAGTGTCTTGTTGTATATTTAACAAGTGGAGTGAGGTATGGAAGTGTGTTTTAAACAGTTGGTTACCATTCACGTAGTTAGTGTCTTGTTGTATATTTAACAAGTACAGTGAGGTATGGAAGTGTGTTTTAAACAGTTGGTTACCATTCACGTAGTTAAAGTGTCTTGTTGTATATTTAAAAATTACAGTGAGGTATGGAAGTGTGTTTTAAACAGTTGGTTACTATTCATGTAGTTAAAGTGTCTTGTTGTATATTTAACAAGTACAGTGGGGTATGGAAGTGTGTTTTAAACAGTTGGTTACCATTCATGTAGTTAAAGTGTCTTGTTGTATATTTAACAAGTACAGTGGGGTATGGAAGTGTGTTTTAAACAGTTGGTTACCATTCATGTAGTTAAAGTGTCTTGTATATTTAACAAGTACAGTGGGGTATGGAAGTGTGTTTTAAACAGTTGGTTACTATTCATGTAGTTAAAGTGTCTTGTTGTATATTTAACAAGTACAGTGGGGTATGGAAGTGTGTTTTAAACAGTTGGTTACCATTCATGCAGTTAAAGTGTCTTGTTGTATATTTAACAAGTACAGTGGGGTATGGAAGTGTGTTTTAAACAGTTGGTTACCATTCATGTAGTTAAAGTGTCTTGTATATTTAACAAGTACAGTGGGGTATGGAAGTGTGTTTTAAACAGTTGGTTACTATTCATGTAGTTAAAGTGTCTTGTTGTATATTTAACAAGTACAGTGGGGTATGGAAGTGTGTTTTAAACAGTTGGTTACTATTCATGTGGTTAAAGTGTCTTGTTGTATATTTAACAAGTACAGTGGGTATGGAAGTGTGTTTTAAACAGTTGGTCACCATCCATGTAGTTAAAGTGTCTTGTTGTATATTTAACAAGTACAGTGGGGTATGGAAGTGTGTTTTAAACAGTTGGTTACTATTCATGTGGTTAAAGTGTCTTGTTGTATATTTAACAAGTACAGTGGGGTATGGAAGTGTGTTTTAAACAGTTGGTTACTATTCATGTAGTTAAAGTGTCTTGTTGTGTATTTAACAAGTACAGTGGGGTATGGAAGTGTGTTTTAAACAGTTGGTTACTATTCATGTGGTTAAAGTGTCTTGTTGTGTATTTAACAAGTACAGTGGGGTATGGAAGTGTGTTTTAAACAGCTGGTTATATTGTTGCTTGCATGCATGGCTGGTAAGTAGAAGTATACATGTTTGTAACATTCTTTAACCCTGTCCATTTACAGTTCTTTGAGACTGGTCTGAATGGTTGAACCATTTAGAAAATAGTGTCATATAATATTTTAGGCCACAGATTTCCAATCTTAAGGAATTATATTTCTCTATTATGGGTTTTTTAGTTTTATAAATGATTTTGATCCAGCATGGTAAATAAGGTTAATTAATTATTTATTTGTTTTAATTTCATAGTTTTAAAATCAGTTGAATGTTTAAATAATGCATTTCACACATTTTACAAATAGTGTTTTATTTTATATATATACTGTTATTGAAAGTAAACCATAAAAGGGTATAGAGGAGATAAAATTTGTCACTACAGTTTTATGCATGGTAATGGGACACATGAATTTGTTTACACAGTAGTTTTGGGTAAATAAAAGATTATTGAAAAAAATGAAATATTTTAAAATTTTGAAATAAAAGGAACGACTTAATTTATTATTAAACAGAAACTGTACTAAATATATATATATATATATACAAAGCAGTTTTATGGTTCGTAATATGATGAATGCAGAACTGTGTTCTAGTATAATGATAATAAATTAAACACAGATTAACACACATGTGATTCCCTTGTTATGAGTTATGGATTTTAATTTACTTTTAACTTTTCATTCACTCTAAATACCTGGTTTCGTTTCACAAATATACAAACTGTTGAGTGCTTTTTGTTTGTTAGTGTTACATTTAAAATGTATTTAAACATTGCTTGTGGAGTTTAATGGACCATGAAGTGTTTTTGTGAACAAGCGTGAACGTTGTCCTTTTCTATAAGATTTAGCTAGGATCCAGGAGTGTTTTTATAATTGTGTTCATTCCGCAAGGTTCTTTTTATAAAGATCACTAGAAGTTACCATAACTTTTCTATAAAAGTCTTGTAAGAAAAAACTCTGTAATCTATGCTGTCTATGGTCATAGATGTATAGCTCACACATGATCATCTGATATCCAGTCTTTCTGCTGATATAACACTGCATAGATGTATAGCTGACACATGATCATCTGATATCCAGTATTTCTGCTGATATAACACTGCATAGATGTATAGCTGACACATAATCATCTGATATCCAGTATTTCTGCTGGTATAACACTGCATAGATGTATAGCTGACACATGATCATCTGATATCCAGTATTTCTGCTGATATAACACTGCATAGATGTATAGCTGACACATGATCATCTGATATCCAGTATTTCTGCTGGTATAACACTGCATAGATCTATAGCTGACACATGATCATCTGATATCCAGTATTTCTGCTGGTATAACACTGCATAGATCTATAGCTGACACATGATCATCTGATATCCAGTCTTTCTGCTGGTATAACACTGCATAGATGTATAGCTGACACATGATCATCTGATATCCAGTCTTTCTGTTGATATAACACTGCAAGGAAAGGACAGTTGTGAAGAAATTGTAGTCATGTGTTGGAATTAGCGATTAAGTTGAAACTGTGAGGCTGTTATACCACTTTTACGTCCTACAACTGTCAGTATACGACTTTTGTACAACTCGTTTTACAGAGTTCCATTCACCATGGTGTTTTTTATGTTTGATGTCAGTTGTCAGCTGTTCGATTTAACATACACTGCTAATTTAGTTCCTGGCATGGGATAGTACCAGATATACCAAAAACACAATGGACGTAACTTTTTATTTTTCACATCAACACCACCTTACACTCTGACATGTCAGAATCTGACATCATAACTTCACAGACATATTTGAGTACAAATAGTTTTGTAACACACCAAATTTTGTACAGATGTATGAAAATTTGGAATAATATTCAACATTCCTGCTTCCATGGTCATTTGGTTAAGTGCTGTTTGTTCTATGTCTGTAAAAAGCTAATGATATATGTTTGCCTGCCAAGTAAGATATTCTAGTGATCTAGAAATTGGTTTAGGCTTACCAGCATTTAATATTGGATTTTGTTTTATAGGTAAAGTAAGCAAGTGATGTACATATTTACATAAATTATTCAGAGCAAGTAATGGCCTTCATAACATTACTAAAACTACTTTATACATAAATAAAATAATTATGTTAATGTTTTATTATTATGATCACTTATCTATGAATGTTGGTAAGCCTAAATCACTTAAAAATATAAAAAAGACTAAATACAAGTTTAACCTCTATTCAGAGTGTGTCAGTAAAACTTTAATTTTGTGAGTTAAGTTTAAATTTTTTGCTTTTTAGATGCATAATTAAAAAACAGTAGCATTTCCCAGTATCTTTTGGTTTGTTCCATCCTTAAACGTTATTGTTTTATTCTTGGTTGTTTTCCCAGAGGGACACTGCTTGAATTGAATATCTTTATTGTGGGTTATCTTGTATTTCTCTGCACTTGTGCTTCTGAAAGTGAGTAGTGTGGCTCCCTCAGAGGGCAGCATCATTATGTTGGTTTGTATACACAGAACATAGATTTATTGAAGGTTGATTGGGTTGTGTCTGAATTAATTTTTCTCCACAAGGTTTTAAATGTGGAGAAATATGATGCTTTTCCACATACTCTAAATAATGCAAGATCAACAAGTACCCTTTGTCATCACAGAGTAGCTGTTTGGTATCTCTGTATGTCACACACTGGTTTGTAATCTAGAGAATGTAAGGTCAACAAGTACCCTTTGTCATCACAGGGTAGCTGTTTGGTATCTCTGTATGTCACACACTGGTTTGTAATCTAGAGAATGTAAGGTCAACAAGTACCCTTTGTCATCACAGGGTAGCTGTTTGGTATCTCTGTATGTCACACACTGGTTTGTAATCTAGAGAATGTAAGGTCAACAAGTACCCTTTGTCATCACAGAGTAGCTGTTTGGTATCTCTGTATGTCACACACTGGTTTGTAATCTAGAGAATGTAAGGTCGACAAGTACCCTTTGTCATCACAAGGTAGTTGTTTGGTATTTCCGTATGTAACACTCTGATATGTAATCTAGAGAATGTAAGGTCAACAAGTACCCTTTGTCATCACAGGGTAGCTGTTTAGTTTCTCCATATGTGACAGACTACTATGTAATCTAGAGAATGTAAGGTCGACAAGTACCCTTTGTCATCACAAGGTAGTTGTTTGGTATTTCCGTATGTAACACTCTGATATGTAATCTAGAGAATGTAAGGTCAACAAGTACCCTTTGTCATCACAGGGTAGCTGTTTAGTTTCTCCATATGTGACAGACTACTATGTAATCTAGAGAATGTAAGGTCAACAAGTACCCTTTGTCATCACAGGGTAGCTGTTTAGTTTCTCCATATGTGACAGACTACTATGTAATCTAGAGAATGTAAGGTCAACAAGTACCCTTTGTCATCACAGGGTAGCTGTTTAGTATCTCCATATGTGACAGACTACTATGTAATCTAGAGAATGTAAGGTCAACAAGTACCCTTTGTCATCACAGGGTAGCTGTTTGGTATCTCCATATGTGACAGACTACTATGTAATCTAGAGAATGTAAGGTCAACAAGTACCCTTTGTCATCACAGGGTAGCTGTTTGGTATTTCCGTATGTAACACTCTGATATGTAATCTAAAGAATGTAAGATCTACAAGTACCCTTTGTCATTACAGGGTAACTGTTTGGTCCCTCAGTATGTAATGGACTGATATGTGTTATTATGAATGTTATATCTAGTTGTAAAGAGAGTGAGTGTTAATAAGTATCTGCTAGGAACTGAGATATGAAGCTAACCTTCACATTTTAATACCAAAACACTGATAACATATACTAGTTTACGTAAAATCATTTCTGTCCTTGTCCGTATAAAGTTTTTTCCTATTACGTGTAACCAAAGAGACTGGATGTTTTATAAAAACTGAGTTACTAGTGTTTCTCTTGGGTTACGTATGTTTTTCTAACCATGTTCAAGATATGAACAATTGGGTTTTTAAATTTAATTCGTAGAAGAGTGATGGTGTGGTTTATTTATTGTTTGTGAAGTGACACAAGAAATTTACACTGATATAAAGTGTCATTGTGAGACTTTAAGTGGATAAGGAAGCTTTCAGCTGAATCAGAAACCTCTTTAGTACAAGATGTTTATATGAAAGTCTCTGAACCTTTTATTTTGTACAAGAAACAAGTGATGGGTAATTTTTCTGTACCCTATATAATATCTATCAATGTTGTATCGTTGTGATATGATAGAACACTTAACATAGCGTGTTTGTTCAGTGAATTATTATAACCTTTCTAACAATACCTTGTACCTGAAGCTGGTCTACTTAGCAATAAGTTGCTATGGTGACAAACATTTGTCTAGCTCCATCAGTGAACAATGAGTAAAGAATTCTGGCTCTAGTCATACAGAGCTAAATATAAAACAAAAATCAGATCACAGAAATAATAAGATGAGGTTACACACGTCAACATTATGGTGATGTCACATCTTTACAAAATCTGAACATGTGCAGTTTTATAAGCACTGTTGGTTTTTTATTTCATAAATAAAACTGTGTTTGTATAATGCAGTAAAGTACTTTTGTTTAAACTGTAAGTGGATAGTTTTTTGTTGTTGTTTTTTTAAATAAGTACAAGATTTTGATATATTCAAGTAAATAAATATTGACAGCTAAAACAAACCCTGTGCATTAAGAATACATTTCATAATATTAAAACAAAGGTTGAATGGAAACTGTTCTCAGTAGCCATAGACTTCAAATTACCATGAAGTAAGGTTTCTTAATGAGCTGAGAAACACTGTGGAAGGAACAGATACGAAATTTCTTACCTTCACTGATCAGGTCGAGACTAGGTGAACAAAGTGTAGCCACCTCTCTCTAATAGCTCATTTAATTAATGAAGCCATGTGTTATCTCACTAGATATTTATAATATGAGATTATGCAAATTGTTGAAAGTTAACTAAACTTGCTAGAAGAGTGAACCACTTCCTCACTAGACATACCCAGATATACCCTTTCTTACCCGTTCATTAATCCCTGTGGGATTGCTGTAAATATCAGTTTCTATGTATATAATGTTGTGAATTTTTTTCTACTAATCTTGTGCATAGGAATGTAATAATACTACATGGTTTTGTTAATAGATGTAGTACTTTTCAAAAATTATAATGTCACTTCTAACTCGGAGAGTAACTTTGTCTTGTAGGATTTGTTTGCTCTGTACTGTTTGTGGTTATGTGAATAAATTATTTGCCGAGACAGAATACTTCATTTTTCTTTTAATGTCTTAAACACATTACGTGGGAAACCATAGAGTCAAAACTTGTATAGTTTAAATGTTGATGTTTTTACATTGGTATTTGTAGCATGTTTAAGATGTGCACCAGACTTAAAATCCAAAAGGAACATGTACTAGATATATTCATGTTTTAAAGTGTAAACAGGAGAATAGGAAAACACCTATTATTTATATATAACAGGATAAAACAATCTGAACAGGAATAATTATTGATCCCAATATTTGTGATTTCTTGGTTTTAACATCCTTTCAAGATCCAAGGGCTGTCTTTACAATTTGTTAAATGTAGAAAGTGAATTCAATCTTGAAACTTGCAGCGAGGGTGGTTTTGAACATAGATGAGAACTCAAATATGTTACATTTTTTTACTAATTAAATAGATTGTTAAACCTGTTAATGAGAAACATCTCTACACCCTCGTTTTGAATAAAAAATATTCCCTGTACCCAAATGTGAAAGCAGTTCACCATCACTGTATAATCTTCAAGGACAATTGTATGGAAAATCAAGTTAGAAGTGATTTGACGTTGGTAATAGTAAGGACTTGACTTAAAAACACAGATGAAGTTAATGTGAAATAAAAAATTTGGTGACCCATTAACATGAGTTATATGTCTTGCTTCCATCTCTAGGTGTGACCTAGTAATCAGTTTAACTGCTATTCGTAACATCCAAGATGTGCGACGTGCTACTAAACATAGTCACTTTTACAAGTGGTGAGTAAAACAGTCAGTCCCAATATATAATGGAACGAGGCAGGCAAACCTGTTGTGGCCATAACAGTTGTTACTAGTTAGTTATGGACAGCTGAACCATACAGGAGGTCCATAACTCAGTTGTTCCTAGTTAGTTATGGACAGTTGAACCATACAGGAGGTCCATAACAGTCGTTCCTAGTTAGTTATGGACAGCTGAACCATACAGGAGGTCCATAACACAGTTGTTCCTAGTTAGTTATGGACAGCTGAACCATACAGGAGGTCCATAACACAGTTGTTCCTAGTTAGTTATGGACGGTTGAACCATACAGGAGGTCCATAACACAGTTGTTCCTAGTTAGTTATGGACAGCTGAACCATACAGGAGGTCCATAACACAGTTGTTCCTAGTTAGTTATGGACAGCCGAACCATACAGGAGGTCCATAACACAGTTGTTCCTAGTTAGTTATGGACAGCTGAACCATACAGGAGGTCCATAACTTGTACAGCTACAAATTTATTTTTCATTTATATCCAAATTCCATATGTAGCCCTCTAACAAAAATTGGTGTTTTTAAAACTTTTTAGAAGCAGAAAGAGACAATGTTGTACCAGAATGTAAATTTGTTTTAAAATGTTACCAGATATTAATGTAACATAATATGCCTTTTTTTTTTTTTTTTTTGTACAGGTTCATGTTTTAAATGTTACCAGACATTAATGTAACAGAATACATTTCTTCAGTCATGAGACAAAGATTAAGAACTTTATTCTGACTTAACTACAGTGTGTTCGGTTACTGTGCAGTTTTGTAATCGTATACATATATAAGCGCACAGTGACTTTCCGAACACTCTGTATAAGATAATGAACAAAAAGATTAAATCCAAACAACATAAACAACAATATAGTGTGGGAAATTTCTGTATTATGCCATTTTACCAATGTCTGCATAAAATGTTTCCTTTGGTGTTGTGATTTAAAACAATAGTTTAAATCTTATAACAGTAAAAAAATATTCAAATATGAAGTGTTCTAAAAATCACAGAATTACTCCACGTCCATTGGAACTTAAAACCACAACACTGTATTTACATAAAATGAGATTCTTTATTAAAAACTTGTGTGTTCTTACTTGGTTAGTTTCATGCATTATTTTTCTTCACAGCTAGTTTAACTCTTAGATACTAGCTATATTTGCTTCTACCCTAATAATCTTAACTTTGTGTTGACATTTTAACCTATAAACTTTCACGTAAAGATATGCTAGACCTTAAGGACTTCCTCATTTCTTGGACTACTTCCGATTTGAGTTTTTCTAATATTTCACTGAACACAATGTTCTGTTTCAAAGAGTTCTGTGTTAGAGTTTTGTGTTCTTGTGCCTGGAAGTAACGTTGTACCAACTGCATCATCAGTTGCTAAGAGGAAGATACAAGTACATGAAACATCAGTTACTGACACATGATATTCCTTTAAAAAAGATGACAGCCACATTTACCTTATTTGATCAACGTTTGTACAACACAACCTTTTATTTTCAGCCGTAACAAAAATTACACTTGCAGAAGAAAAAAGGTCATAAATTGTAAGAGTTGGAAACACTAAAATCAGATGAACAGAATAACTTTTAAACAGAAGTCACTACACCATTAAAACGTGTAAAGAAATGTTAAACATTTTGTGTGTCTTTAGTACATCTGTAAGTAGAAACCATACCTTGTATTCATCATTAACTGACTGGGAGTTCCTGTCCACTTCACTCTGACCATAACAACATAACTAAGGAAATAATGACATTATGTACAGCTCTGAAAATTAAAGTTTTTATAGAATGAAAATATTAGTTCTATCACATTGAAACTTGTATTATATATAAGATAGTTAAAGTACAAAGAGTACAGTGCCAATAAAAACTAGTATTTTAACAGTAAAGTACCAGATGGGTGTACATACATCCCACTAGGTTTCTTACATTTCACACAACTGTTAATAAATACATCCTCAGTACACAAGAATGAACTTGGAAGATTTTAACACATGAAAACAAATATTTAACATCTTTAGAAAGATGTCTCAGCATTAGCAGCGATTCATAAAGTATAACCTTGTAACCATCAGTGATGTCGAGAAACCCACTTGTTGAGAAATTTATATGCAAAAACGGCTCATTTGGGTTGAGAAAATATTTTACATAGAAGAGCGAACAACGTTTCGACCTTCTTCGGTCATCGTCAGGTTCACAAAGAAAGAGGTAACTGACCGGAAGCTGACCACTAATTTTGTAAAGGTAAAACTTTCAAAAATTTTTTAATACATACACAAACATTATCCAAAATTTACAGAAAAAAACTACTTAAAGCCATGTTGAACACAAAATACAAAGAACTACATGACTTACGAAAACAAAAATTGAACCTAGACCATCAACTGGCATGCTGCATTAAACCAGAGATTTACGGACTTATACAACGAAACATACACCAAATCAATACTAAGAACGACAGAGACAAAAAGATCTGCCACAACAAAAAAAACTAGAAAAACTAAGATGCAAACAACAGAAAAGACACCAAAACGACAAACCGTTGACTAACCTCATAATTAACAGATCCTACCGACAATTAAACACAGACGAGATACATCTACTTAACAAAGGACTCAACTTCGCAATAGCACCCAGGTACATTCCAACCATAGAAATCAAAACATATTTAGAAGACCTAGCCAGGAGACTTGTGATACTTTCTACAGAGAAGAAAAACAAGGAAACAACCAACAGAAAGAAGACAACTTAGATAATTTTATTGACATCCAACAGCCAAACTTCCCAGGAAAAATTACAAATTTATATTTTCCAGAAACACCTAAAACCAAAATCTTAAACGATTTTTTCAAATTTTCTCACAAAACCATCAACATAATTTCACAAAACAGAAAACTAAAAAACAACCTTACAAAAAGAGACATTAATTCCATTAAAAACCTAAAACAATACAAAAACATAAAAATTCTAAAAGCAGATAAAGGTAACGCTATAGTCATAATGAACACGAATGAATACATCCAAAAAATCCTATCAGACACTAAAAAATTTAAACCAATACACACAAATCCAACAAAGACACACGAGACGCAACTGAACAAATTACTACTACAAATGAAAAAAGCCAACACAATTTCACAAACACTTTATTCCTACCTACGTAAAACCGACTCACGCACACCGCAAATATACGGCATCCCCAAACCTCATAAACCAGATTGTCCATTATGACCAATAATGTCCACATATGAATCGTTTAATTACAATCTTGGTAAATACGTAGCATGGGCATTCTCCAAAGATGCAACATTAGCCAGCTCATTCATCAAAGACTCTTTTAATTTCAAGTCTAATCTTAATCAACTTAATCATAAAGCCTTAATGGCTAGTTTCGATGTTATATCCCTCTTTACAGAAGTTCCAACCGCTGAAGCCTGCAAGATAGCCTTAGAACTCTGTATCCGAGACCCTAACCCAACTATAGACATTCCCAGTAACCAGTTAGCAACTCTCATAGAATTCACCACGATGAAGACAAACTTCATGTTCAACAACCAAAGCTATATACAAACAAATGGCCTAAGCATGGGCAACCCAGTATCACCAGTTCTAGCCAATATTTTTATGACACAAGTTGAAACACAAGCAATTAACACAGCATTACATCCACCACTATACTGGTACAGATATGTAGATGACACGGTTGCGGGATTCAAATCTACAGAACACATACTTAATTTTTTCAATCTCATTAACTCTATACACCCCAACATTAACTTCACATGTGAACAGGAAGAAAGCAATCAAATATCATTTCTTAACCTCAAAATTACAAGAACCGACACACAATTCAAAACAGAAATCCACCGAAAAATCACCCATACTGGACGATACATTCCTTGGGACTCAGCACATGAAACAAAACAAAAACTCAACATACTAAGAAACCAAATAAACACAGCCATAAAACTATGCTCACCAGATAAAATTAACGATGAATTAGACAAAATAAAACAATACTTCATCAACATCAATAAGTTTCCTCCACAAACCGTAGAAAACATTATACGCACACACCTAGACAGAAAGCAAAATCAACCAACTAAAGTAAATATATCTCACGAATCAAAAACCACGAAACCATATACTGCTGTATACCATATATTCCTGACATCAGCAAACAAATAACCAACATTTGGCAAAAATTAGTAACAAAATATGACATTCCAGTTAATACCAAATTTATTCAAAAACCAGGCACAAAACTGAGGTCTATACTATGTAAAAACTACACTGACAAACGTGTGTGTGTTTGTGTGTTTTTTTTATAGCAAAGCCACATCGGGCTATCTGCTCAGCACACCGAGGGGAATCGAACCCCTGATTTTAGCGTTGTAAATCCGGAGACATACCGCTGTACTAGCGGGGGGTCACTGACAAACACCACACCAACATTAGTTACAAAATACAATGTGATAACTGCCACGACTTCTATATTGGAGAAACAAGTAGAAAAATGGAAACCAGATTCAGAGAACATAAAAAGTCACCTTCACACGTTTTCGAACACTGCAAGTCAAATAAACACAACATAACCATAGAAAACACTCAAATATTAAATAAAGAAACAAACATAAACAAACGCAAATTTAAAGAAGCCTTACTTATACAACAACTTAAACCCAGAATAAACCAATATAAAGGAACGCCTTTATACCTATATTAATATATATATATATATATACATAAAATAAAATTATATATTCAAACATCTAATACCGCCCTCTACATTCCGACACTCAGTTACACAACCCCTTTCAAACAAGTGGTCAGCTTCTGGTCAGTTACCTCTTTCTTTGTGAACCTGACGATGACCAAAGAAGGTCGAAACGTTGTTCGCTCTTCTATGTAAAATATTTTCTCAACCCAAACGAGCCGTTTTTGCACATAAATATAACCTTGTAATGTTGCAATAAGTTTCTAACATTTGATAACATCTTGTACTTTCTTTTACTCATAATGACCTAAGAAAAAAAAATGAACTTAATAATAAAATCATATTTTTTAGAAGAGTTAACTGCAATAAACATTATTTTGGTAAAATTCTCACAGTGTGTATTTTATGAATGTTACTGATAAACTGAAGATGAAATGAAAGCATAGTTACCAACTGTTTATGACTCACCTACAAGTATAAAACATCAAGGTTCGTTAACTTAATAGTTACTACTAATATTTCAGACGGAACTCATCACAGGATCATAAAATAAAATGTAAAATGTTTTTACTTTCTGTAAGGATGTATTTTTACAATAAACTAAGTAACTTCTAAAATTTATAAACAAGAAGAAAGTTTGATACAGTGGCGGCGCCAGGGGGGGGGGTGGCTTGAGCCCCCCAATATTGTTACCTACATATATTAATAAAATATGGAAAACACAATCGTCATTGTTGCTAAACAATTAACATCAAAGAGACATAGATCTATAGAACTCAACGTCTTCATTAAGACGGAAGTATGTGTCATGCGTCCTATAACAACGTACTGAATGTACTGAAACTCACGCGTTGTATTGCTGCTCCCTGTGTAATACTATTCTATCTTGAGCTTTGACGAAGATTAAACAACCACGTTACAACAGATCATCGGGGATTTTACTTGATAAACCAAAGGTTTCACAGGTATTTATCCATTAATTTCATTTATCTTTCATTGAAAAGTAAAACATAGCATGCATGTATAAGTGTACTGTGTATAGGTCAAAACTATGAAGCATTTCGCCAGTGTTGTGTTCTCTGTGAGATCACTTTGCAATGTTTATCAGCCATCCAAAACTGTACTGATGATTGTGTCATACAGTTAAAATTGTGACTTACAATCCAATTAATGTTATACTTATGATTAGATAATAACCTTACGTGTTAACTGACCAAATAATATTTCTAACCAATTCTAGAATGAATTTTGAAATTGTTATTGGACTATTTAGAAGTGCCTAATATAATGTAATATAGTAGTTACATTATTGTAACAGGTGCTTGTCACAAATATACGCATATTTTCATAAACAGATTATTTCTAATTTGTAATAATGAATTATCAATCAGAGTATGAGTTTCCAATGAAAACTACATTGAAAACGCAGTTCAAAATAGCACACCTTTCTGAAATGTACCTTGGTATTTACATTATTATAATTTACTGTCTATACTTCATATTGATGGCATTTTGGGAAGCCCCTCCACAGTTTACCTCAGCCCCCCTCCTCCAAAGAAAATATCCTGGCGCCGCCACTGGTTTGACAGTTTGTTGATAAGCTCAAATATACACAATAGGCTTTCTTTGTCCTGCCCTCATCAGACACTAGAGGACAAGAAACACACATCTGAATTAAATATGGCCAAGCGTGTTAAGGCGTGCGACTCGTAATCTGAAGGTCGCGGGTTCGCATCCCCGTCGCGCCAAACATGCTCGCCCTTTCAGCCGTGTGGGCGTTATAATGTGCGATCAATCCCACTTTTCTTTGATAAAAGAGTAACTCAAGAGCTGTCGGTGGGTGGTGATGACTAGCTGCCTTCCCTCTAGTCTTACACTGCTAAATTAGGGACGGCTAACACAGATAGTCCTCGAGTAGCTTTGTGCGAAATTAAAAACAAACAAACTGAACTGAATAAAATAAATTAACCTATCTTCAGAAAAATAACAATATTATATACTATAGTTTAATTTGTTCATAACAAGTCTCACTCATTTTTGTAAATAAAAATAACAATATTATATAATATAGTTTAATCTGTTCATAACAAGTCTCACTCATTTCTGTAGATAAAAATAACAATATTATATAATATAGTTTAATCTGTTCATAACAAGTCTCACTCATTTCTGTAGATAAAAATAACAATATTATATAATAGTTTAATTTGTTCATAACAAGTCTCACTCATTTCTGTAGATAAAAATAACAATATTATATAATATAGTTTAATCTGTTCATAACAAGTCTCACTCATTTCTGTAGATAAAAATAACAATATTATATAATAGTTTAATCTGTTCATAACAAGTCTCACTCATTTCTGTAGATAAAAATAACAATATTATATAATAGTTTAATTTGTTCATAACAAGTCTCACTCATTTCTGTAGATAAAAATAACAATATTATATAATATAGTTTAATTTGTTCATAACAAGTCTCACTCATTTCTGTAGATAAAAATTCCAACAATTACAGAAATTTTCATATTCGTAAGAGCAATCAGTTTATTAAAAAAAAGTTATTTTATTACAAATTTAAAAAACTAAACTTTTCATGAGATCAATAGATAAATGCATTATTAAGTACTGATCTTAAATTAGCTGATGGTCACTGAATAATTATTTTTTTGTGAAACTTACATTTATTTCATCATTCTGCCTACGTAAACAATTAATGACATGTTTCCAGGCCTTCACCAAGGCCTGAGAAGATGGAAGCAGGTTTAACGGAGGGGGCACATAACTTCTGTGATCAAAAAAATTTAACCATAAGGTAGATCTTGCAAACTTCCACTCCATGTCAGAATTATTCTGTAAAAAAAAGTTAATCCATTTTAGTCATCTTGCAAACTTCCACTCCATGTCAGAATTATTCTGTAAAAAAAGGTTAATCCATTTTAGTCATCTTGCAAACTTCCACTCCATGTCAGAATTATTCTGTAAAAAAAGGTTAATCCATTTTAGTCATCTTGCAAACTTCCACTCCATGTCAGAATTATTCTGTAAAAAAAGGTTAATCCATTTTAGTCATCTTGCAAACTTCCACTCTATGTCAGAATTATTCTGTAAAAAAAAGTTAATCCATTTTAGTCATCTTGCAAACTTCCACTCCATGTCAGAATTATTCTGTAAAAAAAGGTTAATCCATTTTAGTCATCTTGCAAACTTCCACTCCATGTCAGAATTATTCTGTAAAAAAAGGTTAATCCATTTTAGTCATCTTGCAAACTTCCACTCCATGTCAGAATTATTCTGTAAAAAAAAGTTAATCCATTTTAGTCATCTTGCAAACTTCCACTCCATGTCAGAATTATTCTGTAAAAAAAGGTTAATCCATTTTAGTCATCTTGCAAACTTCCACTCCATGTCAGAATTATTCTGTAAAAAAAAGTTAATCCATTTTAGTCATCTTGCAAACTTCCACTTCATGTCAGAATTATTCTGTAAAAAAAAGTTAATCCATTTTAGTCACCAAATCTAAAAACTCTTACAAACAAAAAAATTATATTTTGTAGGATATGTTTCGTTTTTTTTAGAGAAGTAATTGAAATTGATATATAATATGGAATTAGGCCTGTAATCCGATATTAAATATACTAAACTGTGTGATCTGTAGAACTTTCTGTCAAAAATAATGTTTATCATTAAAGAGTCAGGACTACACATATTATATACATTCAAAACCAAAAGCATCTTTAACACTTTTAGATAGTATTACAAACAACAGGTTTTATTTTATTAAAATAATCGCACTTTGGATACCAATATTGTAAGATGGTCTTTCTTTTGGTGGATATTTTGAATTATTTCGTGAAAATAACATGAAATCAAGCCTACATGATAATGTCACATTTTCTCTAAAATACGTTTAAGGATCATGTTTGCTTTTAGTCTGTTGTAGGCTTAAGTTATGAATGGTGTTTCAATGGAAATACTTCGCTCATGCACACATAAGCAAACATAAATTAAAACACTGAAAACACAGCTTACGATGTTTATATAAATATATTCATAACTAGTAAGCATCATATTTGACCTCAAAGTATCTTTTAGATGTTTATACCAAATTACTATTACGTTATTTAATGTTATCTAAACGTCAATGCATTTGTAGATATTTGTACTGATGTACTGTTATACAGGGTGTTCGGGAAGTCACTGTGCACTTGTATATTTATTAACAGACAAAACTGCACAGTGAGTTTCCGAACACCCTGTATTAACCAACATCACTGTTAATAAAAAAACACTGACTCAGTAATATTGGAAACCTAGTATCACATTTCATATGAAATAACTATATAAACTTTTATATAAGTGAGCTTCAACCAATTACACTACCTGAATTCTCTGGAAGCTATTAGCCATCATGGCTATAAGCATATTTAATAGGATGATCACAATAATCACGTGGTACAAGCTCCACAGAATGTAGCCAACTCCTTCCGTGAAACTGTGGTTCGATGACGTGTGATTCCCAGAAATCACTATATCAGCTTCTGTACTTTCAGAATCTCCAAATATTGCCCAAAACATTGTTTTCAAAGTTTTCTTGATGCTGTGAAGTAGGTATGTTCTTACGTTTTAACTTACAGATTCTATTATGAGAATCGTCCATATTTTTATTACATCTTGTCCATTTATATTTTGCTACAGATATGATGAATAAATATAACTTTACGGTAACAAGTTGTGTACTTAAAGAAAACATTAGAAATACATTTTAATATACTAAAAAAGTTAAATGTCAGTCAGAACTGAACAAATTAAGATGACGTCATTGTACACTGTGTCCACACAACAGCTACTACTAAATAACAACAAATTATTGGCAGTTATTTAGATGAAAAAGTGTTTATTTTGCAATGTTACAATTTCAAACAATTTGACAGCTGGGACACTCGAAGGTTATCAAATCTTCCTTGGCCCTACACAAAACAGTTGGCCTATACAATGGGGAGTGAAATTTCAATTACTGTCGTGAATTGAAATGTTACAGAAAGGTACTGGAAGTGACCTTAAAAGTGAGAGAAGAAATCAGCGAGGCAGATCCAGTGGCGAGAAGATCTTAAGAGAAATTGTCGACAAAGGGACCTTAATAGAGCCCAATCAGAAAATCTTGAGAGTAGATTTGATTTTAAACGTTTAACTAAGGAGCACACGATGGCTGACGGTTCAGTAGCAAGCAGAGAAAAAAATATGGATGACAGCACCAAACCAGCAGGTAAAATTTATTATCCTTCAGGATGGCCCCCCAGTGGCTCAGCGGTATGTCTGCGGACTTACACGCTAAAATTCGGGTTTCGATACCAGTGGTGGGCAGAGCACAGATAGCCCATTGTGTAGCTTTGTGCCTAATTCAAAACAACAACCTTCAGGATGACAAGAGATCTATACATCTATGCCTTCAGTTAGATGTGTATGTGGGATGGGGGGTACTTTCACTGGTGGCGTCTATAATTGCCACCCAGTGTATAGTTAGGTTTAACTGACGATTGGTGAAGAGGGCTGGATGATGTAGAACTCGTGTTTTGTGTTTGAAATCAACGGGTTGTTTGGGTGGAAGAGGAGATCTAATATAAGACGAATCGTCTTCGTCACTGTTCGAGTGGCGACGTTAGAAAGATAACTGATTACAATTGGATTCATCTATTGGCAGTGATTGAGATTCGGCTGAGATATCTACGAAAACGGCAGTGGACGAATTGGATGATGGGCAATAAGTGTGAGGAGACAGAAGAGCGACAATACTGGAGGTGATTGGCAACTTCGTGCTATCTTTAGAAGACTGAGTAGACAGCAAGGCATATGTAGCTTTCCTTCTCTTTTAAGGTTTTATTAGAGCAGACTTAGTGGTTGTAATAATGTCATCAGGTCATTGTGGAGACATCTCATGTGATACTCGGAGGTGGCTGAGTCTGTGCTTACATGTACAAAAGTGGAAGGGTAGAGCAAGCTGGTTGATGATAGGAACCAGAGTTACGAAGGTTTGCAGTGCAGTAAACTTGACCTAGAAGTGGTACAGATGACAAGAGGTGCGTGGGTAAGGATATGGTGGTAACTATCTGGATAATATAAGGATATGGTGGTAACTATCTGGATAATATAGGATGGTTTTCTTCAATTTCTTAAACTAATTCATTGGAGTTTGATTTTAGGGAATGTTCTATTGTTTTCGGATAATATGGGATGGTTTTCTTGAATTTCTTAAACTAATTCATTGGAGTTTGGCTCTAGGAAATGTTCTATTGTTTTCAGATAAAAAGGGATGGTTTTCTTGAATTTCTTAAACTAATTCAATGGAGTTTGGTTTTAGGGAATGTTCTATTGTTTTCGGATAATATGGGATGGGTTTCTTGAATTTCTTAAACAAATTCATTGGAGATTGGTTTCAGTGAATATTCTATTGTTTTCGGATAATATGGGATGGTTTTTTTCAATTTCTTAAACTTATTCATTGAAGTTTGGTTTCAGGGAATGTTATATTGTTTCGGATAATATGGGATGGTTTTCCTGAATTTCTTAAACTAATTCATTGGAGTTTGGTTTTAGGGAATGTTCTATTGTTTTGGATAATATGATATAGTTTTCTTGAATTTCTTAAACTAAATCATTGAAGTTTGGTTTCAGGGAATATTCTATTGTTTTCGGATAATATGGGATAGTTTTCTTGAATTTCTTAAACTAATTCATTGGAGTTTGGTTTTAGGGAATGTTCTATTGTTTTCGGATAATATGGGATGGTTTTCTTGAATTTCTTAAACTAATTCATTGGAGTTTGGCTTTAGGAAATGTTCTATTGTTTTCAGATAAAAAGGGATGGTTTTCTTGAATTTCTTAAACTTATTCATTGAAGTTTGGTTTCAGGGAATGTTATATTGTTTGGGATAATATTGGATGGTTTTCTTGAATTTCTTAAACTAATTCATTGGAGTTTGGTTTTAGGGAATGTTCTATTGTTTTCTGATAATATGGGATAGTTTTCCTGAATTTCTTAAACTAATTCATTGGAGTTTGGCTTTAGGAAATGTTCTATTGTTTTCAGATAAAAAGGGATGGTTTTCTTGAATTTCTTAAACTAATTCATTGGAGTTTGGTTTCAGGGAATATTCTGTTGTTTTCGGATAATATGGGATGGTTTTTTTTTTCAATTTCTTATACTTATTCATTGAAGTTTGGTTTCAGGGAATGTTATATTGTTTCGGATAATATCGGATGGTTTTCTTGAATTTCTTAAACTAATTCATTGGAGATTGGTTTCAGGGAATATTCTATTGTTTTCGGATAATATGGGATGGTTTTTTTCAATTTCTTAAACTTATTCATTGAAGTTTGGTTTTAGGGAATGTTCTATTGTTTTCGGATAATATGGGATGGTTTTCTTGAATTTCTTAAACTAATTCATTGGAGTTTGGCTTTAGGAAATGTTCTATTGTTTTCAGATAAAAAGGGATGGTTTTCTTGAATTTCTTAAACTTATTCATTGAAGTTTGGTTTCAGGGAATGTTATATTGTTTGGGATAATATCGGATGGTTTTCTTGAATTTCTTAAACTAATTCATTGGAGTTTGGTTTTAGGGAATGTTCTATTGTTTTCTGATAATATGGGATAGTTTTCCTGAATTTCTTAAACTAATTCATTGGAGTTTGGCTTTAGGAAATGTTCTATTGTTTTCAGATAAAAAGGGATGGTTTTCTTGAATTTCTTAAACTAATTCATTGAAGTTTGGTTTCAGGGAATGTTATATTGTTTGGGATAATATCGGATGGTTTTCTTGAATTTCTTAAACTAATTCATTGGAGATTGGTTTCAGGAAATATTCTATTGTTTTCGGATAATATGGGATGGTTTTTTTCAATTTCTTAAACTTATTCATTGAAGTTTGGTTTCAGGGAATGTTATATTGTTTCGGATAATATGGGATGGTTTTCCTGAATTTCTTAAACTAATTCATTGGAGTTTGGTTTTAGGGAATGTTCTATTGTTTTCGGATAATATGGGATGGTTTTCTTGAATTTCTTAAACTAATTCATTGGAGATTGGTTTCAGGGAATATTCTATTGTTTTCGGATAATATGGGATGATTTTTTTCAATTTCTTAAACTTATTCATTGAAGTTTGGTTTCAGGGAATGTTATATTGTTTCGGATAATATGGGATGGTTTTCCTGAATTTCTTAAACTAATTCATTGGAGTTTGGTTTTAGGGAATGTCCTATTGTTTTGAGATAATATGGGATAGTTTTCCTAAATTTCTTAAACTAATTCATTGGAGTTTGGGTCTAGGGAATGTTCTATTGTTTTCGGATAATATGGGATAGTTTTGCTAAATTTCTTAAACTAATTCATTGGAGTTTGGTTTCAGGGAATATTCTATTGTTTTAAGATAATATGGGATAGTTTTCTTGAATTTCTTAAACTAATTCATTGGAGATTGGTTTCAGGGAATATTCTATTGTTTTCGGATAATATGGGATGATTTTTTTCAATTTCTTAAACTTATTCATTGAAGTTTGGTTTCAGGAAATGTTATATTGTTTCGGATAATATGGGATGGTTTTCTTGAATTTCTTAAACTAATTCATTGGAGATTGGTTTCAGGGAATATTCTATTGTTTTCGGATAATATGGGATGATTTTTTTCAATTTCTTAAACTTATTCATTGAAGTTTGGTTTCAGGGAATGTTATATTGTTTCGGATAATATGGGATGGTTTTCCTAAATTTCTTAAACTAATTCATTGGAGTTTGGTTTTAGGGAATGTCCTATTGTTTTGAGATAATATGGGATAGTTTTCCTAAATTTCTTAAACTAATTCATTGGAGTTTGGGTCTAGGGAATGTTCTATTGTTTCGGATAATATGGGATGGTTTTCCTGAATTTCTTGAACTAATTCAATGAAGTTTGGTTTTAGGGAATGTCCTATTGTTTTCAGATAATATGGGATAGTTTTCCTAAATTTCTTAAACTAATCCATTGGAGTTTGGTTCTAGGGAATGTTCTATTGTTTTCGGATAATATGGGATGGTTTTCTTGAATTTCTTAAACTAATTCATTGAAGTTTGGTTTTAGGGAATGTTCTATTGTTTTCAGATAATAAGGGATGGTTTTCTTCAATTTCTTAAACTAATTCATTGGAGTTTGGTTTCAGGGAATATTCTATTGTTTTCGGATAATATGGGATAGTTTTCCTGAATTTCTTAAACTAATTCATTGGAGTTTGGTTTCAGGGAATGTTATATTGTTTCGGATAATATGGGATGGTTTTCCTGAATTTCTTAAACTAATTCATTGGAATTTGGTTTTAGGGAATATTCTATTGTTTTCTTGATATTACCGTAACGTATGGAGGGGTCGACACCTCTTTAAAATACAGTATATAGTTGGGACTGGCTATGTGGGGTATTTCAGGATTACCGGTGGTATATAGTACGAAAACTGTGTAAGTTAAGGCATATTTTTATGTAGGCTATAAGAACATCTGAACATTTTGGTTCTGCTGGGGTCTTTTAATGGCCAATGAAATATATTACCACAGACGGTAAGAATGCTAGGAGTAATCAGTCTAGGGTTACGGATGGAGTAAACATGGTCGTCGATTTGCTAGGTGCGGGAGAAAGCATTACAGAATCAATCTACCTAATCTCTAAATTACCAATACTACCAGTCAACAATACCAGTAGGACAAAAAATAAGCAGTATGCTGTATAAATACTTATGAAAATAACTGTATTCCAACTAGCTAATAATAAACCAATTCCTGTTAATCGAAAATTATTTCGTCAAATTATACTCAAAAAGTGCTTGAATCTGTGCTAGCTAACCCTAAAAAGGTCGAAATGCCGTTACCTATTTATTTTAATAAAAGTTTTAGTACCCGTACTAGCCGTCTTGAAATATATTTTTACTTCGAATATCTCGTCATCACAAGAAAAGCAGGCAGTTACTTGTAAATAGGATTGTAATTCAAGTGATATTTAAATAAAGCTTATGATGATTTCAAAATAAGTCACGAAAGTTTCATTACACAACATTTAAAAATAATGGAATTTTAACAGATTTTCACTGAATTATACCAAATATAAATACAAATGTCGATAATGTCAGTACGATAACTTATTTATAGCTTAATAACTTAACGTGTATTAATTCAATGCTTATGTGTCTTATAGATAATAGTCGCTCCACGTCTGATAAATGAAGTTTTACAATCACATTGGGCGTGGAGAGCTTAACGATAGATAAGAGAAAAAATATTCTAATTGCATTACAAAATTAAGGCTTATCTCATAAACTCGAGATTTTAATAATTTCAGTTTTGTCACGATCATTTTTTATAACCAAAGGAAAAATACTTTTTAAAATCTAAAATTACAAATCACACTTTTAAGATCTATTGTTACACAACAGTGTCAGACTTTAAGGCCTAAAGTTACACAACAGTGTCAGATTTTAAAGCCTACAGTTACGCAACAGTGTCACGTTTTAAGCCCTAAGGTTAGACAATAATTTCAGCTTTTAAAGTTTAATGTTACACAAAAGTTTCAGCCTATATCCACTGTTCCAGACAAGGCTTAAGTCCCTTTTAACAGTATAAACTCGTCCATTGTAAAAATTACAGAATGATTATTTTAAAATTGTTTACAGTTGTGTTACAGAACAAAAAACTTACGTTACGAATGCTTTGTGCTCTGTTTTCTTCTCCCCAACTGCCTCATCATTGTCATTGTAGTTCTTGTATATGGAGTTAATAGCAGTTGCAAATGCAAATAATATGATTAGGACAATCAGTAGAAATCTTAACACATCAGAAACCATGTAACGTAACGACACACCCAAAGGTCCAAGTTTGGAGTTTGAATGATACCAAAGAAGAAGCCTGCAGAAAGCTAAAAGTGAACCGAGTGCGTAGAACCCTTCCGCAATAAGAAATGGATGAAAAGAACCCCACTCTTTCCGACTTAAATACACAGAAGTTTGGTTGACTTTGACATAATGTATAAAACAAGCCACAGTGATTCACCAACCACGAATAGACTGAAAGTTAGAAGATCGTAGACTGACCAGAATGATCGGAAAAATACGATTCTCTGAAAGAAGATATCGGAGATTAGTTGCAGTGAATAACCTAATACCCACAAACCCACAGCTACTTCTGACCACGTCACTGGGTGGTAGAGGTCGTGTTGATTGTTATATTGTGATGCAAACAAAAATGTCAAGAACAAAGTATAGGAAACGGCTGAATAGATGAACCGGTTTAAAGGAACTTGGATGTGTTGGGAGAGACAGCCTGTTGGAAATAAGATGTAAAGAAGAATCATGAAGGGGGCTAAAAGAGCATGCGTGAAAACATGAATAGTCTTTCTTTTGTACGACCAACTCCGCCAATCAGGTAACTCGGCTACCCAAAGTGAGCGTATAACCTGCTGACAGTGAGAATGCGACACAAACTAAAAAAAGAAACAAAATAAATACTCTGATAAAATATGTACATATACAAAGTTAATATATTCAATACAAAGAAATTCATATATAATTAACGACAGTTCGCCGACTAATTAATTTTTAAATAACAAAACTTAACAATGAGCCATCTATTAACGAACTAAGGTATTGTTTTCATATCAACAGTCTCGAATGTATTTGGTTTAAAAGTGGTAGTTATGACATACGTTGTGATTCAGTTTAATTGTTGTCGACGTTATCTTACTCGAAGCTTCTAAATTGTTCTCGCTGTGTGCAACATGGTTGTCACTAGAAGGTTAGAAACTTCTGTCCCGTATTTATATACGCACGGATATATATAGAGAAAAGAAAGCAAGTTAAGTGAGAAATAGATAACCAGGCAGATGAAGACTGAGGAATTGCCAGTTTAATCGTGACGGGACATTTTTAAAAAGCAGGGGCGTAGATTTTTTTTACACTCGATGGGAGGGGATGATTTTTGCAACCACTTATGTGGACTGTTCAATTTGCAAATTGGTAATCTCTGATTACGTGAACTTGAAAGCTGTAAACATGCAGTCAGAGAGTAATCTTGTTGCCACGATACTTCAAGGTTTCCTTGTAGGTTTGTATCAGTGAGGTATTGTGAACAGTTTTCAAAATGTTAATAGAATAAAGACAAATGTGTCACAAATTAACTGCCACATGAATTTATTCCTGCACACTGCACAGTATAAAAGATGGCCATTATACTTGACAAGGTTACTAATAACTTTCATTGTATGAATTACGTTTTCAAATATTAATAAAATTAGTAATTACCCTTGATAAGTTTATATCTACTGAAAAACTGTTCATGTTGTTTGATAAAAATAATTAAAATATCTTTGCGAACTCTTGAAAATTACACATCAATACAATGTAGCACATAATTATTCATACTTTTCATTGAAGTAAGATTCATTTAGTCCTCTAGTCTACATGTTCCCAAACGTAGACTTTCTTTGTGATGATCTGTTTATGAATTCTTTCATAAGCTTTTCTATATTTATCTTGTCGACCTCATCTTTGTGAGTGTGACAAACTGCCACATGGTTGAGGCGGTACTGAGACATAGTTGACCTTAACCACGTCTTCAACCATCTTATTGCAGAAAAGCTGCGTTCACATTCGCAGCTGGATACAAGCAAAATTTTCATGAGAAGAAACATTTCACCAAACATCTGCTGGATTGTTTCATGCATTTTACAGTAAGCATCCTTCGCACCTTTCGAAGATACTGCTTTTGTTGTTCCTTTGAACATGGGCAACTGAAACTCGAAACGTTGTGCAGTGATTTCTGGATAGAAGTTTCTAACCGAGTTGTTAATCTTGCCAGATGTAATCATGTTCTCAAGTGCCAGATATTGCCTCAAGTCATTGTTGTCTGCATTGAATCTAGTGGTCAGGTGTTCTAGCTGTTGCAGAATGGTGTGCTGAGCCATCACCTGTGATCCTTCTGGGGGGTCTGCCAACGCGTGGTAGTTCAATAGGCACCAGATCTAGGGAAATTACCTTTTTCTCAGCTTCATCAAATATCTTGTTGTAATTTTCCTCTGTTTGCAATACCCACAATTGCTCAATTGTCACTGCAGATGCTTCAATCATGCCAGATACTGTCACTGATTTTGCTTGGAATGCACAGTTTAGTTCCTCTAATGCAGCTAATGGACGCTGAGCCATCAACAATCCTAAAATTGTCTTTCCTTTGTCAAATCTATCCAGCAGACCTCGTGATTTCACTGCTACATCTGATTTTTCATTTGCTAATTCAAAGAATCAACAATGTCACTGTAGTGATCATTAACACATGTAATTGCAGATAGGTGGCACAACCAGCGTGTTGGATACAGTTGGCGGATGTATTTAACTGGACCATTGTGGCTGTCTAATGATACAATATTTTCAAAGATTGTCTTGTGTTTTCCTAACCTCTATAGCAAGACACCAAGTTCATGTACACACTGGATAGAATCTCGAACACATTCACAAGCTTCAACTTCATGTTGCATTATTAAATTAGTCTTGTGTGCTCCACAGTGAAAAAACAAAGCTGACGGTTGCTTCTCTTTTATTTTTGCCTGGGATCCACTGTACGCATCACTCATGTTAGCGGCTCCATCATAAGTTTGTACTCTTAATCCTGACAATGGTAAATTGAGTCTAGTCAGTACATCAAGTATAGTCGAGGATATTGTTTCACTAGTTGTATTGGAAACACTGTACAAACCAAGAAATGTCTCATGGACGTCAAGGTTCTCATCTACATATCGTACACATATTGCTTCCTGTTCGGCATCTGTAACATCTTGAGTGCCATCAACCATTAATGCAAATATTTTACTTTGCTGCACTTCGTGTGCTATGTTCCTCAGTGTTTGATGGCTAAACATCTCCATTATTTCATTCTGAGCCTGGGGTGATGTGAATGTGGTTTTCTTTGACAAGTAGGACGTCAACTCAGGATCTTCCTCTTCCAGGAGCTTCATTAACTGCAGGAAGTTCCCCTCCGTATCAGTATGTCCATGTAATGCTAAACCTTGACGCAGTAAGAAACGTAAACTTCTGAATATTTCGGCTAGACTTCTTTTGCATTCTTCCTGCTGCTTCTTTTTTCCTTCATGTAGCTGGACAATCACTGGAGTTACATCAAGTGAACCTTCTGGAGATATAGCGAATCTGTGCTGAGAGGAGGATTGGTGTTCGTTGAATTTCTGTTTTACCTTTATCCAGTTGCAAAAACCGGTGGATATGAAGGTATACTCCACTGGTCTCTCCAATTTCCCTGTAAAAAGGCCTCTATTTTCCACCTTGGCACAATGAAAGCATATGACTTTTTGAGTCTGATTGTCGAAGTGCAGCCATGGGAACTCATCAAACCACTTGCCCTGGAAGTTGATATTTTGAGATTTTGCTTTCTGTCGTGGTATTAGTTGTGTGTCCGGATGATATGGCTTTTCACACTGTATATGTGGAGTGTCAGATTTTTCATTACTGCACAAACTTGTTTCACAACACTCTGGTGGTTCATGATGTGCAATAGTTGCACAAGCATTTTCAGACTCGTCCTCTGATGAATATGGTATTTCCTCTGTATGGTAAGTTTCTATTCCTTTGTTTGAGGTTGTTGGATTATCTGCATTTGCATTGTCACTTGTAGTGCTAGTAACTAGCTTGCGGAACTGTCTAATATCGGAAAGTTTCAGACGCTTGCTTGTCATCAGGAGCGTAGATTTTTTACACCCTATGGGGGGATGATTTTTGCAACCACTTATGTAGACTGTTCAGTTTGCAAATTGGTAATCTCTGATTACGTTAACCTGAAAGCTGTAAACGTGCAGTCAGAGTAATCTTGTTGCCACGATACTTGCATGTACACTTAGGCCTACTGACTGATACTTACGAACTATCGCTTAGATCGAAAAGCTTAGAAGCACGCCTATATTAAAGATGCACATTTCGGCTACTGAAAAAGCCTACATCTAAGCCTAATTATGTAATTCGATTGGTAAGAACACGAGAATCACAAGAACAAACACACAATTTGTAGGCCTGTGATGCAATAAAGCAATTCAACAGACCAAACTGTAGGGGAGGATGATTGTATGCACCATACCCCCACCTAAAATGAAGGGGGGATGTATCCCACCCATCCCCTCAGGATCTACGCCCCTGCTAAAAAGAAAAGTTAATACGTGTTGACGAGAAACCCACTTGAAGTAAAAATGTATCTCAAGACGGTTGGTATAGGTATTAAAACTTTAATTAATATAAAGTATAGAACAACAATTAGACCTTCTTAGGTCATCTTCAGGTTACCAAACAAACAAACTCTCTTGCAAGGAAAATTTAAGTTAGTGGAAGTGAAGTTAGACTGTGGAATTGTTAATTTAATCGTAAAGACCTATATCTAAAGAAAGTTTCACAGATAAGGAGAAATAATTTATGTTAAGTGGGTTCTATAGTAATGGAACCAACATATGTAGACTTTTGACAAGAAAATACTCATTCAGAGTTTTAGATAAAACTTACAATTCCTTAGAATGGATCCTATAATGTTAAAACTTACGTACGCTATCCTATAAAAAATGTATCGATACATAAAAAGCCATGTTGGACTCTCTACTGAGTTTGAAAAAGGAAAGAAAGAAGATACTGCTGGAAGTGAACGTTTGTCATGATCCTGCCAATGACCACATAGAAAACTAAACCGTTTCGACTTTACTTAAAGAAAAAAAATCTCTACATCACTGGCTTCCATATTAGGTAATCAAATAGAAACAGAATTTCCAAACGTAACTTGTTATTGTATTGTAAAATAGTCATAAAAGCAGTATTTTAAAGTTAAATTAAAGACATTGTGTAATTTTGTGCTAACTACAAACAAACACATCGGTTTTTTGTAGTGGAAGTGAAGTTAGACTGTGGAATTGTTAATTTAATCGTAAAGGGCTATATCTAAAGAAAGTTTCACAGATAAAGAGAAATAATTTATGTTAAGTGGGTTCTATAGTAATGGAACCAACATATGTAGACTTTTGACAAGAAAATACTTATTCAGAGTTTTAGATAAAACTGATTGTGATATCTTATAGTGTAAAGAATTTTTGTACATATGTTTGACCTGTTTTTAATATATTATTTTAAAGAGAATTGTGTGCTGTACATTTATTGTTCGAATTTATCGCTAACGTTTCACAGACACCTGCTGTAAAAAGAGTTCAGTCCTAAAAAAACTGACAGTGCTAGAGTTTAAAATTTAAATATAATAAAATATTATCCTATGTATCGTTCATACGATATAAATCCCACAACCAAAACAACATCCTGTAATCTTAAATTAATTCCTGGTGAAAATATCGGTTCACTGACCTCCCTCTGGCACAACTGTATTGCAAGGTTTAATCGTGGAAATCGATGTGACCTTTTATCAATGCATCCCGCCCTTTGGTTCAAAAGAATTTCAACCTCGTGCGTGTCTCTACATTGGTCTAGTAAGTCAGCTGCGAAATTAGAGCAGGTATGGGAGAGACTTCTATATTCGTTCTGAAAATATGACAATACAACTAGAATATTTTATGGCATAAAAATGTCAGTTTGTAAATGTGTTCTATCAGTTGTTGTTACGTCATATAGAAAGTCAATACAGGATAATAGATATAAGATCAACTAACGAATTATGCCATAGGCCTAGATGAGTTACGTAATAAGACTGTAACCACTCATTTATTACTATAATGGTGTGATATTTTTCTGTTGTTGAGTGGATTTTTTATTACTGTTTGATAAAGAAAATGAATACGAATCCAATTCATTTAATTACAGCGAAATTTTCCTTTTCTTTCTCTGCTTAGCTTTACTAATGTTCGCTTATATCCCTAAGTTCACAGTACATACTAATACGACAATTTCACTTACTAGTTTCTCTTGTACATACGGTACATTATTATATATCTTACTTCATTCCACCACAACGTGAAATTCACATAACTTACTGACTAGCAAGGTTGAATACGTAGTTTATTCTATATTAAATATTTACGAAAACTCTAAACATATTATGATTAAAGTTATGTAGCTGATCTATTATATAAACATACCCAACGCAATTTTCAATGAAGATTGCCATTAAACCCTAAATATCAATCAAAACAGTGCAAATATCATTATGATTACAAACAACCATCTAATCTTTTGTACAAAAATATGTCCATCGGACATTTGTAGGATCTTTAAAAAAAAAACAATTACAAATTAAAGTTTAGCACTACTCTAACACTTAATATTATGCTGTTTGGTTACAATGTAGGCCTAACATTTGTTGAAGAGCTTTCTTTACTTCTGAAGTTATTCTCTCAGTGAAAAAAATACACAAGAAAAATGTCTAACTTTGTGTTCAGGAAGATCAGACGCCAGTTTTTCCAGTTTAGTACCGAGTTGAAAAGCCCTCAGAATTGGATCATCAGAAGTTAACATAATGTACACTGGGCTTGCAAGAGCATGGTAAGTGTTCTTACGGGTAATGGAATCCCTTAATGTCTCAACATATCTATGGTTTCTTGTACAGATAAAACTTGTGCAGTCACCTGAAAGTAAATAATAAAATCTTATTGAATAATGTTTGAACTAACTTCTTCACATAAGATTATTTTTATTGTTTTTTAACAGAACAACAAGCTGTAGTTAACCTATTATATTAGTTTTGAAATACTGCCTGTATTGTACTTCCATGCCATCATCTGGTGTTTATAATAAAATTGTAATGTTATTCTTTCGTTGGCAGGTTTGTTTGTTAGTAACTTATGTGGTGAAAATAATTAAATATCCAATCCACATAACAATAACAAATTATTTTATTTCCTCCTTTAACGTTTCTACAAGTTTAAAGGTCACGTTTACGGTCATGCTACTCCACTACACTAACGTAAATATAAATTTACTTGTACAATTCCACAGTTGATCGATCAAACAACAGAAGAACAACAACGACGATTCACTAAATCTTATATTTATAATCTAGTAATCTAGTCCTCGATATTTTTACGTGAAGTTTTTGCCACAGCATAGCAGTTTATATAAATAGCTCCGAGTTGTTTTTTAAAGTACAAAGTACCCGTAGCTCATTCATCTCTTGAAGGATTTGAGATCTAATTACAGTTTTTACATTCGAGAGGTAAAACCTTTCGACTGATCTGTTTGATCTCGCCCTAAGAGACCTTGAGGGTATGCTGGTAGAGATCCTGATGAGTAATAAAATTGAATCGTTGCCATATACCGGTGCACAAAAAATATAGCTAATAAAAAGATCTCGCAGATCAATTTACTTTTATCCTGTCTGAAGGTATTTCAACTACTGCAGCTGTTGAGGATTACCTCTGGTTTTATAACGTTCTAGAATCTAGGCCAACATTATTCAACTTTTGCCCTGGCATGGCCTGTTAGTTAAGACACCCGACTCGTAATCTTAGGGTCGTGGGTTGGAATTCCCATCACACCAAACATGCTCGCCCTTTCAACCGTGAGGCGTTATAATGTTCGGTCAATCCCGCTATTCGTTGGTGAAAGAGTAGCGCAAGAGTTGGCGGTAGATAATGATGTCTAGCTGCCTTCCCTCTAGTCTTACACTACTAAATTAGGGACGGCTAGCACAGATAGGCCTCGTGTATCTTTGCGCGAAATTAAAAAAACAACAATTAAATTTTCCGATCTTTACCTCAAACGCCCTCTATCTAGACGTCTAGATTAGAACATAAAACATGCTAATAAAGTTTAACGGTAAAAATTGCTAGTATTTGTATCGAAATTCGTAAACATGTAAATGCTTGTTTTGACTATCGTATAGCAATGTTACTTGTCTAAATAACAAGTTACCGATTCATTCTCAAAAACGAAAGCGTATATATGGTCGAGTTTAACTAATGAAGTCAGAGCAATATTTATCACTATCGTAGATTTTTCCACAAATTTCTCAGTTGTTACTAAATGATCCATCCACTATTTTCTCATCACGTGACCAAAGAATACTGTTTGTGTTCCATCCACTGTCTTCTCATCACGTAACCAAAGAATGCTGTTTGTGTTCCATCCACTGTCTTCTCATCACGTAACCAAAGAATGCTGTTTGTGTTCCATCCACTATCTTCTCATCACGTAACCAAAGAATACTGTTTGTGTTCCATCCACTATCTTCTCATCACGTAACCAAAGAATACTGTTTGTGTTCCATCCACTATCTTCTCATCACGTAACCAAAGAATACTGTTTGTGTTCCATCCACTATCTTCTCATCACGTAACCAAAGAATACTGTTTGTGTTCCATCCACTGTCTTCTCATCACGTAACCAAAGAATGTTGTTTGTGTTCCATCCACTGTCTTCTCATCACGTAACCAAAGAATGCTGTTTGTACTTTTTGTACTTTTGTTATCAATGATCTATTTGTATCTGCTTGTTGTAGAACTTCTTCATTTGTTTTCTAGTCTTTGCAGGAAACCATTCTACGCAGGAATAATATTTCGGTCGCACTAAATGGTGTTTCCATTTGTTTGTTTATTGTCCATAATTCACGATCATACCTCAAGATTGGTTCGATGTTGCAGCTAAGAATGTTTTACATTTAGTTGTAACAAAATGGTTAGGTTATGGTTAATAATCTTCAGAAAGAACTGCTATATTTTGTTAGTTTCAGTCAGTAAGCCCTCCACGAAGATTTTTCTACAATAGTAATACTTTGAACTTTACTTACCCATCTTAGAGTGAGATTTAAATAAATGTCCTTTTCAGTACATTTACATGTTAGTTATTGTAACAGATTAACCGTTATACGTTTATTTTAGTGTCTACATTTGTTTCTGTATAGTTTTCTTATTTTTCCTGTGACTATATTCTTAACTGTGTATTGCGCAAGTCCCGCTCTTCTCAAAACTTGTAGAGAATTCTTAAGTAATGATCAACAATGAACTATATGTGTATATGATATTGGTCACTGGCAGTATTGTTGCGAGCTTTGGTGAAGCTGCCAGAGTCTCGCGTGATTTGTATGAAAAACAGCCAGCCGAGAGACCGAAGTAATAATATTGTTAGTCAGCTACAGTTGGTGTACTATAGGCCTAAGAATCTATAACTGTTTTTAACGGAAAACTACAGAACTTGACCAGGAACGTTTATAGATTTCAAACATTACAAATCGTTCGACTTCAATGAATAACTTCGGACGTTAGTATTTTTACAAATACATTAATATTTTCATCTGTAACAAGTAAACTTGTAGCGGTGTGAGGCCAGTCAAGCCTATCTTAAGCGTTGTGTGACAATATCAGTTCACAATGATTTTGTTCGTTGTGGACCGGGATCGTCGATAAAATATTTATCATATCCTCCCATAAGTGATGTCCAAATATTTAATACAGAAAGTGCATCATAATTTCTGTCTTTGTAGCAGGCTTTAATGACTAAAATATGTACTAGGACGTGTATAAAAATGTTCAGACTTCATCCTTATGAAGATGGATGCGTCCGAGGAGCACATTAGGCATACAATGCTTTACGAGTTTAAAAAAGGCAATAGTGCAACAGAAACTACATAAAACATTCAAGGTGTTTATAGTGTAGAGTCTCTCAATAAAAGAAAATGTCAAAGGTGGTATCAGAAGTTCAGATCAGGTGACTACAGCTTAAGTGATGCGCCACATTCAGGTTGTCCTGTTGAGTTTAATGATAACTTACTGTTGGCTGCACTTGATGAAGATTGTGCTGTAACAGTTGAAGAACTAGCACAGAAGTTTAACTCAACCCATTCAACAGTTCACAGTCACCTACAACAGCTTGGAAAGGTGTCGAAACTTGGAAAACGGGTCCCCCATGAGTTGACAGAAGTCAACCTTAGAGCAAGAGTGGATATTTACACTTCTCTGTATTCTCGTCAACGTAACTCACATTTTTGGGACAGGTTAAAGACTGGAGGTGAAAAATGGATATTTTATAAAAATGTTAAGAGCCGTAGACAATGGCTCAGCGGAGGTAAACTGGCTAAGCACAGCCCATAATGGACCTCCACTCTAGGAACGTCTTGTTAAGCATTTGGTGGGATATTGTTGGCGTGATCCACTTTAAGTTGATATCACTCAATGTAACGATTATGCATGTATCAGACTTCTATTGCAACAGTTAGAGTGCTTGAATGTTTCACTGAAAGAAAAGAGGCCTGCTTTGATCGATCGTAAAGGTGTTATGTATTATCAGGATAATGCAAGGGCCCATACAGCAAAGATCACATCTGCAAAGATTGAAGAGCCAGACTGGGAAAACCTTCCACATCCTCCTTACTCTCCAGACGTTGCCCCATCTGAATATCATCTTTTCCAAAGTTTGCACAACTATCTTGATGGAAAAAAGCTTGGAACACATAAAGATGGCAACACTATCCTCTCTACATTCTTTTCATCCAAACCCTAAGAATTTTATAGACGTGACATTCAGAAGTTTGTGAATTGTTGGCAGGAAGTAATTAATAATAATGAAACATACATTATTGATTAAAAAACATTAAAAGTGTTTGAAATTATTTCTCTTTTTCGGAACCTATAATTGGACATTACTTGTTTTTGAATTTCGCGCAAAGCTACACGAGAGCTTTGTTTGTTTGTTTTTGAATTTCGCGCAAAGGTACTCGAGGGCTATCTGCACTAGCCGTCCCTAATTTAGCAGTGTAAGACAAGAGAGAAGGCAGCTAGTCATCACCACCCACCGCCAACTCTTGGGCTACTCTTTTACCAACGAATAGTAAGATTGACAGTCACATTATAACGCTCCCACAGTTGAAAGGGCGAGCAAGTTTGGCGCGACAGAGATGCGAACCTGCAACCCTCAGATTACGAGTCGCACGCCTTAACCCACCTGGCCATGCCGGGCCTACACGAGAGCTATCTGCGCTAGCCGTCCCTAATCTAGTAGTGTAAGACTAGAGGGAAGAGTGCTAGTTTTCACCACTCACCGCCAACTTTTAGGCTACTCTTTTACCAACGAATAGTGGGATTGACTGTCACATTATAATGCTCCCACAGTTAAAAGGGCAAGCATGTTTAATGGGATAGGGATTCGAACCCTTGACCTTCAGATTACGAGTCGAATGCCTTAACACGCTTGGCCATGCCGGGCGACCTTACTTAAGAGATGACCTGATAGTTCTAGATCGGATATAAGACTGCGTTGTCTGTAAGTTTGTAAAACTTGTATATAAACCGTTATTTATAATAACTATTAGTAATATCTATCTGTATAAGTTATATTGTTTTTGCCTTTATATATTAAAATATTTATGTTAAAAAAGAAAATTTTATGTATCAATTTTAAGACACTGATGACGTAATCACAAGTTGAGACAACGTAAGGTGGCCCAACACCACGCTTTTCAGAAAATACCCCTTGTCATGGCGCCCTAGCAACCCACCATCTGGTGACACTTCGTGTAACTATGACGTCATTTTCTCTATATCTTCCTTCTCACACTGTTGTCTGACTTCCATACAGCAAACCCCAGAAAAGCAGAATCGTTTGGACACAGGGCAAGCTCTATAATTAATAAAGTCAGTAGATTATATTTGTGAACTGTTTAATATCTGTATTTATCTTTCCAAGAGAAACTACTGGGTATTAATGGAGCTAATACCTTGTACATTCTGGACACAGGTTTGTTTGTTTGTTTTTTGGAATTTCACACAAAGCAACTCGAGGGCTATCTGTGCTAGTCGTCCCTAATTTAGCAGTGTAAGACTAGAGGGAAGGCAGCTAGTCATCACAACCCACCGCCAACTCTTGGGCTACTCTTTTACCAACGAATAGTGGGATTGACCGTATCATTATAACGCCCCCACGGCTGAAAGGGTGAGCATGTTTGGCGCGACGGGGATGTGAACCCGCGACCCTCAGATTACGAGTCGCACGCCTTAAAACGCCTGGACACAGGTTCTTCCAATGTTCCAAATATTGTTCTCTTAACATTTAACTTGATTTACAATACAACATTATATCACATGATACTACGAATATTCTATCTTAAAACTAAAATATTATATATTATTCAGCAATTCAAGATTTGTCCGTCGAATTCTTCTGTTTATATTTTTAAATTTTAACTCACTCTTACATGTTTGCTCCCGTGGTTCTTCTATGTAGTACGCCCGATCTAACAGTAAACGTGTGATTCTATAATTTCCACTAATAGCAGCGGCCATGGTAGGAGTTAAGTTACTGGTAGTGTCGTCTGGATGGGGTAAGGTTTTCTTCATCGAATCTGGTAAACTACAAGGAAACAAGATGCATTTTGGGATCAGGTGTTAAAATTATAGTTTTAACTTAGTGAATAAGATAGCCTAGATGGACGAAAATATTTAATGTTTTGTTAAGAAATGATAATTCTAAACAAGAGGGGGGTATAAAACTGCTAACATGGTTTACATCGTACAAAACTAAAATAAATTTCGTTTCATTCACTCCCCCTGTATCATATTTAAATAACTGTTTTCAGAAACTATTTTTTATTAACGTATACGAATGCATAATGACCTGTCCAATAGGGTTTCGAGTATATCTTCTTCATCCTCCAGCACAGCCCGCAAGATGGCAGCATACCGATGGGTATAATGAATCGATTCTGTCCTGGTTTCGGACAACTTCAGAAGTTCACCAACAAGTTCCTTGTCGTGAAGTCGAATGACAATTTCCAAAGCATGTTCGCCTCGGAAGTTACGACAGTTGATCGACAGATTTGGATTGTTCTGAAAGTAAGAATCAGAAGAAAAATATGAGCTATCTCCACTAACGTGACGTCACTGTCTAGCCAATATACAATTACATAATTGTGTAATTAATATTAACCACATTTCAGAGTAAGTGTAGGCTAAAAAATATATTTTAGGTTAGTAAAATTATCTTTCTTACACATTTATCCGCCATTTTCTATTTAAATCCAAAATTACGGATGGTTCCATGATTCATCGAGTTTTTAAAAAGATGTTTTCAAACTATTTATATACCAAACTGTTTGTGGAACCATGACTTGTCAATTACAGGATTTCAAGAACTTATACAAAAATAACATAAATTGTGAAACTAATTTCAGTAATTACTACTTTTAATTCCTATATATCTTACCCAAAAGTTGAATATTTGAACGAACGTTAGTTCTTTCTAGGGTTAGTTCCAAACTCAATTCAAAGCCGTCTCTAATTTTAATCAAGTAGATCAAATGTATGACGGTCAGTCAATGGTCAGTCAATAACTGTTTTTGTCTGATCATTAACTTTACACCAGACGCACGCGACCCGAATTCGATGGGCACGTTTTACCTAAAACAGGACGCGAACAATACAAAGAGGCTCTCAGTTCTTGTGTGTAAACAGCATCGTTTAGGTTAGTAATATTATCTGTGAGTCCTGAACAATAACATTAAATGATTTCACAATAATCAATAAAAGAACACTCAATAAACGAACAGAATGAATATATACCTCTAAAAAATAGCGGATTTCTTCCGTATTTTGGTCTTCAACCTGCCTCAGGAACTTTTCTTCATCACTTATAAATGAAGTCTTTCTTGCCAGAATAGGGAGGGGGGTTCTCTTGTCTCTTAACATTAAGAACATTTAGATTATACATATCTCTTAACATTAAGAACATTTAGATTATACATATCTCTTAACATTTCCATTAAGAACATTTAGATTATACATATCTCTTAACATTAAGAACATTTAGATTATACATATCTCTTAACATTAAGAACATTTAGATTATACATATCTCTTAACATTAAGAACATTTAGATTATACATATCTCTTAACATTAAGAACATTTAGATTATACATATCTCTTAACATTAAGAACATTTAGATTATACATATCTCTTAACATTAAGAACATTTAGATTATACATATCTCTTAACATTAAGAACATTTAGATTATACATATCTCTTAACATTAAGAACATTTAGATTATACATATCTCTTAACATTAAGAACATTTAGATTATACATATCTCTTAACATTAAGAACATTTAGATTATACATATCTCTTAACATTAAGAACATTTAGATTATACATATCTCTTAACATTAAGAACATTTAGATTATACATATCTCTTAACATTAAGAACATTTAGATTATACATATCTCTTAACATTAAGAACATTTAGATTATACATATCTCTTAACATTAAGAACATTTAGATTATACATATCTCTTAACATTAAGAACATTTAGATTATACATATCTCTTAACATTAAGAACATTTAGATTATACATATCTCTTAACATTAAGAACATTTAGATTATACATATCTCTTAACATTAAGAACATTTAGATTATACATATCTCTTAACATTAAGAACATTTAGATTATACATATCTCTTAACATTAAGAACATTTAGATTATACATATCTCTTAACATTAAGAACATTTAGATTATACATATCTCTTAACATTAAGAACATTTAGATTATACATATCTCTTAACAATCCCATTAAGAACATTTAGATTATACATATCTCTTAACAATCCCATTAAGAACATTTAGATTATACATATCTCTTAACAATCCCATTAAGAACATTTAGATTATACATATCTCTTAACATTTCCATTAAGAACATTTAGATTATACATATCTTTTAACATTTCCATTAAGAACATTTAGATTATACATATCTCTTAACATTTCCATTAAGAACATTTAGATTATACATATCTCTTAACATTTCCATTAAGAACATTTAGATTATACATATCTCTTAACATTTCCATTAAGAACATTTAGATTATACATATCTCTTAACATTTCCATTAAGAACATTTAGATTATACATATCTCTTAACATTTCCATTAAGAACATTTAGATTATACATATCTCTTAACATTTCCATTAAGAACATTTAGATTATACATATCTCTTAACAATTCCATTAAGAACATTTAGATTATACATATCTCTTAACATTTCCATTAAGAACATTTAGATTATACATATCTCTTAACAATTCCATTAAGAACATTTAGATTATACATATTGAAATTATTCACAAAACAAACAAAATGAACTAGGATTGCGATCTTAAAACAAATAGAACAACTGAACAATAAAAAAATGAATTAGGCATAAGAAAAACGAATATAACAGCTTAACTGGCTTCATTTATCTTGTTTAAATTAGATGTAAGTTAAAGTTAGTCCTAAATTAGACGTAAAGAATACGCCAAGGTTAAAATTACAGCAAATTTGCTTAGATTTAATTTAAACAAGTTAAAACGATTTCTAAATCAAACGTGTTGAATACTCCAAATGGAAATAGAGGCGAATCACCTTAGACTTAATTTAAATAAATGAATTAGGGTTACTGTTAATTAGGGTTAACAGTTACTGTTATATTAGACTAGAATAGACGGAAAAAAAAATAACAAATTAGATTATTTGCGACTTAGACAAATTTTCGAAGTACATTGTATTGACATGTGCAAAGGGCTGCAAGTTTCTGTTAACGTGAAGATTGATAGTTATATGCGTTTCTTTAGAGTTGCTGTCGATGGAGTACTTTGTAATTACAGTGTGTTTGGGGTTGGTACTGTTCTGACATGTTTATTCGTTGGGCGGTTATTCTAAATTATTTGATTAAAATATTTTCAAAGTCCAGTCCTCGTGAAAGATATTTTAATTTCTTTATACACTTGCACTTGTCATAGGCCTAAATTTATAACTGCTTATTGTAAAGTACGAATTTGAGAATCAACGTGGTTGCACTTCTCTACCGAAAGTCGCGGGTTCGAATCCACGTCGCACTAAACATGCTCGCCCTTTCAGCCGTGGGGGCGTTATAATGTGACGGTCAATCCCAATATTCGTTGATAAAAGAGTAGCCCAAGAGTTGGTGGTGGGTGGTGATGACTAGCTGCCTTCTCCCTAGTCTTACACTGCTAAATTAGGGACGGCTAGCGCAGATAGCCCTCGTGTAGCTTTGCGCGAAATTAAAAAAAAAACATAAAAAACTTCTCCATCGAAATCAAACTGATCAACTAGTTCCCTAAACTGTCTTATCAACTTAGGCGTTCAAGATATTGTATTTATTATTTTTTTATGCAATCAATATAATTTTCCCCAAATTGAAGGAGTCTACAGTTGTTTGGCAGGTTCTAACTTTCTTCTGTTATTTACTTGTTTCTGTATGTGTATTTAAAATATTTACACTATTTGATTGACTCACGATTTTGCAGTAAACAGCAAGCAATTTACTTGGTACACTTGTACGTGTTCCGTACAGTGAAATTGTTTAATAATATTTTAATAACATTTTTATTGAGTGTCAGATAACGTTTATTAATATAATTGAATAAATTATTTATTTTCAGTATTTGTGTCGTCACGTGTATTTCACCAATTCTTTCATGGCTCCTGAAGTTGAGAATTTTGTTTCTATCTCCTACCACCGAAATTAAATGGGAGAAAACCCCTTCTTGGTATCCAGTTGTACAAGTTCTACCCCTTAAGATGGGCTTGCCTCTTCCATGGGATTTCAGAAACAGAGAATACAAATTTCTAACCGTTAATTGGTACCTGACCTTGACGTCTCAACATCCGATTGTCAAAAATATCAAACAACATTAAAAAAAACAAGAATACATGTGACTAATTATATATTCTGAAGTATTTATTTAAGGGTGAAATTCGTGACTATTCCAGTCACTAAAGAAACACAGGAGCATTTAAAAACACACAACTATATCTTTCTACTCTTGACAAACAAAGGGACAACCGTTTCGAAATATATTAACTTCCACAACTAACGATACCTGGACCAATAGACATTGAATATTGTGGCCTGTCCGTCACTTTTAGAGAAGTCGAACCACATGACAAACGTAATTTCTATTAAAATTAAATATTGCAAAGAATATTTTGATTTTATTAAGGAAAAAAAATAAACATGATAAATTAAAAAAAAAACCTAAAATGTCAAATAGAATATACATTTATTAAAGTTTGAATCAAAACAAAACAACAAATATATATAGAAATCAACACTTGTAAAGAAGTTGTGTCGGAATTTTAAAAACTGAAACAAGTGTGGTAGAATACAAATAAAACATCTTAAACAACAAAGTAATATGATTCGAAAAATACGAATGAAACATCAGTTTTAATTCTTACTAAAACCTACATTTTACGATATAAACCTGAAGATTTACGAATATAAGAGTGTAGAGATGGTATACTGAAGATAATTTATAACAAGTTATATTCACGTTTAAATAAAATTGGAAAAATTACTTCTGATTTTTGATTAACTAGTTTGATACGTAAACTAATTTGTCTACATCATTAACTAAGTTATTGTGTTGTTGTTTTTTAATTCTCCTATTTGTATTTATTTGGTTTAGATCTTATGTTGAGGGTTATTATATTGTATATAAAAGTGATACAGTATAAAATACGTTAATGTAGATAGTTTGTTATGATCAGGTGTTGGTTATTATATTGTATATAAAAGTGATACAGTATAAAATACGTTAATGTAGATAGTTTGTTATGATCAGGTGTTGGTTATTATATTGTATATAAAAGTGATACAGTATAAAATACGTTAATGTAGATAGTTTGTTATCATCAGGTGTTTATTATTATATTGTATATAACAGTGATAGCATATAAGATATACTATTGTAAGTAGTTTTGATCGATCTTTATTGGCTAAATAACATATATAAAATACATTAAGATGATAACCAAATTATGATTTAGGTTTTGACTGTTGATTCATTCTTCATGACTAATGAAAGCCATCTTTATCATCATCCACTGATTTGTTCGAGTGTGTTCCAAGGTGATCGATTAGCCAGATCCTGGCTTGAAAATGTGTGGCGCAAGACAACAGAGGACAAACACAGGTGCTTGTTTTCTATTGACTTACGTGCTGCAGTTTGTTCTGGGCTGTCAGGATGCGATGGGTGGTTGGCGTTTGTTGTTTAAAAACCCAGGAAAAAAGTAAAAATAAAAATATTAAAGTACGTAAAAAGGAATTGCGTTGAAACAAAACAAAGCAGGCCTGGCATGGCCGAGCGCGTAAGGCGTGCGACTCGTAATCCGAGGGTCGCGGGTTCGCGCCCGTGTCGCGCTAAACATGCTCGCCCTCCCAGCCGTGGGGGTGTATAATGTGACGGTCAATCCCACTATTCGTTGGTAAAAGAGTAGCCCAAGAGTTGGCGGTGGGTAGTGATGACTAGTTGCCTTCCCTCTAGTCTTACACTGCTAAATTAGGGACGGCTAGCACAGATAGCCCTCGAGTAGCTTTGTACGAAATTCCAAAACAAACCAAAACAAAACAAAGTCCAATTTTTGAATTAACAAATTGAATACAGTAAAAGAGGCCGATGGCCTTTAAACCACAACTGAAGTGGACAGCGTCACCATAGTCATTGTCCAACATCAAGGGTGAACCCACGGTAAAAATTTGTCTAGAATGGTGCCATCGCTCACGGTTGTAACTACGGCACGACAGTAAAATGTGGACTATTGTGACCTCAGTGTTACATAAACCACATATTGGTGCATCAGTCATAGATAAAACGATGAGTTACAAAACTGACCAATACGTAACCTAGCCAGAACAACTTCCTTCTTCACATTCAAAGAGCAACAGAAGGCCTGATCTGAGAAACGCTTGTTATCATGTTGCTCACTCCAAGTCAACTGCCAGAGCCATTTGTTCGTATGAAACACTCGAACGGCACCAGTTTCACTGTGTCGGTATTTGGGTATTGATGTTGTTAAATACCCAGGAGGGTCAGGTTCATTTGACCTCTTCCTCCCTCCCGAACGATTATAGCGTCTGTCTTTAGTTAACGGCACCAGGTGTCACAAAAGTATGCACATTTAAAATAAAGAGCCCGGATCTAAACGGTAGTTGGTCCCGTCAGAAAGATCACTGATAGGGTCTGGCTGAGTTGAGACACAAGTTTACTCAAGGTCAGCGTACGTTACTGACGTTCAATGTTCTAAAATCATTGTAACTAATAATAGTATATTAAATAATCGTGTTTTGATCAAACGTTGACAATATGTAGACAAACATAGCTCAAACTAAAAAAACGTGTTCAGTACAAAGAAGTCTGTGGCGTTAAAATGGTCTACTTAGAATACAGATAATAAATGACATAATGATAATTACGATAAGTTTTAAAGAAACAGAACAAATATAAAATTCATGGGATCTGTATTAATATCAATGATATTGTAGGTAAGTGTTAGATCTTTTAAAAACTAAATTTACTGTTGGCTTTATCAATGTAGATAATCGTAAGTATAGATTATAGAATTTACATTTTAATACAAAATGCTTACACTAAATTCTAACTAGTTTAACCTAATCTTACTAATTATAACGAAGTACTTATTCAACCAGTAATAAATATATTAACTATCAAGAACTTTATTAAAACTCGTTTTCAGTGGCCTGGTAGTTCAAGGTCTTCTGGCGAATAATTTTTTAGTTGGACAGTTTAAAGGTATCAGCGTTTGTAATCGAGTTACTACGCAAAAACAAAATCTACTATAATCAGTCATTTCCGTTGTACGTGTATTATTACTGCCCCATTCGTAAATATTTTTTCTTTACTTTCAGCGTTCGGCTAATATTCTACAAAAAAGTAGATATTAAAAGTACTTATTATTCAATTTATTGTGATTTGAACGTCAGTTATTAATTTCTTAAACTAAACTTTAACGTTGTCCTGTTCAGGAGGACCAACAAGTATAATGTTATATAGTGTTGTTGAATATATATATATAGGAAACGTGTGTGTGTGCATATATATACACGTTTCCTTAAGTTCCTGAAGAAACGTTTTACCTACAAAGTACTATATTTTTAGAAAGTGAAATGGTGAATATTTTTCATTTGAAGGTTAACAAATCAAGTTAAATATAAAACTTACCTGAACATGACTCATGTGTAAATATATTCATGTAATATTTCGTTCACTTTTTATTACTAACTGGAAACTACCACAGGTATACTAGTGTTAACAAACTACCACAGGTATACTAATGTTAACACCGGTTTTTATTATGCTACACTACATTTCGTCACCGAAATTTTCTCTTTTAACCTGTTTCAAAGACTCTTACACGCATGCGCTCTAAAAATACTTTGTCATTAGGAATCTATCAACTTCAACTACTACCGGAACTGTGGCAACCAGTGCAGGAAACGAAAATGTTTAAATAAATATTTGGGATTATTCGTGTATAGTTGATGCAACCAACAAAAGGGACAAACGGACGATAGTTTTCCCACAACGAAACATTTCTAACTTCAGTGATCTGTCACTTCTAATGTTAGAGAATGTTTAACACAAAGTAAACTAATCTATCGGGTGTTAGAGAATATTTAACACAAAGTAAACTAACCAATCGAGTGTTAGAGAATATTTAACACAAAGTAAACTAACCCATCGGGTGTTAGATAATGTTTAACTGAATGTAAATTAACCTGTCGAGTATTAGAGAGTATTATTTAACACAAAGTAAACTGACCTATTAAGTGTCAGAGAGTATTATTTAACACAAAGTAAACTGACCTAAGTGTTAGAGTATTATTTAACACAAAGTAAACTGACCTATTAAGTGTCAGAGAGTATTTAACACAAAGTAAACTAACCCATCATGTGTTAGAGAGTATTTAACACAAAGTAAACTAACCAATCGAGTGTTAGAGAATATTTAACACAAAGTAAACTAACCCATCGGGTGTTAGATAATGTTTAACTGAATGTAAATTAACCTGTCGAGTATTAGAGAGTATTATTTAACACAAAGTAAACTGACCTATTAAGTGTCAGAGAGTATTATTTAACACAAAGTAAACTGACCTATTAAGTGTCAGAGAGTATTATTTAACACAAAGTAAACTGACCTATTAAGTGTCAGAGAGTATTTAACACAAAGTAAACTAACCCATCGGGTGTTAGAGAATGTTTAACTGAATGTAAATTAACCTGTCGAGTATTAGAGAGTATTATTTAACACAAAGTAAACTAACCCATCGGGTGTTAGAGAATGTTTACCACAAAGTAAACTAACCCATCGGGTGTTAGAGAGTATTTAACACAAAGTAAACTAACCCATCGGGTGTTAGAGAGCATTTAACACAAAGTAAACTAACACATCGGGTGTTATAGAGTATTTATCACAAAGTAAACTAACCCATAGAGTATTAGAGAGCATTTAACACAAAGTAAACTAGCACATCGAGTGATAGAGAGTTTTATTTAGTACAAAGTAAAGTAACCTACCGAGTGTAAGAGAGTATTTAACACAGAGTAAACTAACCCTTCGAGTGTTAGAGAGTATTTAACACAAAATAAGTTAATCTATCGGGTGTAAGAGAGTATCTATCACAAATGATCTAACACGTGAAGTGTTAAAAAGTATTTAACACAAAGTAAAATAATCCATCGAGTACTAGAGAGTATTTAACACAAAGTAAACTAAAATATTGAGTGTTAGAGAATATTTAACACAAAGAAAAGTAACCCATAGAGTATTAGAGAGTATTTCACACAAAGTAAACTAGCACATTGAGTGATAGAGAGTTTTATTTAGCACAAAGTAAAGTAACCTGCCGAGTGTAAGAGAGTATTTAACACAGAGTAAACTAATCCTTCGAGTGTTAGAGTATTTAACATAAAATAAACTAATCCATCGAGTGTTAGAGAGTATTTATCAGAAAGTAAACTAACCCATAGAGTGTTAGAGAGTATTTAACGCAGAGTAAACTAACCCATCGAATTTTAGAGAATGTTAAACTGAATGTAAATTAACCTGTCGAGTATTAGAGAGTGTTATTTAACACAAAGTAAACTGACCTATTAAGTGTTAGAGAGTATTTAACACAAAGTAACTTAACCTATCAAGTGTTACAGAGTATTTAACACAAAGTAAACTAAACCGTCTTGTTTTAGAGAATATTTAACACAAAGTTAACTGACTCATCGAGTGTTAGAAAGTATTTAATACAAATCGAATTAACCTCTCAATTATTAGAGAGTATTATTTAACACAAAGTAAACCAACCAATCAAGTATTAGAGAGTATTTAACACAAGGGAAACTAACAAATCGATTGTTAGAAAGTATTTATCAAAAGTAAAGTAACCCATCGAGTGTTAGAGAGTATTTAAAACAAAGTAAATTAAAGACAACAATATACCTATTAGTCCATCTAGTCTTCCGTATCGCAGTGTCAGAATAACGTAATAATAAAGACAACAATAGACCTCTTAGTCCATCTAATCTTCCTTATCCCAGTGTAAGAATAACTTAATACTAAAGAGCGCCATTAAGCCGCCGACCAGTAAACCGCGAAATCGCTTAAGCCGCTGTAGCAAGTCTTGTCCCAAAATTTTTGATGTATTAAATCTACTACCTGGTTTTTTAAAGTTTCTCATACTCTCCTTGTCTTCATAACTTCAAGGAGATATTTAAAAAGGTTTTGCTTTAATTTGGGAAATAAATAAAATATTACAATAGAAATCGACCGTTAATCTACCTTATCCGCTCTCTATGTCAGCTTTATGGAGGCCGCCATTGTTACCGAATCACACCTCTCCATACATTAAAGTTAATCCGCGGTAAATCCGTGAAAAAAGTGATCAATAATTAAAGTATTATTTTTAATTCGATAATCCGATATTTTTATGGAATTGTATAAATATTGGCCACAAACCCAATAGAAATCACTTCAGTTTCTGAATTAATAGTGAGCATATCATATTGACATGGCGGCCCGCATGTAACACGGGAAGACGAAATTTTACAGGGAAAAGCGAACCATCGCAATGCATTGGTCGTTTGTGTTAAAACGGCACTTGTCAATTGTATCTGAATAGTCAATACATTGATATTATAATGATCATGCAATGGCCCGGATGAGGCTCCTCGGCGGAGCTGTTGACGACTTCGGCTTTTCAGTCACAAAGGTTTAAGCCGCGGTTAAGCAGGTTGACCCCCCAAATACCGCGGCTTAACGGCGCTCCGCTGTACTGAAGACAACAATAGACTTAAAAGTCCATGTAGTCTTTCCTATACTAATGTAAAAATAATATTATTCTAAAGACAACAATAGACCTATAAGTCCATCTAGTCTTCCATATCCCAGTGTGAGAATAACATAATATTATAGAGAACAATAGATCTTTCAGTACCTCTAGTCTCCACTATTCCAGTGTAAGAGTAACATGAAACTAAAGACAACATTAGACCTATAAGTCCATCTAGTCATCCCTATCTTCGAGCCAGAATAATATAATACTAAAAACAACAATAGACCTATTAGTCCATCTAGTCTTCCGTATCCCAGTGTCATAGTAACATAATACTAAATACAACAATAGACCTATTAGTCCATCTAGTCTTCCATATTGCAGTGTAAGAATAACATAATACTAAAGACAACAATAGATCTATTAGTCCATGTAGTCTTCCATATCTCTGTGTCAGAATAACATAATTCTAAAAAGAACAATAGACATTTTAGCCCATCTTGTCTTCCCCATCCCAGTGTAAGAATAACATAATACTAAAGACAACAATAGACCTATAAATCATCTAGTCTTCCATATCCCAGTATTTTATTATTCTTACACTGGGATACAAAAGACAAGACGGAGTAATAGGTCTATTGTATCCCAATGTAGGAAAAATAAAATACTTTAAGATAACAATAGACCTATTATTCCATCTCATATGGCTGATCCCAAGGTGAAAATAATGTAATATAACTCCTAAGAACAATAATTTACCTGTTGGTACATCTAGGTTGTCTCATTGTAAGGTCAAAATAACATAATATGCTTTAGGACAACAGTACACATGCTGGCCTATGCAGGATGCCTCATCCCATGATCAGAATAATGCAGCATCACACTTCAGAACAACAATAGAATATTTGGTCCATTTTGGCTGCTCTATTCCAGTCTCAGAATAATGTAAAATTACGCTTAAGGACAACAATACTCATGTTTGCCTATGTAGGCTGCCTGCCTTATCGCAATGTAAGAATAATGTGACATTACACTTAAAGACAATAATAGACTTGTTGGTCCACCTAGTTTTTCCCATCCACTAAAGTAGACTGTTAAAACAACTTCAAACCTGCCTTTATCATTCTGATATTTGTGAAGCTTTTCTTTAAACTCCCTTACATTAACGGCACTTACGACACATGAAGACAAACCAGTATGAATTTATATTTGTGAACCCTAGTCGTACCATTCTCACCCTTAAGTATGAAAATTGATGATGCATCAACGCTATCAATTTCATTAATAACATTAACACTTCAATCACATCTCTTCTAACTCTTTTTATTTTCAAGAGCAAATAATTTCAAATATCTCCGCCTTTTCTCGTATGACAACTTTTAAATATCAGGTGCTATTCTACTAGTTCTTCTCTGAACACTCTCCAACAATTCAATGCTTTTGTATGGTAAAGAGCCCAAGAATATCAAAAGATTGGTAAAGCAATATTTTTCTCTACTGAAACCATACTGACTATCGAACAGTTTTTTGAACTTTGAAAATTATCTTCTATTACATTTTCAAAAAAATTCCCATCCCTGATCTAAAACTAATATATCTATAATTACTAGGGTAATACAGATCACATCTCTTTAAAAGAGGAGTATCATTAGCTAACTTCCAAACTTTTAGTGCTTGTAAACTACTCAGTAAAAACTAAAATAAAACAGTATCAAATGGCTCACATATTCCATCCTTGACCTCCTTCCAAACTTTAAAATAAATTTTATCTGGCCCAGGAACTTTGTCATTCTTTACAATTCTAACTTTTTTTTTGAGAAGCTATGAATTGATGTGATTATCTAGTTCAGTTTTGTTACCACCTAATCACTGTCCAGAATGAAAAATCTTGTTTAAACCTCCACCAGGAAAAACTGAAGGAAAGTTAGTATATAATAACCGAGCCATCTCATGATTATCACGTATCTGAGACTTTTTTATTATTATCAAAGGTTTTTTTATCATTATAATATGTTGCTTACCATTAATATATTTAAATATGGTTGTTATTGAATGACTTGAATTTCGCACAAAGCTACACAAAGGATATCTGCGCTAGCCTTCCATAATTTAGCAGTAAAATACTAGAGGAAAAGCAGCTAGTTATCACCACCTACCGCCAACTCTTGGAGTACTCTTTACCAACATATAATAGGATTGACTGTCATATTTTATGTATAAAGCCACTCCTCACCCCTCTCTATAGGACTTTATCCCTAATAACTCTCTAATAATTTCAAACAATTTCTGTCATTAAAACAGTCTGAAGTTAATCATGTTTCAGTTATTTTCATTATGTCAAAATCCTTCGTCACAACAGTGCTCTAGTAATGTTTCATTTCTTATACTTTTAACATTACAATAGTAACAATTTAGTCCACCCTTAAAATGACAAAACATCTTTTCTCTAAATGCAGAAAAAATAAAGTGTAGTTTATCCTATCCCTTACTACTGGCCCTCCAGTGGCTCAGCGGTATGTCTGCGGACTTACAACGCTAAAACCGGGTTTCGATACCCGTGGTGGGCAGAGCACAGATAGCCCATTGTGTAGCTTTTTGCTTAATTCAAAACACCACAACAACAACCTTACTACTGTTTAATCATAGTTTAAAATTCTCTTACAGCTAAGTTAACAACCCTTGCAAACAAGCCAGTTTTTACCTTAAATGTAAACCATTCTGTTCCAAGAAGCTTCATTTTCTTACCAAACCGATACATAAACTCACCCAGCCAACTTGATCTTCCTTATATATTAAAGTAAGCCTGATACCCATTCCCACTGATTTACTTAATTTTCATTCCAACAGTTAAGTTTGGACAGTATCCGTGAGAGAAGTTACTACCATTATTTTACTGTTTTGCATTCAAAAACTAACTCTTCTGATCTACCTTTTTCTACGTTATTAGCTATGATATGTACCACAAAAACCGTATCGCCGCTAGTACCCTTTGCTATAGAATTGATGCAAATAACGATTTAAAGATACATTCAAATATGTTCACTCAACATTAATATTCAAAGATTTATTTCAAAATTACTGCATTTATGCGCCATGAATCGTTGCTGAACTTGATGATTCAAATAACTTAATGAATTAGATATAATGGTGGATTTCATGGTTTCTAATCGTACAAAAATATATATTTAAACATTTCACAGCAAAATATAAATATAAGTTGAACGTAAGAAACAAACAAACATTACTTTTCGTTGCATATTAAGTGATTTGAGAGAAATATGTGAATAAGAACACATGATAGCTTTATTTTATATTTTAATTTTTAGTATTTAATCAATTTAGTTTCGACAAGGGCACGAGCCAGCGGGAAGTTTAAAGTTCATGTACGGTAAAGGTAAGAACAAGTAATGTATTTATTTTTAATCTGTATACACGAAGTGTTAAGTAGACCGTATTTAGTGCATGTTGAAATTTCTTGAATACGCTTTTATAGCTCAAGCCTATTTGTCTTAAAGAATAAAAGCTAGATGAACACAAGCCACAACGTCATGCTTGTAAGCCTAGTACTATTGCTTCTACGGTTGATAGTATTTCATTATGTTAATTATTTATATAACTTACGAAGTAGTTATAAATCGTAATGACGCTGAACGTGGAAGTATTTTATCCCTACAGAGAAAATTAGTGTACTATATTATTGTTAACATAACTGGAAATTTACTTAAAAACTGAGTTTAAACTTTTACAATAAAACTAAAACTATATTATAATGTTACTACTACTATTGGTAATTACATAAACAGTACAGTAATACTGTTATTCCTAATGACGAGCTAGGTTTAAGTTGTGCTGTATAATTCTGCTATATGATATATATTGTTAATATTCACTTACTTCAAAAAACTCATAAGAAGTTAAAGAGAATATATTACATCTAATTCATATTGATAGTAGCTATTTACTTAATCAATAAATAAAGTTTCAAATCACTGCCCCAGCAGTATATTTCAAAGTCATGGGTAGACAAACTTTGGAACTTGTTTTGTAGAATAAGAAATGGTAAAGTTATAACTTATTTTCAATCTATTCAAAAATATGTAATAAACACAAATAAAAAATGGTATTTAAAAAAAAAATTATGTATACCATTGATGTTTATTTATGGTTACATTTATCTTGCATGATTTTGTCATAATTAAAATAACAATATTAGACATACCCTTCTAGAAGTTAAAAACATTATCCAAAACAGAACACTTCTAGAAACAAATATCTACCTATGATTTTTAAGCTTAAGCTAATAACCTGTAATATTCAAGTTAATATGTCCAGTCTTTTCGTATTAAGAACTTAAATACTATTACTACTATGATAACCTTGTACTGAAATTCATATTTCTGTTGGTAAAATCAAGAATTTTATTAGTTTTTCTTATCATTGCTAAACTTGGAAGAGAGACATTTAAGTTGTTAACAATAGAAGTAAGTCGTACCCGACTTGACGTCAGAAGTCGTACCCAACTTAACGTCAGAAGTAAGACCTACCGAACTTTCCACATCCCAAGTGCATACTATGTAATAGAAAGAAACAGTAATATTAGCTCAATGAAAGCTTATTAGAGTAAATAATATCTGTGAAGCAATAAAGTTTAAAAAACATCAAAATTGTTTAATAGAAACCAAGATCCAGTAAGTGTGTGTGTAAGAATATGGCAGAAATAATGAAGTTAAATATAAGTCACTTAACCTAGTTAAAGGAGAAAACACAGCATTTTATATCTGCAAGCACTCCTGATGGTGACGTGACAAAGATTAAACATGTGAAGTCATAGTTTAAAGACTATGTATTGGCTTAAATTAAAAATGGTTTTAAATGTGTATTGACTTTGATTTTGTTTGGAGAACTATGGTGAAGTACCTTATGCATCTTAGTAGAGACCTTTTAAAATTTCATTTTGATAGTGATGGCTACCAACACTAATGAGGTACACATAAGATCAAGGCCTGCAGCTGAAGACCTTGATTTTTCTGAAGACTCTGACACCAGTCATGGGGTCATCCAGTGCAAGAAGTGTTTGGCAATATTTGGAGACACCACATGTTTGACTGGAACTGATGAAGATTTACTGTTTTTGGCTCTATCAGGTTGCTGTTCTTGTATCTTATTTTAAACTAGCTCTCAACTACTTATCATGGTATAAACACAGTAAACATGTTAACTACAGCTTGATTCTTCAAAACAGCGTATTGTATGTGATGAAGGAATGCGTTCAAACATTTGGCATTTTTAATGCTATTTACTGTTTTTGTGATCCAATTAAAAACTTTAAAAAAATAACATTTAAAATATAACATAATCAATAAAAATACAGAACCACTGAGAGGTATTGGCTGTAAAAGTAACGTGTTGTTGATGTGTTTCAGTTCTGTATTCTCTGTTGTTTATGTCAAAATTAACTTCTTATTCACAAAGACAGTAAGGTTATACTTAATTCTTAATGTAATATATTTTAACATTACTCACACACACACAGTAAGGTTATACCTAATTCTTTATGTAATATATTTTAACCATACTCACACCCAGACAGTAAGGTAATAATTAATTCTTTGTGTAATATATTTTAACCATACTCACACCCAGACAGTAAGGTAATAATTAATTCTTTGTGTAATATATTTTAACCATACTCACCCCAAGACAGTTAGGTAATAATTAATTCTTTGTGTAATATATTTTAACCATACTCACACCCAGACAGTAAGGTAATAATTAATTCTTTGTGTAATATATTTTAACCATACTCACCCCAAGACAGTTAGGTAATAATTAATTCTTTGTGTAATATATTTTAACCATACTCACACCCAGACAGTAAGGTAATAATTAATTCTTTGTGTAATATATTTTAACCATACTCACACCCAGACAGTAAGGTAATAATTAATTCTTTATGTAATATATTCTAACCATACTCACACCCAGACAGTAAGGTAATAATTAATTCTTTATGTAATATATTTTAACCATACTCACACCCATACAGTAAGGTAATAATTAATTCTTTATGTAATATATTCTAACCATACTCACACCCAGACAGTAAGGTAATAATTAATTCTTTATGTAATATATTTTAACCATACTCACACCCAGACAGTAAGGTAATAATTAATTCTTTATGTAATATATTTTAACCATACTCACACCCAGACAGTAAGGTAATAATTAATTCTTTATGTAATATATTTTAACCATACTCACACCCAGACAGTTAGGTAATAATTAATTCTTTGTGTAATATATTTTAACCATACTCACACCCAGACAGTAAGGTAATAATTAATTCTTTATGTAATATATTTTAACCATACTCACACCCAGACAGTAAGGTAATAATTAATTATTTATGTAATATATTTTAACCATACTCACACCCAGACAGTAAGGTAATAATTAATTCTTTATGTAATATATTTTAATCATACTCACACCCAGACAGTTAGGTAATAATTAATTCTTTGTGTAATATATTTTAACCATACTCACACCCAGACAGTAAGGTAATAATTAATTCTTTGTGTAATATACTTTAACCATACTCACACCCAAACAGTAAGGTAATAATTAATTCTTTATGTAATATATTCTAACCATACTCACACCCAGACAGTAAGGTAATAATTAATTCTTTATGTAATATATTTTAACCATACTCACACCCATACAGTAAGGTAATAATTAATTATTTATGTAATATATTTTAACCATACTCACACCCAGACAGTAAGGTAATAATTAATTATTTATGTAATATATTTTAACCATACTCACACCCAGACAGTAAGGTAATAATTAATTCTTTGTGTAATATATTTTAACCATACTCACACCCAGACAGTAAGGTAATAATTAATTCTTTGTGTAATATATTTTAACCATACTCACACCCAGACAGTAAGGTAATAATGAATTCTTTATGTAATATATTTTAACCATACTCACACCCAGACAGTTAGGTAATAATTAATTCTTTGTGTAATATATTTTAACCATACTCACACCCAGACAGTAAGGTAATAATGAATTCTTTATGTAATATATTTCAGTCATACTCACACCCAGACAGTAAGGTAATAATTAATTCTTTGTGTAATATATTTCAGTCATACTCACACCCAGACAGTAAGGTAATAATTAATTCTTTGTGTAATATATTTTAACCATACTCACACTCAGACAGTAAGGTAATAATTAATTCTTTATGTAATATATTTTAAGCATACTCACACCCAGACAGTAAGGTAATAATTAATTCTTTGTATAATATATTTTAACCATACTTGCACCCAGACAGTAAGGTAATAATTAATTCTTTGTATAATATATTTTAACATTTATAATTGTGAAACTATTTTTTAGCTGTTACATCATACGTAGAAGAAAGGGAAGGTCTTTGTTTTTCCAACATGGGCGAGCCTGATGAAGGATGGTATGTTTGTTACTGCCTTTATACTTTTATGTAGTTCATGACTGCTTTTATAATAAAGTAACTGCAGTGTTTATTGTATCACCCCTTGTTGTGGATTCCTGTATGTGGTGAGGAGACCTCCCAGGGAAGGTTTCATTCTTTCAGTTTATCTCATATGGGATATAAACATCCATTCACATGTTTGCCGTGCATGGTGATCTGTGAAAGGGACAAGAGGATCGTGGTGGTTGAGAGTCCAACCCAAACACACCACTTTGTCCTTGAATTCCTGTAGATGGGTAGTCTTGGGGTGGCCCCCAAAGGGTTAATTGACTGGTCCACTTGGGCGAGGGCCAACAAAGTACCTGTGTTGGATGTTCTCAACAGGTATTATGGACATTGTCTGATGCTGGTGTTTGGGTATATTGCTGCAGTGTCTTCGTTTGGCATTGTAGTGTGTCCCCTCATGGGGCTCAATGGAGGAAAGGGTCAGTGGGCACAAAATATTCTTTTTTTTTTATTATGCATCCTCCAAATATAAACTTAAATAAAATAGTGAAAAAACAGTCCATAGGTAAACGACTACATCTTGAAGATTCTGAGCAGCAATCTTCAACATCTGTAACACCTGTTGTACCTCATTTTCTTATACTACATTCTTTTCAAGACAAACCTATAAGACAAATGTCTCCCATTTTCATTCAGAAGGGACTTGCTGACTCTCCCAAGTCAGTAAAGAAGCTTTGATCTGGTGACATATTGGTGGAAACATCCACATCTCAACACAGTGAACTCCTCTTGCATTCAAAGGCAATTAGGGATGTACCTATTGAGGTTATACCTCATGCTACTTTGAATTCATCACGAGGAGTTATTGTTGAGAGGGATTTGAAGAACATACCAGAGTCAGCGATTCTCACTGGTTTCTCCACCCAAAGAGTTTCTGCAGTGAGGCTCTCAACCCAATTTGCCTACATACAAATAAAAATGGCCACCTTGATACAATGGAACTGTCGAGGTTTACGTTATAATCTGGATGACATCAAAACACTGATTGCTTCCCACCATCCTGTATGTCTTTCCTTACAGGAAACATTTCTGAAACCTGCCAATACAGTCACATTTCAGCAGTTTTCTTTGTACAGAAATGACAGGATGTGTGATGGATGAGTGCATGGAGGGGTGACACTGTTGGTTGATCAGCATGTGCCCATCCTGTCTTTGCCACTCAACACACCCTTAGAGGCCTCAGCCATCCGTGTTTTCTTGGGTCATACCATCACTGTTTGTTCTCTCTACTTGTCACCTGGAGAGACCTCTGATTAATCAGACCTTGATGCTCTCATTGAACATTTGCCATCTCCCTTTTTAATCTTAGAGGACTTTAATGGACATCATCCCCTCTGGGGAAGTGCCAATATTGATAGGAGGGGTTGCTCTCTAGAGCGTGTGCTCTCTGATCACAACCTTTCTATTTTCAATGCTGGTTCTTCTACTTATTTTCATGCACCTTGTCAGTACTTCACAGCTGTTCATCTCTCAGTTTGCTCCCCTTCCATATTCTCCCATTTTTCATGGAGGGTTGACAATAATCCACGAGGTTGTGATCATTCTCCCATAATCTTGAGAGAGACTGGCTGTGGTCGATGCAACCCAACCTACATGCTCTGGTGGAAGCTGGATCACACAAACTGGCTCTCTTTCACTGCTCTCACAGAACTTGATTCTGCCATTGTGTGTAAGCCATCAACTGATGATTGTGTGGCAGCAGTAACTGACTGTATTATACAAGCAGCTGCTCAGTGTATTCCTAAAACTTAGACAGGTTGTCCATGATATCCTAGTCTCTGGTGGAATTCTGCCTGCCACATGGCACGGAAAGCTAAAAAATGGGCCTGGGATACTTTTTGTAGGTATCCCACACTCTTGCACCGCATTGCTTTACAGCAGGCCCATGCACATGTTCGGTGGGTAAGACATCAAAGCCAGAAGGAATCTTGGATTAAGTTCACAACCAGTATATCTTCTACCACCAATTCCAAAGTTTATTAAAATTTTTTAATGGGCAGGCGATTCCAAGTTTGTGTGGGTTCGACACTTTCCCGTTCTTTTCTACAGGAACTTGGAGTCCCTCAGGGCTGTGTTTTGAATGTCACACATTTCAGTATAAAGATTAATGCCATCACTGAATAACTCCCTCTTACTGTTGGAAACAAGCTCTATGTTGACGACTTTGACATCTCATGTCAGTTGTCGAACATAAAGTATATTAAGCGGCAGCTACAGACTGCCCTCAACCATTTACTGAAGTGTACCACAACAAACAGCTTTACCTTCTCTCTCTCTAAAACAGTTTGCATGCACTTTTGCCACCAATGTGGTTTTCACCCTGATCCTTAACTCTGTATTGGTGAAGTTGTGCTGCTTGTGGTTCCTGAGACAAAGTTCTTGGGCCTTATTATGTTGACGACTTTGACATCTCATGTCAGTTGTCGAACATAAAGTATATTAAGCGGCAGCTACAGACTGCCCTCAACCATTTACTGAAGTAGACCACAGCAAACGGCTTTACCTTCTCTCTCTCTAAAACAGTTTGCATGCACTTTTGCCACCAATGTGGTTTTCACCCTGATCCTTAACTCTGTATTGGTGAAGTTGTGCTGCTTGTGGTTCCTGAGACAAAGTTCTTGGGCCTTATTTTTGCCTGTAAGGTGACCTTTATATCACACATCAAGCAGCTATGGGTCAAATGTACAAGAGCACTGAATATCCTCTGTGTCCTCTGTTCCACCATTTGGGGGGCAGATCAGTGTTCTGTGCTAAGGATATTTCATGCTCTATTCGATCGAAACTGGACTATGTTTCACTGGTCTTTGGCTCTGCCTGGACCTCGGTCTTGAAGATGTTGGACCCCATTCATCATCAGGGATTTTGGCTCTGCACTGGGAGTTTCCACACTTACCTAGTTCAGAGCTTACACATAGTCTCATGAACCTTCTTTGCACCTCCACTGTTTGCAACTGTCTCTACTATATGCTTCAAGACTTCATTCCTTACCAAAGCATCCCACCTCAAGTGGTTTTCCTTCCTCGGTGGGCCATGCTTTTTCAGAACAGACAATCTGCTATTGCTCCTTTTGGCTGTCATATCCAGATTCAGTTGGATGAATTGGGTCTGTCCTTGGATAACATTGCTGTATCTATTGGTCAGCCCATCCCACCATGGCTTATTACAGACCTCAAATGTGACCTATCTTTAAGTCATCAAAGAAAAGTAGACACTTCTGATTGGAAATACTGTCTGTTATTTGCTGAACATTTTTTGAACTATCCTCCCATTTCTCTTTATACAGATTGTTCAAAATCAGGTGACTATGTGGGTTCTGCCATGGTTTGTTGTGCACAGATCCCATCTACAGCTTCTGTGTTCGCTGCTGAACTGTACACCATTTCTCTTACCCTGGATCACATAGAAACTAAGCAGTACTCAAACTGCACTATTTATACTGACTCACTTAGTTCTCTACTGGCCCTGGAATCACTTCACTTTAGTTCACACTCTGTTCTTGCCGATATTCAAAACTGACTGGCCCATTTCTCTTTAGCATCTACTTCTATCCAGTTTTTCTGGATACCAGACCACATTGGTATTTGAGGAAACAAGCTCGCCAACACCACAGCTAAATTTATCTGCTCTGGCACTATCACAGCTGTGCCTGTTCCATAGGAACAGTCTTTCTGGATACCAGGCCATGTTGGTATTCATGGGAACAAGATCACCGACACCGCAGCTAAATCTATCTGCTTTGACACTATCACTGCTGTGCCTGTTTCATACATGGACTATAGTCCTGTATTCAAGGCTTGGCTCTGTGCCAGCTGGCAGTCGACTTGGAGTGAGCAACATGAAATCAAGCTTTTCCAAATAAAACCCTCTATTGAACTTTAGCCGTCTTGCTTCTGTAAGAATCAGAAAGAGGAAGTAGTCCTAACTTAACTACGCACTGGTCACAGTTTTTTAACTCGTAATTTTCTTTTATCTGGAACTGATGCACCAATGTGTTGTCTGTTTAATATTCCGGTCACAATAAGCCACATTTTACTGTCTTGCCATCGTTACGACTCTCAAGGACGGCACCATTTTAAACATGTTCTGTCCCAAGGTTTGTCCATAATGTTAGAGAATGTTTTTGGTGATGGTAACACTGTCCACCTTGGTAATGTTTTCAGTTTTTTAAAGGCCATTAATCTTTTAAATATCATTTAAAATTTTTAATTTATACATTAGACCTTTTTTTAATGTGATTTCCTTTTAAGAATAAAAGTTCATCTAGTTTGATTTGTAATTAGAAAATGGCCATCACATTAAATAACTCAAAACCAGGACTGGAAAGTCCAACTTCAGGTGACTGGTGGTGGTTTTTATACTTACCTGTTAGTCTTCCTGGCAATTTATGATAATTACAGTTATGCTACAGAAAGTACTTTACAACTTGTATTACTGTAGTTTTTCTCTTACTGCTGTAGACTAGATGTAAACATTGGTTTTAATGTTATGTTTTTAATTCAACAATTAAACTTTGTTTATGAATTTTAATATTTTTACTTTAATAATTTTAACTTTTTACCAGATAGCCTAGTTGCTTTGCACCATAAAACACCAAACAACCAATCATATTATATCAACATTAAACATATAAAGTTTATAAAATGAACTGATATATACTCTTCTATTTCATTTACACCAAAACCAGTACAATTCTGAGTGAAAATGGTTGTCAATTAAAGGTGTTTTGATAAAACAAAACAAAAAACAATTGTATAATTCTGTGTTTCTGTTATTCACTTAATAACTTGTTATTATATGAACCCAATGCTGACAGGATGTTTTTGCGCCCCGTGTAAAGTGATGTTATTATATGAACCCAATGCTGACAGGATGTTTTTGTCCCCGTGTAAGGTGATGTTATTATATGAACCCAATGCTGACAGGATATTGATGTTGTCTGTGAGTCACAACAGCTGTATGCTGTTTAACATTTCTTCATGATGTGTGAAGAAAGAATAAACTGGTCATGGTGAGGTCAATGATACTTTGACCCAGTGTTACAAACTTTTATCAAGAATAAGATACTACCTGGTTGTCGCAATAAAAGATCTGATGTGAATGTTTGTTCACTCCACCATCGATACAGTAAGACATGGGGCTAAAATGGGACATGATATTCTATTATGTTGTCCATTCACTGGTTAGAAGTAGTCCTTGTATATGCATGAATAGTACCAGTGACTTCTGTACTTACACAGCAGCTGATGCTGGTGAATTTGACCTTTCTTTCTGTCAGAACTGTTGTTGTTTATGAGAAGTTGACTCATTAACTGTATTCTGTGGACAAGCAAGTTCCTTCTGCTCTTTGGTTGGTGACCTATTAGTTTTTAGATTAATACTCCCATAGAGTGAAATTAAATGTATATGTAATGGACATTTTGGTATGTCATAAGATGATTCAGTTATTTAATATGGCTTGTGAATTGTTTTTGAATTGAATAATGAGTTGAATCATCTCAAAATATTCAAATCAAATTTTGAATCGAATAATCTCTGTATATGTAGATTATAAGGTGTATAAGGAGAATGTTTATTTATGAAGAGCATTTCTACACACAGAGTATATATATCATTCTTAAAACAAAACATGTAACAAGTGTGCTATTACAAGGAATATAGACTAAATTAAAGGCTAAAGTCTGTCAGAAATGGTGTAGATAAACCCTAGCTAACAAATCAGATCTCAAAGCTTTGCAGGGTCATAAAAAAACACAAAACACACGAAAGCAGCTACAAGGAGTTATTACATACCCAAATGATGGATATTTGGGTTATTTCTAATATTAGAAAAAGATAAACTACACAGAGTTAGGGTATTGTTTTGAAATTCTACGTGCTGTAATGAAATAGAAAAATGTTCCATTAACCTTTCATCTTACACGATAAACCTGTCATGATGTGAATATGTTTATGAAATTTTAACATAGAAAACACAAATGTAATGAAAATAATTCTACATTTGTACTTGTAATTAAGTGTTTGACTGTTCAAATATTTATATGATGTTAATAACATTCTATAAGTTTTGTAGAATATCCCACAAGTTTCATTAAAATCATCTTTTAAATTACTTGTTCTACAGCCTGTTATTGTTATTCTGATTTTTCTTAACATTGATGTTGTTAGGTTCTTTTGTTTTGTATTTTAGTGCCTTCAAGAAACTGTTTTGTGTCCGATGCAAGACAGAAATAGGCAAGAAATATGTGTCCTCAACATCTGTTTTAGAGAAATGGCGAGATTGCTACTGTCTTTCAGCAGAGATCATCACTGCGTGAGTTGTCTTTTGTCAAATTAAGGTTTTGATATGTAACTGTCAGCACTGTTGTTGTTTGTAAAGGATGAACGTTCTGTGGAAAAGCTCTGGTCTGTAGTTTCTATTATTCATGAATGAACGTTCTGTGGAAGAGCTCTGTTGTATAGATTTGATCAATATTCCAACATTCTAAGTAAAGTCCAGTGCTCCAGGTAAGACGTATTCTGGTGTAATTCTTAACCAAAATTCAGTCACTTATGGCCTTAAGGAAATATTTAAAGTTGCTTTGTTGTGGTGAAGAAACAAGGATATCCACTTCAACAGTAGTACAATATTGTAACTTTACTTTCATCTAGTAGAACTGCAAAAATTAACTGTCAGAAACTTTTACTGATCGAATTTCGTGTAGAACAATCTTACAGTTGTAATATTATTATGTGTATTATGACTACAGCTGGATATTTAAATTAATTGTGTGTCAAATTGTTGATAATTACCTCTTATCACATCATGTTACTGCTTCACCATGTAAAATATTTAATTACTGAGAGAGTTCTGGGATTGATTATTTCTTACATTATTCCTTTATGGTATTTGATCAATTCAGGTTTTTCAGTTTAATTAATTAGTGTTTTGACTTTAAAATAACCAACTACCTTCTAATTGTTACTATTTTTGTGCTATTCCAACAAAATATTAGCTATTAAAGGTGTGTTTGTATCACTTTACCTTCAGCATGTATCCTACTTTTACACAACTCATGAAGTTTGCTGTAATATTAATATTCCATTATTGACTCAGAAATAATTAGACATGGACTAAACTGTTAACATGTTTACACAAACCTGACTATTGTTTAATTATAACCAGCTATGAAAAACAGAGTATGGTTTTTGTCATGTACTTCTCAAAGACACTTAGTCTAGTTTCAGTAGGATACCCTTGTGAAAGTGTTAAGGGGAAAACCCATGGAATCTAACCTTTATAAGATACAGCACATGTTACATCATGAAACAGAAGTCAAAATGCATTTACCAAGATATAATAGTTTGATTACTGACTGCTCATTGTAAGTCTTAGTATAATCCTAAAGTAAAGACATAGTGTGGGATCACCTAGGCTACAGCCAAGTCCATATAATTTACCATGAAACTAAAATTATCTATCCAAACCTCTTTAATCAATAAAGAATCTAATTTAATAAATCAACTACTTTTGTTAATGAGAGACATTACATAAAAGCCAGTTGGAATGTGGTGTTACAAAAACAAACTAGCTTTTTGATATATTAGCAGTTGTTAAACTGATTTTTATCAATAATTATTCAAAGAATTCATTTCTTGAATGATCATAACTTTGACTGGCTCACAAAGTAATTTACCAATATTTAAGTGCCTTGAGTGTACTTCTCTGGCTCTTTAAGTTTGATTTCACAAAGTGTGGGGGTACTTCATTTTCAACTGGCTGTGCTCTAGTTGCAGTAGTATTGTGTATAGAAACTATTATACTAATATGAAACAAGCTGAACACAAACATCACATCTAAGCTGTGGATATTTCTTGTACCTCTCTAATCAGACATCTTAAACCTGAAGATTTCATCAGTTTTAAAATGTGTTGCTTCTTCCCTCCCTTGTCATGCTTTAGGTTATTCTGAAGATAAAGTTTGTATTGTTTTACAAGTCCAGTAAACAGGTTTAAAAAGACTGCTGCTACTGGTTACCTGTGAAATGCTCTATAAGAAAGTTATTTTGACAGACACATATTAAGACTGACTGACTGTCAAATCTTTGAGGCGAGTAGTGTACTAATAATTTATCATAGAACTTTTAAAGTGAACATACAACAGGCAATAATTTCTGTAACTGTTTATTTAAGGTATCAGATAGGAAAGCTAAAGCCACAAGTTTGCTTTCGAGACACATCAAATGGTAACCCGTTGGATATTGAATTGAAGCTTGCAGCAGTAAGTGATACACTGTGTATTTTTCATTTAATTTAAAAGTAAATATTAAACCCACTTCGATACTGATTAAATGAGTTACTTGTTGAAAATAGCACTGTTTGTGATGTCAAAATACACACCAAAGTCTATAGTTTTTTTTACAAATTTAAAATCATTTGTCTTTCCTAAATGAGTGGAATCTCACCATGTAGAAATGGTCCCTTACCCACACTTAATTCAAATATTTATATTAAAAAACAACAACAAAAGTTTCATATGCTCCACGTGCAAAATGTCCAGACTGGTCAGTTTTGTTATGGGATTGGGTAACTACTATATTGTTAGCTAGGCACAATAATGTAATGAGAATTAGACTAAACTTCAGTGTTTTCATGCGATGGCACTTCTACCCTTAAACTGACAATTATTTAATTCATAATAACCTGTCATAGGGTTAATACAGCCACAGATATGCAAGATTTTAATGTTAAATTTGCTTGAGCCCTTAACATGTTCAAATCACATTTTAATTTATGGTGAATATTAAATGTTTAAGACTTCTTACAACAACTAAAGTGGAAACTTCAGTAAGTACAAATTATTTTCCCTCTCTAGATTCAGGCCGTGTTAACAGATCTGTCCAATAGGATAGCAGCTGTGGAAGAGAGACTTAATGAGGATGATTGATAATCAACCTGTAACTTTGTACATTTACTAATACTGTATTAATGTCACTAGCTTTTTTTCTAAATAAATATAAACACTTGTGTAGGGGTGTAAATTGGTTTGTGATATGTAAAAAACACACATAATCAATGAGCTAACTTCTGCCGAATAAAAATTTATTTCCACGAAGCAGGCTACATCCATGTCTTTCTGTACAGAACCTAATGAGATCTGTTTGTAAACTGTACAGCTTCCCTTTAAATAAAAGTTTTATACAATTTCATAGCTGGTCGTCAAATAAAACATTCCTCTTTGAAGGTCGTGGTTAAAAACAAAAAGTATCTACAACTCAGGATTCAGAAACAAAGTACTTGTAACATAAATAACTCAATGTACATTTTCTATGTTAAACCATACAGAATCTTTTTATCACACAGAAGGTGCTTACAAGCTTATGGCTTTGTGTACAAATATTACTGATGTAATAGTACAGTATTTTTATACATACTAACTCTGACAAGTGTTGTTGCTGCTATACACATTTTAACATGCAGTGATCATTTGTTGTTTTTATAAATATCAAACAGACCAATAGCAAAAAACATTTACCAACTTATAGAAAGAAGCCCTACAACAGTTATGCAAGGGCTACTTGCCAAACAATGAGATGACTTCTGTCCCCTTTTGAAAGTCCATGATGACACTTCTCTCCCGTACCATCTTCTTCTTCATCCCCATCACCTGAAAAGGGACATCAACACTAAAGTACACGTTTCAAACATTCTAATATGAAATTTGTCATGGACTTGGTGTAAGTTCTACAAGTTATGGTTTTGATATGTCAAAGAGAAATAGTTACCAATGCGAAAATCAATGTAACCCTCTCCTCCTGAGATGACTAGCATGTGTTTAGGCTTTCTTAGCATGTCAGAATTTCCTTTATCCTGTTCAAGACTTGTCCTATTGTCTGCAGGTGTGGAAACACCACTCATACCACCCTGACCTAAAAATTAACAACACAGCTACTAGAAGTTTGCAATTAACACAGGTTATCAACCATATTTATTTCATTACAATATTTACACAGTTTATTCTAAAACTATAATTAATAATAATGAAATCTATGTCTATTTATTAACTACAGAAATTATTCAGCAACTTCTCACTATTGTTATTAATGCACGTATTCCAAACTGTCCACTTCAAATCTGAACAGTGGCATCACTATATGTATCAATCATAAGAACCAATTTTCACATGCTTAAGAGAGTTACACAATAACTTATATAAAACAGTAACAAAGTTATAACCATTTCATTCTTAACTTCACATGATCTGTTCAAAAATAAAATATCAATGACTGATTAATAAATGGCTAACTATAATTATTTTGTTGTTTGGATGTGTTTATCCAAAAAGTAAATTATTACAACATACCTGGTACTGCTACAAAAAACTTGACAGCATCTCTGTGTCCATGGAAGGAGAGCTGAGCTTGAGCCATGGAACAGTAAGGGATGAAGCTTCCAGGGGTGACATTATCCTTGGTGTCACTGTAAACTCTAACCATCCCCCCTGGAGCTTTTCTTCCAGTCCCACTCACTGATGTCTGTTTAGAAGCTGTAAACAAGACAGAAATCTGTACTACTTCCTTATGAAAGAGTTTCTGATCACAAGTATATACAACATTATTTCACTATCTACATACCTTCAGATAAAGGTACAGATATTGTAACTCCATTGCCTGTCCCCATCCAAAGACGATTGCAGGAAACCAGTAGGGCCGTAATGCGGATAAAAGAAAATCCTAGTTTGCCTGTCCCTGAAACAACAAATTTAATGTTTTCAGTACTACAAGGATATATAGAAAATGTACTACTTGAATTTCTTTTCTCAAACATTACCTGGAATGTGTGTTAATTTTCACTGACCTCAAACATTCATGGAAAATAAATGGTTTATTATCTGTTAATTATTTTCAACTTAAAAAGAAAGGCCCCACAATATTGATGTTTACAACACAAGTCCAAGCCCAGAACCTCTAATAACAACATTCATTCCACTGGAGTAGAGGTCTAATACACACATAATATATTACAGTGTTTATTTCCATACTAAACTTTTCACCTCTGATAGTTACTTAGTACTTTTAGCCCAATAAAGGAAACTAATATGAATTAATCTTAACCTACTAAACTTGCAAAATAGTCTGGCCTCATTCTACCCAGATATAGAATCACACACAAAGTGGAGAGGCTGGTAAAAGCATGTTAACATTCAAACTGAGTAATAATACAAAAACAAACACCACCTATGTATTATAGCACTACTTCTGGAGTAGGTATGCTCTTTGCCCAGTAATGAAACTATAATAAAAAGATGGTGAAATGGAAAAGGTAAACATTAATACACTCACAGCATGGAGTCACTAAAGACTGTTGTATAGCTATAACTTGAAACACCAAGGTGTGAACAAACACTGAAGGTCTAAGGTGTAAGTGACAACAGGTCCAAATAAGAATGTATCTCACACCAGTTGGTATGAGTATCAACACTTTTATTGATAAGCAGAGGTTGAAACATCGTACTCTGTTTATCAATAAAAGTGTTAATTAATATCCACGCCAGCCGTTCCAAGATACATTCTTATTTCAAGTGGGTTTTTCATCGTCAAGGCCTAAATAAGTGTGCCAAGGTTTGGGCAGAATAGAATATGTGGTCTAACTGTGTAAATTATCCAGTTTAAGCACCTTATGCAAGATATTGTAATCAACAAGTTTACATCTTCCTAGTTAAAAAGATCCAGAGAAAATACCTTGAATAAGTGGGGTTATGAAAAAAAAGAATTACAGATAAGAGTACAATAATTAGGGATATTAGGATTACCCTGATGTCAACATGTAGCAAGCTGTATTATCTAACAGAGTTACAGTAAGGTACCAGATAAAAATGATGTGAATTTTATAGGAATAGGCCATGTACAGTCCACACATGTAGAAACCTTCAAGGGGAAGCACTCTGAGATACATTGGATTATATCAAGTGCAGTCCACCCAAGGAGAAAAACATCCAGTGGCAGTATCTTGTATAAGATAGAAAAACCAACAGATGAGGTCTGGCCAGGCAAAAATATCCAGGAAAAGCACCTAGGGATATGATGTATTATGCCAAGTGAGGTTGTCCATCCAGACAGAATACATTCTGTTAAAATACCTTACATAAGATATTTGTGATCAACAAATGTAGTCTGCCTGAGCAAGAACATTTGAGGGAAAGTACCTTGGATCCTGAATATTAAGATACTGTATGAACTGTTCAATATATCGATGAGTATCCTGAGTGGCTACACTTAAACCATAAAGTTTGTACCCACTCAGAAGGAACCCTCTTCACACCACCAAAAACTTCCATATTCCACTAGAAGAAAGGTGAAGTGGAGGATATGTGCTGGGGAGTCCAAAAGAATGATACATTGGAAGAAGCACAGAGAGTGTCTGCAATTCCCTACTCTGACTGTAAGAATCATAGGTCAGAAGAGATAGGCAAACTCTCCAAGAGTGATGGTGATTTATATATGATACATTGATGATTATATACACACACATCATTGGATAAGCAGCCAGTGGTCTTACAGAAATACTCCATCTCCACAGTGACATTACAGAAAGATACAGATTTCATGTTAATACAGTATTAAGTATACCTGAATAAGTAACACCTACCACCAGGTGGCATCACAAAAAATAACATATCAACTGAATAAGATAAAAAAAAAAAAACAAGAACATGTTGACTAATGTGAACAGATGTGTGTACAATATCAATACAGCTAGGTCATATAGATAAAGTGTAAATCACCATAGGAGGAAGACATTATCAACCTGATGAAGACAGCTAGGTCATGCAGATAACGTGATCGACCTGTTGAAAACTGATTGATTGACTTAGTGTTTTATGGCACAAAGCAGCTAGGCTATCTGCATCATATGTCCGGTTAAAATAAATTAAATGTAGTAAAATACATAAAAGGGAATGAAGGTGAAACAAAACATCACTGAAAAACAGAAAAAGTATAAAACCAATGTTGACACCTAGTCTACAATGTTAAGAGAGAAAGCAGAGTAAGAGAAGTTGTAAAGGACTTCCTGTAGCAGAATGGTAATGATCATAACCCGCCAGGAAGACTAACAGGTAAGTACAAGAACCACCATCAGTCACCTGAAGTTGGTCTTTCCAGTCCTGGTTCCGGGTTATGTGTCATTATGGCCAGTACGAAAAGGTAAAGTAATAAAAGTGTTAAATGACATGCGGCAAAAGTGTAATAACTTGCCAGGACGACTAATGGGTAGTTCAAAACAGCAGCGTTAGTCACCTGAAGTTGGCCTTTCCAGTCCTGGTGTTGAGTTATTTAATGTTCTGGCCATTTTATAATGTCATATTGAACTAGAGAGATTGAGACTGAAAAGGGAACCACAATTAAAAAGGTGTAATGAATAAATATGCAACACTTAAATGAGATTAAAAAGATTAATGGCCATTAAAAAACTAAAAACTTTATCAAGGTGAACAGTGTCACCAACACCAATAACACTGTCAAATGTTACAGACAAACTCTGGGACAAAACATGTTTAAAATAGTGCCGTCGTTGAGAGTCGTAACGATGGCAGGAAAGTAAAATGTGGCTTACAGTGATTTGAGTGTTACACAAACTACACACTGGTGCATCAGTTCCAGATAAAAGAAAACGATGAGTTAAAAAACTGTGACCAATGTGTAGTCTAGTTAGAACAACTTTCTCCTTCCAAATATTATAGAAGCTAGACAGCCAAAGCCCAATATAGGGTTTTATTTGAAAAAGCTTGATGTCACGTTGCTCACTTCAAGTGGACTGCCAGCTGGCATGGAGCCGAGCCTTGAATACAGGACCATAATCCATGTACGGAATAGGCACAGTGGTAATAGTGCCAGAGCAGATAGATTTAGCTGCCATATCTGCAAACGCATTCCCGCGAATACCAACATGGCCTGGTATCCAGAAAAACTGGATAGAAGTAGATGTTAATGAGAAATGGGCCAGTCGATTTTGAATATCAGTGAGAACAGGATGTGAACCAACGTGTAGTGATTCCAAGGCCAGCAGAGAGCTAAAAGAGTCAGTATAAATAGTGCAGTCGGAGTACTGCTCAGCTTCAATATGATCCAGGGCAAGAGATATGGTGTACAGTTCAGCAGTGAACACAGAAGCTGTAGAGGGGATTCTGCGCGCAACCACCAAACTGAAACAAACCATGACAGAGCCCACAGAATTACCCAATATGGAATCATCCGTATAAATTGGAATAGAAAGGTTGTTCGAAAGATGTTCAGTAAATAAAAGATGGTACTTCCAATCAGGAGTATATGCCTTTTTCAGATGACTTAAAGAAAGGTCACATTTGGGGGCTGTAATAAGCCATGGGAGGATGGGCTGACCAGTGGATTCTGCAATGTTTTCAAAGGACAGACCCAATTCATCCAATTGCGCCTGGATGCGAAGGCCAAAAGGAGCAATGGTAGATCGTTTGTTTTGAAAAAGTTAGGCCCACTGAGGAAGAAAAACACATCCCCAGGTGGGATGCTTTGGTAAGGAACAAAGTTTTGAAGAATATAGTAAAGACAGTTGCAAACGGCGAAGGTGCAGAGAAGGTTCGTGAGATTCCACATATAAGCTCTGAACCTGGAAGGTGCGAAAAGCCCCAGTGCAAAGTCAAAGTCCTTGATGATGAACGGGGTCCAGCATCTTTAAGGCCAAGGGTCTGGCAGAGCCAGAAACCATTGATCCATAATCGAGTTTTGAACGAATAAGAGCATGATATATCTTTAACATAGAACATCAATCCGCTCTCCAACTGGCAGTAGAGAGGACACAGAGGATGTTCAGTGCTCTTATGTATTTGACCTGTAGCTGCTTTAAGTGTTGTATACAGGTCAGCTTACGGTCAAAGATAAGCCCCAAGAACTTGGTCTTAGGGACCACTGGCAGCGAAACTTCACCGATACGGAGTTCAGGATCAGGGTAGGTACCCTGGTGGTGGCAAAATTGCATGCAAACGGTTTAAGAGAGTGAAAAATTAAAGCCATTCGCCATAGTCCACTTCAGTAAACGATTTAGGGCAGTTTGTAGTTGCCACTCAATATATCTCATGTTCAACGATTGACACGAGATGTGAAAGTCATCAACATAGAGCCTGTTTGCAACAGTGAGAGGAAGTTGTTCAGTGATAGCATTTATCTTTACACTGAAAAGTGTGACACTCAAAACACAGCCCTGATGGACCCCAAGTTCCAGTACAAAAGAACGGGAAAGTGTCGAACCCACATGAACTTGGAATGTCCTGTCCATTAAAAATTTTTCAATAAACAGTTAAATGGCCACGTAACCCATATATATGGAGGTCTCACAAAATGCCATACCTCCATGTTGTGTAATAAGCCTTCTCAATGTCAAAGAATATTGAAACCAGATGTTGGCGTGTGAGAAAGGCTTCTTTGATTGATGTTTCAAGTCTAAGGTCTTACAGAGACAGCTCGACAAAGCAATTGGACGCCAGTGTGAAGGAATCTTGGGATCTTTCCCAGGTTTAGAGAAAGGTAAGATAATAGCCGGGTGCCAGGCATCAGGAAAAACATTCTCCTGCCAGATCTGGTTAAAAACAATTAGAAGAATATCAAGAAAAGCAGGAGAGAGATAGTGCAGCATGTCATAGTGTACATCATCAGGTCCAACAGATGTACTGCCAGACCGATGAAGGGCCATTTTCAGTTCCACTAGTGTAAAGGGATAATTATAGTAAAAAAGACAGTCAGTTCGAAAGGAAAGAGGTGAATGCTCTGCCTGAGGCCTGATGGCTAAGAAGGTGGAGGAACAAGCAGAAGTGCTAGATACCAGGCAAAAGATTTCACCTAGAGTATCGGCGATGCTCTGGACATCAGCTACCTCTTGGCCATCAAAGAGTAAGATGGAGAGGGGGACAGAATTGTAGTGCCCACTGACCTTTCGAATCCTGTCCCATATGGCCTTGGAACTGGTGGTAGAAGATATGCTAGTTGTGAACTTAATTAAAGATTCCTTCTGGCTTTGATGTCTTACCCACCTAGCATGTGCACGGGCCCATTGGAAGGCGATGCAGTTCGAAAGTGTGGGATATCTATGGAAAGTATCCCAGGCCTGTTTTTTGAGCCTCTCTGGCCAAGCAGGATTCCACCACGGACAAGGATATCGTGGAAAACGTGTTGAGGTTTTAGGAATACACTGAGCAGCTGCTTGTATAATACAGTCAGTTACTGCTGCCACACAGTCATCTATTGATGGCTGATTCATGATGGCAGGATCAAGTTCTGCGAGAGCAGTGAAAGTGGACCAGTCTGCCTGATCTAGCTTCCACCGGGGCATGCGGGTAGGGTGGCATTGACCATGGCCAGTTTCTCTCAAAAGTATAGGAAAATGATCACTGTCTAGTGGATTATTGTCAACCCTCCATGAAAAATGGGAAAATAATGAAGGGGAGCAAACCGAGAGATCAATAGCGGTAAAGGACTGACTAGGTGCATGAAAATAAGTGGAAGAAGCAGTACTGAAAAGAGAAAAATTGTGATCAGAGAGCATACACTCTACAGAGCAACCCCTCCTATCAATAACAGTACTTCCCCAGAGGGGATGATGTCCATTAAAGTCCCCCAGAATTAGAAATGGCAACTGTTCAACGAGAGCACCAAGGTATGATTGATCATATGTCTCTCCAGGGGACAGGTAGAGAGAACAAACAGTGATGGTATGACCCAAGGAAACACGGATAGCTACGGCCTTCAAGGGTGTATTGAGTGGGCACATGCTGATCAACCAATAGTGCCACCCCTCCATGTACTCATCCATCACACAGCCTGTCATTTCTGTACAGAGAAAACTGCTGAATGGTGACTGTATCAGTAGGTTTTAGAAATGTTTCTTGTAAGGAAAGACATACAGGATGGTAGAAAGCAATCAGTGTTTTGATGTCATCCAGATTAGAATGTAAACCTCGACAGTTCCATTGTATCAAGATGGCCATTTTTATTTATGCGTAGGCAAAGTGGCTGGAGAACCTTTCTGTTTACGACCACGTCTTTTTTCCTTACTGTCCTTAGTCGGAGGAGGTCTATTGACCTCCATGGATCCTGCCCTGGGTTGATTGGGCAAGTCTTTGATGTTGGAAGGGGATTCCAGTGACTCAGGATGCGAACGAATGATTGTTTTGCATCGTGAGGTCAGAGAAAAAGATGTATCAGAAGAAATGCCTGTATTTGAAACTGAAGGAATGTGGATCTTGAAAGTTGTTGGACTGTATGGGAGGAACAGAGATTGGTGTAGAAGTCGATTCATCAACCTTTTTAACCATGGAGGTGAAAAGGCTTTTAATTTTTTTGAAAATGATTCTCTTGGAGGTACAAAGAGATCTCTCTGCACTCCCATTGTAGTTGTGGAACGAAGTGCAGCAGCATATGTTTAAGAGGGAGTGGTGGACAGCAATTTCCGAGCCTCAGGATAACTAATGTTACCTAAGGTTATGGGTTGTTTTCAAACGCTGCACCTCTTTTTCCTCCAACCATTTTGGGCAAGAACGAAAGTAGGAAGGGTGGGAACCATTGCAGTTGACACAATGTGGGTCGGTGTGACACTCATAGGCATCTTGGTCCTTGCCACCACAACGCAGCACGTCAGGGAACCACAACAGGACGTCTTTGAGTGACCAAACCTCTGACATTGAAAACAATGAAGAGGGTTTGGAATGTACAGTCGTACCCTGCAAATTAGATAACCTACCTTGATGGTGGCAGGTGCACGTGGTGATGTAAATGTCAAAACGAGGATATTTGTCAGCAGTGTAACTCCATCTTTGCGAGTGGAGATGCACCTCACTGCAGAAACTCCTTGAGTGGAGAGACCAACGAGAATCTCTGACTTGGGAACGTTCCTCAAGTCCCTCTCAACAATAACTCCTCGTGATGAATTCAAGGTAGCATGAGGGGTAACCTCAATAGGTATATCCCCAATTGCTTTTGAATTCAAGAGGAGTTCACTGTGTTGGGATGTGGATGTTTCAACCAATATGTCTCCAGATCGAAGTATCTTTACTGATTTTGGAAAGCCAGCAAGTCCCTCTAGTCTCTTCTGAATAAAAAAGGGGGACATTTGCCCTAAAGGTTTTCTGAAAGAGAATGTAAGATAAGAAAATGAGGTACGTGTGTTACAGATGTTGAAGATTGCTGCTCAAGAGTCTTCAAGACTTGGTCGTTTACCTATTGACTATTTTCACTATTTCATTTAAATTTTTTGTTGGAGGATCCATAAGGGAAAAGGAGAATTTCGGTACTCACTGACCCCACCCACCATGGAGCCCTACGAGGGGGCGCACTACTATGTCATGCAAGGACATTGCAGCAATGCCAGGGTTTCGCGAGCACTATACCCAAACATCAGCATTAGACACAATGTCCACAACACCCATTGAAAACTTCCAACTCTGGTACTTGGTTGACTCTAGCCCAAGTGGACCAGCCGATGGACCCAAGGGGTTCCCACCCAAAGGCTGCCCGTCTACAGGAATTCAAGGCCAAAGTGGTGTGTTAGGGTTGGACCCCTCAACCACCTGGATCCTCTCCTCCCCTTCACAGGTCACCATGCACGGCAAACACGTGGGTGGATGTTTAGATCCTAGAGGAGGTAAACTGAAAGAACAGAACCTTCCCTGGGAGGTCCCCTCACCACGTACAGAAATTCACACCGAGGGGTTGACGAAGACAGCGAGATCATACAGATAATGTGATTGACCTAATGAAGATACAGCTATGAAATGCAGATAACATGACAAATGTATCAGAAGTTGTCCACATATCAGCTCAAACAATTTGGCAATTTCAAGAAGTTATAGATAGATAGGTGATGAATGTGGTATGAAGAAACATTATGTGGATTGTGAACTTCCATGGACAAGACAGAATATATCAGTCACACGAGTTGACAAATCCAGCCAATGAGTGTATTAGCTGATAGATCATGGGGAAGAGAGCAAGAACCACAAAAGTAAGTGGTACAAGTTAAATAATATAGCTGGGAATAAAGTGAACACTGTAGCTAAGCAGGAGTACAAGTGGGAAATGAAAGGGAAGGTAAACAACTTTCCTGGACAGCCAATGTCCTGGGAAGAAAGGACCAATTTTGGATAGAAAATAATATATACGATGAGGTAAAGGATACAGAAGACATTAAGGACATAAATATATGAATGATGACTGCAGACCAGGAGGATGAAGAAATACGTTTTAAGGAAAAGATGATACAATGGCAAACAAAATGAGGTAGGCAGACCAAACAAAAGGAATGTAAAGAAGTAGCTCCAGAGGAGAAGGCCTTCAGGATTGGAATTTGTTCAAAAAGGCAGCCATGCAAGCAACAATTACAATGAACAAACCATGATCAAGTAACCAGAATGAGTAACTGGAAACAGTAAGGAAAAGAAGGATAAAGTTATTGGAAGCCAATGCAAATGAACCAAGGTCTGGTGTAGGTCTAATGCTTGTGGCAACTGATATGGATAAGGAAACATGTTACATGGTGGTTGAGTTCCTGTGCTGAGGAACAGAATCAGACAAAGCCAAGCATGAAGATGAAGTTTTGCAATATTAAAATGAAATACAGAAAGTGGACAAAAAATGTGTCCCACGAAAGTTAATTAGTTATATCTTTTGGTAGATAACAGAAAAAATATATAAAACTATATATTTTTAGAATCCACTTGACAAGATCTGTTCAAATATGATCTCAAATCCTAATTTTGACACTGACTTTTGTAAATATCTGAACTTTTCATGATTTTAAATTACATTTTCTCATAAAAATTGTTGTACACCTGCTACAGTTTCTGAGATCTTATTCCATTTAGCCTACAAAATGATCAAACACATTTATCTATAACAGTGGAGATGTTAAAAGATAGCTTAGAAATAAGAGGATTGATGTTGGAGAATGGTCAGGTCAATCACCTGATATCAATCTGATTGAAAATATATTGGATGAGTTAAACCAGTTAACAAAAGATCATGTGAGACTGATGTAAGATTGACTTTCTGAAGTACTTAAAGAAGGATGACAGTCAATCAATCTGTACAAACTTACTGAAAGCATGCCACATTGATGTGAAGCAGAACTGAAATCTAAAGGAATGACAACTTAACATTAACTTGTGAAACTGGTTTATGTTATTTTGAGTTTCATTTTTTATGTCTGATTATTTCAAAGAAACTTCCTTGTTAATTTTATAAGCTAATTTGAATAAGAAAATTTAATAAACTACAGCAGCTACACAACACTTTTTATAAATAAAATGTAACTAAAATCATAAAAACTTCATGTATTTACAAAAGCCAGTAATAAAATTAGGATTTGAGATCATATTTAAACAGATAAGGGGATGGGGGTTGTCAAATTCAAGTAATTCAGGTGTTAAAAATTATAAAAATCTATCTTACCAAATACTAAGCAAAGAAGACATGAAAGACCAAAATTATTGCCACCCACACAAACTCGCATAACTCAACACAGGTATATCTTACTGTGAGTGAGGAATACCTGTAGAAAACTTACCACAGATCTCATGGTAAAAAGAGCCATACTAATCCCAGTTATTACACGGAGGTGCACTAACAGGTAGAATGTGTTGCAGAAAAATGTTTCCACTCAGTAGTTATATTGTACCACCTTAGAAAAAATTATAACCTGAGAGAAAGAAACTGTTAACTAATTGTAACAAATGAACAAAATCAGATATCTGAGACCTGGTGACTTGTGTCAGAACCACTGTCTACTACTGTACAAAATTAACCATCTGCCAAATTAAATCTCAAATTCATATGAAAATTGGAATTTGGGATTCAGAAATATTTATAGAAGAAACAAGGAAGCAAAGAGAAGATTGAAACTGATATCAATTATCAATAAAGAATGAACAAACTTTTGTAATAACATGGAGGGAAAAGTTAAAACATTCATACATCAGAATACCAACTGAGAAAGTATTATTCTAGAACAGTAGAGGGAGCAAGCTGCATTATTATGGATGACCTTAGGGTTACAGAATATAAGACCATTTTGTAATTTTACCTTACAGTATATCTAATCAATAGATAGTAAAACACACTGAATAACACCATATGGAGTGGAGTGACACTTGTGTAACATCTTGCTGACGTATGGTTCAATGTCTACATCTTGTATAACACTATGTGGAATAGGAATGACTCTTACCTAACATCTTGCTGACGTATGGTTCAATGTCTACATCTTGTAAATGCTGGTAAGTGTGAGCATGGTACATCCTCAAGGTGCTGTCAAGCCTGATAGATATCCACACACCATCCCCAATCCACGCCATCTGTCGTACCTGGCTCTCCTTCCTGGGGTGAGCATCAAAGGATTTCTGAAAACAATTACAGAAAACATTAATAACAGCTAACCCTAATAAACACCTACAAAGTATTCGTTCAGTATATAAATAATACAGATATACTTACTTATCACAACTAGTACCAGAAATACATCACGTACAACATCTGGTTTTTTACAATTTACTATTTTCTTCAATTTAAATAACTTGTTACTCAATAAAAACCTCAATGGGATATCACAGAACAGAAACTTAATATTGTTTTTATTTATTACTTTTTATAATGCCTGTTAATATGAACCTATTACCTCGATCCTTTTATAAACTTTCATCCTCATTAACAGTATTATGACAGCTATCTATTACTGACCACATCAGAAAGTTTTTTGGGATTTACGTTAAAAATGTTATTGAACTACTTTACGTTATACCAATTCATAAAACACAAAGGTTCAGTTAATGATACATATTTAAATAGTATACACCTTTTAAATTCTTAATTTTACAAGCCTATTTTTAAACAAAATCCTGAATTTACCCTAGTGTGACATTTTCTACAGACATCTTCTCTATTTTATCCAACAAGTACAACATTTAAGATAAATTATTCACTATAAAATCGTCACTGCCCAGGCAAACCATACATTTTATAGCCTTCAACTGTGTTTGTCATCAAATAGAAAATAAGACCCTTCTTGCCACAACCACCTGTCACAGAATTTGTGAATATTTCTCTGGTACATTTAATTATATATTATCTATAACCAATAGAAATCAAAGGTTTTCATCTATCAAATGATGTGCAATATAACACTGTTTTCTGAATGAAGAATTGTCAGTTCCATTATTACTAGAAGCTTCATTCCAACATGAGAGGTAATGACCAATTCAGATGATTCTGTAATGGTTCTTGTCATATAGGTAGACAGCCAGAAAAATTGTGAAAGTTAAAGAAAGTTTTCTAGTTACGTGTTATTATTCTATATTCTTTGGTGCATTAATAAATTAAATAAAAATGATCTTTAGGTTAGTTAGACTGGGTAAAATATAGAATATAATCACAGTAGTTAGTGTTACACACTAATCAACCACAGTACCTACTGTCATGCTCAACACTCACAGTACTTGTCATTACACATACATATATATAACATTCACAGTACTTGTCATTACACACACAACATTCACAGTACTTGTCATTACACACACATATAACATTCACAGTACTTGTCATTACACACACAACATTCACAGTACTTGTCATTACACATATATAACATTCACAGTACTTGTCATTACACACATATAACATTCACAGCACTTGTCATTACACACATATAACATTCACAGTACTTGTCATTACATATATATAACATTCACAGTACTTGTCATTACACACATATAACATTCACAGTACTTGTCATTACACACACAACATTCACAGTACTTGTCATTACACACACATAACATTCACAGTACTTGTCATTACACATACATAACATTCACAGTACTTGTCATTACACATACATATAACACTCACAGTACTTGTCATTACACATACATATAACATTCACAGTACTTGTCATTACACACATATATAACATTCACAGTACTTGTCATTACACATACATATAACATTCACAGTACTTGTCATTACACACATATAACATTCACAGTACTTGTCATTACACATACATAACATTCACAGTACTTGTCATTACACATACATATAACACTCACAGTACTTGTCATTACACATACATATAACATTCACAGTACTTGTCATTACACACATATAACATTCACAGTACTTGTCATTACACATACATATAACATTCACAGTACTTGTCATTACACACATATAACATTCACAGTACTTGTCATTACACATACATAACATTCACAGTACTTGTCATTACACATACATATAACACTCACAGTACTTGTCATTACACATACATATAACATTCACAGTACTTGTCATTACACATACACAATACTTGTCATCACACATTGAACAATCACTTGTAAAAAGAACCAGGATGGTAAGAGGCTTTACACATTTCTTAATAACAGAAACAACAGTTTAACCCATCAATCAAATTAGCTGAAATGTTTTTAGTGTATAGTTAAATTATTAATTATATTTGTTTAAATTAGTGGTGGTAAAATGACAAGCCTTCACACAGTACAAATATACACATTAATTATTAACTGATATACACATAGATGTCTAAGGAAGACACAAGGGCCCACAGTGAAGAAAAGATGGCCATGTCTCAACAATGACCTATTCAATTATATAACTCCTCTGGTGTTCAAAGAACCAACCATGTCTGAAAGATCATAAGAACAGTGCAGGAGAACATAGGAGTTCAGATCTAAATTTCAAGATTAGCTGAGGTTGATCAAAGTGTCAAGGTATGAAAAGCAGACAAAAGATGACCTCACAATGAGACACATGGCATGTTGGACCAAACACCAATTGCCCAATAACACAACATGGGATGCTTTAAGAGTGAATGTCACAATTGTTTGAGATTTGTTAAAATTTGTAGATGTGACACTACTGGTTTGTATATAAAGTTGTTTATAAGCATCATAACTGATATTACATTTATTTAGAAAAGACAACACAATTAATTAGTTGTTTTTTTTACACCAATAACAAATAACTTCCATGGTTATAAAAACAAAGGCATTATTTACTCTCTACTGGTAAAATTAATAAGTAAACTTACCACAACTGACAGGGACTTTGGATCCACAACATGTATTCTGTTACGATACCCACACCAGATCTTCCCAAACACAACAGCCATGCAGCGAACCGAATGGTGAGGATGACCAAGATCTAACAGATGATAATTAGACAAGTCCCACTGTCCATCTGAAGGAAGAAAAGTTATTTTATCTAATAAATCATCCAGTGTTACACATTAAATAAAAACACACCAAGTCTAATTCATTTAATAAAAGTGAATATACCAGCTTGAATTTTCTATGATAACTCTGAAGATAATTTATACATTTATTCAATCCATGCCTACACTAACAGCTGTTTATTTAGTGAGACTTATTTGATTTTGGAAAATGTTTCAAGTTGCTAACTCAGATCTTCACCTGAGTTAAGATCACAGCTAACACCTTAGGACATTGTTCAATAAAGCCTCAAATATAATATCAGTTTTCTCTGCCTAGAGCTCCTCTCAAACAAAAAGAGTGTAACTTATTACCAGTGACTGTTTATAGACATTAACTTAATAATTAAATTTCTTTCTGAAGATTCACCCAGCAGCATCTCACTTTTAGGTTTTATAAAGTTGGAATCCTATTTTATCAACAGTATTTAAACAATACCAATGTCTTTGAAACATTTTTATTAAAATTTCATTTACAGTTGTATAGGGCAAGAGAAAGAAGTGACTATCATTTTTAATACTGTGAAGAGATTCATTGATCATGTGAATACATAGTGTATACAGTGAAGACATTAATTCATCATGTGATTACACACTGCATGCACTGTGAAGACATTCATTCATCATGCGATTACACACTATGTACTGTGAAGACATTCACTCATGTGATTACACACTTATGTACTGTGAAGACATCCATTCATAATGTGATTACACACTTATGTACTGTGAAGACATTCATTCATCATGCAATTACACACTGCATGCACTGTGAAGACATTCATTCATCATGCGATTACACACTGCATGCACTGTGAAGACATTCATTCATCATGCGATTACACACTGCATGCACTGTGAAGACATTCATTCATCATGCGATTGCACACTATGTACTGTGAAGACATTCATTCATCATGCGATTACACACTATGTACTGTGAAGACATTCACGCATCATGCGATTACACACTGCATGCACTGTGAAGACATTCATTCATCATGTGATTACACACTATGTACTGTGAAGACATTCATTAATCATTTAATTACACATTGTGTATATTGTACATGTAAAACAGCTGGTTTGGGTTGGGAAATTTTCTTTTATGTAGAGGAACGAACAATGTTTCGATCGAAGAAGGTCAAAATGTTGTTCGCTCCTCTACATAAAAAAAATGTTCTCAACCCAAACCAGCTGTTTTTACATATATATTTTTCTATACAAGTGGGTTTTCTCGTCATCACTGACATTGTGTGTACTGTGAAGACATTCATTCATCGTGTGATTACACACTATGTACTGTGAAGGCATCACTCATCATGTGATTACACACTGTACTGTGAAGACATTCATTCATTGTGTGATTACACACTGTACTGTGAAGACATTCATTCATTGTGTGATTACACACTATGTACTGTGAAGACATTCATTCATTGTGTGATTACACACTATGTACTGTGAAGGCATCACTCATCATGTGATTACACACTGTGTGTACTGTGAAGGCATCACTCATCATGTGATTACACACTGTGTGTACTGTGAAGGCATCACTCATCATGTGATTACACACTGTGTGTACTGTGAAGAAATCACTCATCATGTGATTACACACTGTGTGTACTGTGAAGGAATCACTCATCATGTGATTACACACAGTGTGTACCGTGAAGACACTGATCATGTGATTACACACTGTATGTTTTGTGTGCATAAAACTGTGATAAAGCTTATCAAATATTAATAATGCTATAACAGCACTTATAAGAAACATTACCTTCAGCTCTGTGGAATACTGCAACTGTTCCATCTGCTAATGCAACAAACACTCTTCCTTTGATGTGACTGAAAAGTGTAATACAACACTGAATATTGTTTCACATGAACATCATTATTCAAACAACTTCCCAGTAACTTTACTACCTAATAATGCTTAATTAGGACTAACCACATATTTCCTCTCTGCATGACTACCTTGTATTACCTAAACATATAATAATCATAACTTATCTTCTTGGTGATTAAAAACTCACTTTAAATAAAAATGTACCTCAGAACGGCTGGTATGGGTATTAACACTTTACTGATAAGCAGAGAACAACATTTCAACCTTCCTATGTCATCTACAGGTTAACAAGGAGTTTGCAACTGATCATTGCTGGGCACGTGTCAGAAACAAGAGTACAAACGGGCATGGAACTGTATGGGCGTTGAAGTGGGGTGCTGTGCTATTAATTAATATAGGTACAAAAGTATTAGTTTATATTGGTTTAATTTTGGTTTTAGTTGTTGAATTGATTGCTTCAGATTCAATCTGTGTCATGAATATGTTGGCTAGAACTGATGACACAGGATTCTCCATACTTATGCCAATAATCAAAACTACCAACAAACAAGTGGCCTACATATTAGGAATCCAATGTTACCAGTTCTAGCCAACACTTTCATGACACACACTGAATCTGAAGCAATGAATTCACTCTTACACCCATCACTATACTGGTACAAGTATGTTGATGATACAATTGCTGGATTCACATCTACGGAACACACACTCAATTTTTTCAACCATGCTAACTCGATACACACCAACCTTAGTTATGTTTACATGTGATCAGAAAAAAAACTAACCAAACAGCATTTCTTAACCTCAAGATAACTAGAACCGATATACAATTCAAAACAGAAATCCACAGAAAAATCAACCATACTGGATTATACATTCCCTGGAAAACAGCACATGAAACAAAACAAAAACTCAACATATTAAGAAAGCAAATAAACACAGCCATAAAACTCTACTCACTAGATAAAATTAATGATGAAATCAACAAAATAAAACAACACTTCATCAATATCAACAAATTTCCTCAAAACACTGTGGAAAACATTATTTGCACACACCAAGACCAACAACAATAAATCACAAGACACAACAAGCTACAAAACCTTATACTGCTGCATACCAAATGTTTCAGACATCAGTGAAAAAATAACCAATCTTTGGAAAATTTCCAGTAAACAACAAATTTATTCAAAAACCAGTACAAACTATATGTAAAATTTACACTGACAAAATTTATAAAATACAATGCAACAACTGCCATGATTTCTGTGTTGAAGAAACAAGCAGAAAAATGAATACTAGATTCAAGGAACACAAAAAATACCTACACATGTTTTTGAACACTGCAAATCAAATAAATACAATGTAACCATAAAAAACACCCAGACATTAAGTATGGAAACAAATATAAACAAATGCAAAATCAAAGAAGCTCTAGTTATATAGAAACTAAAACCAAAATTAAACCAATATGAAGGAACACCTTTATACCTATATTAATTAACAACATAACATTCTGCAGATATAAAACATCTATCAACTGCTGTGTTAAACACATCTAGACATGACAAATTAGTTAATCCTTATTGTAGATATAGAACATCTATCATCTGCTGTGTTAAACATATCTAGACATGACAAATTAGTTAATCCTTATTGTAGATATAGAACATCTATCATCTGCTGTGTTAAACATATCTAGACATGACAAATTAGTTAATTATTACACTAGATATAGAACATCTATCATCTGCTGTGTTAAACACATCTAGACATGACAAATTAGTTAATCCTTATTGTAGATATAGAACATCTATCATCTGCAGTGTTAAACATATCTAGACATGACAAATTAGTTAATCCTTATTGTAGATATAGAACATCTATCATCTGCTGTGTTAAACACATCTAGACATGACAAATTAGTTAATCCTTATTGTAGATATAGAACATCTATCATCTGCTGTGTTAAACATATCTAGACATGACAAATTAGTTAATCCTTATTGTAGATATAGAACATCTATCATCTGCTGTGTTAAACACATCTAGACATGACAAATTAGTTAATCCTTATTGTAGATATAGAACATCTATCATCTGCTGTGTTAAACATATCTAGACATGACAAATTAGTTAATCCTTATTGTAGATATAGAACATCTATCATCTGCTGTGTTAAACACATCTAGACATGACAAATTAGTTAATCCTTATTGTAGATATAGAACATCTATCATCTGCTGTGTTAAACATATCTAGACATAACAAATTAGTTAATTCTTATTGTAGATATAGAACATCTATCATCTGCTGTGTTAAACACATCTACACATGACAAATTAGTTAATTATTATGGTAGATATAAAACATCTATCATCTGCTGTGTTAAACACATCTACACATGACAAATTAGTTAATTATTATGGTAGATATAGAACATCTATCATCTGCTGTGTTAAACACATCTAGACATAACAAATTAGTTAATTTTTATGGTAGATATAAAACATCTATAATCTGCTGTGTTAAACACATCTAGAGATGATGAATTAGTCAATTCTTACACTAGATATAAAACATCTACATCTGCTGTGTTAAACACTTCTAGAGATGACAAATTAGTTAATTATTACACTAGATATAGAACATCTATCATCTGGTGTGTTAAAACACATCTAGACATAACAAATTAGTTAATTCTTATTGTAGATATAGAACATCTATCATCTGCTGTGTTAAACACATCTACACATGACAAATTAGTTAATTATTATGGTAGATATAAAACATCTATCATCTGCTGTGTTAAACACATCTACACATGACAAATTAGTTAATTTTTATGGTAGATATAAAACATCTATAATCTGCTGTGTTAAACACATCTAGAGATGATGAATTAGTCAATTCTTACACTAGATATAAAACATCTACATCTGCTGTGTTAAACACTTCTAGAGATGACAAATTAGTTAATTATTACACTAGATATAGAACATCTATCATCTGGTGTGTTAAAACACATCTAGACATGACAAATTAGTTAATCCTTATTGTAGATATAGAACATCTATCATCTGCTGTGTTAAACATATCTAGACATGACAAATTAGTTAATCCTTATTGTAGATATAGAACATCTATCATCTGCTGTGTTAAACATATCTAGACATGACAAATTAGTTAATCCTTATTGTAGATATAGAACGTCTATCATCTGCTGTGTTAAACACATCTAGAGATGACAAACTGCTCTGGAATAATTGTTTTGATTTGGATATTGGCATTAAATAATATCCATTTCAACATGTTACCATTCCTTATAATTCTAAGCTTTTTCTAGTTCTCAAGAAATATTTAAACACATTTATAAAAAAGTGTGATTTGTTACAAAAAACACCACAAATTGTATGCCACAGTGTTAACCACAATATTTAAATCTTTCTCTAATGAATCGATGTTTGGATTAAATTAAAATTATTTACCTGTGTCCTTTCACTCATTTATGTGTCTACTGAAAATCTATACAGTGTTATGACTTGTTTTGATTTTCAGGTAAAATGTGTTCTTACACTCCCTAAGAGGAGCTGTCAAGAAGACAAGGTGACTTATGCTACAGGAAACACCTAATTATCAATGAACTTGTTAACTAAAATCATCAGTATTGTTAATACTGACTTATTGCTCTAGGTATGATTTATGAACAGAAATGTTTTAACCAACTTACACTTTCTATTTCGCAGCTTATTTTAACAGGTTATATGAAATTTGGATGTCATTGCTTATGGATTCTCTATAATTTTTCTTGTGGTTCACAAATACTAATTTTGGGTTCCATGTTAATAACTTTACATAGAGTGAAGAAAGGTCAGTTTAAGTGAATAAAAGTATAAGAGGAACAAGAAACTGAACAGATTAATGCAAGAATACTTACACGATACTCAACACTGAATCTTTCAGATGGACAGAGTGAATACATCTTTTCCACTGTGCCATGGAGGAATGAACAAATATACTGAAACACAAGTTAAATAAAACATATAACAACAGAAATTACTTTTTATTTATTTAAACTACTTTTTGTTTCAACATTAGGTTCTAAACATATCTATGAAGGTATACAGTTATGCTGAAATGTCTTTATGTCTTTCTGAATATTGTGTGATACCAGCCTTTTAAAAAGGAAAACAACACTGCCAGTCACAGTGACCATTTAATAATTTTAGTCACTTCTATAACAACAGATAAAATATCGATAATAATAGGGATGGATCCGTGTATGTGAATGCCACAGCTCCAAGAGGAAAGAACCAAGAAACCTGAAATTTTGGACCAACACTAAATGTGTGCACACATCCATGTGCACATTATTTTTTTAATGAGACAAGCTTGGGCAAAACTACATAGAAAATAAGTGTTAACTTATACAACAACTTCTAATATATAGAAAAGCCAATATGTGTCACTAAAATTGCATTTCAAAAATGGATTGTATGTCATGTTACTTCACAATAAGAATATAACTTAATATTACTTTTAGTCTATTTGCTGAAAGCATAAAATGAAATGAATACAAACTACAAAATTGAAAAAAAATATTTGTAGCTTTCTAATTTAGAAACACTGTTGATCAAAAGGTGTGAACCCTGAGGGGTGCACCTGGGTTATATTACTTATGTGCATGCATGTTTTTTTACGAAGCAAGCTAGTAAAACACAATATAGTAAAGAAGTGATTTCATATATTACAAATAGAAATTACAGACAAACATGTTTTTTATTATTTGATGAGGCAAGTAGTATTACCCCATAATACACCCTGCAGTATATCAGATTAGCAGCTCCTAATATACAGAAAAGCCAGTAACAAAAGTATGACCTGATACTGTTGTTAGTATAAAACAAAATGTATAAACAATAAAATTGGAATAATATTTGTTGATTTATTAATGTAGTTTCCACTGATTAAAGAGAGGTTTTATTAAAAATGTTGATTATGTAACAGAAAATAGGTTAATTCAGAAAAGTTTTATGTTTAAAACTGGATCGATATTTTTACTTTCACGATAACCCTTATGCACTTGTTAAAGTATATCAAACTAATAAATCACATGAAGTTGAGTATTTTCACAAGTTTATATATATAAACAAAGCTCTGGTTAATTTTGTTAGATTAAATAAAATACATACCCAATAAACAAAGGTCTGCCATAGTTACTGTATACTGAAGATCTCCAACACTCAAAAAAAAACTTTAGACATTCTTTTGTAAACACTGTTGTGTGTCAGAAGTTTGTGTCCAAAAAGTATTCATTCAGCTTTTAAACATGCAAAATAAATGAATATCCCAAACCTACTACAGTTTATCTCGTTTTATAAAGTAAGCTATCTAGAGGATAAAAAAAAACATGTTCTTTCAATAAATAATTCTGCCAACAGTTTATAGCACTAAAAAATAAAGAGCTTGTAAGATTTATGTAGAGAGGACTCTGTTCTTTCTATTAGATATAATCAGACATGTACCATACCACTAACAGGTTTAATAAATTAATAGATATAATGAAGGTAATAAGATTATTGTTATTATCTAGAGTTAGAAACTACAGAACATGGTATTGTAGCAGCCATTGTTAATGTTACCAAATGTTCAGTAAAGAACCTGAATATCTGAAGCATCATGTAACAGAAAATTGGACTTAATACAGTTGTGCTATGACTGCTGTCCTTTACATAGGTTTGACAGTCTCTCAGATTGACCGGTGATGCATCTGTCAGGTACTTAACATTCAACAAAAACAGTGACACACACACTCTACAGTTCTACTTTATCCAAACAAACAATGACTTTTTTTTTCCAAACAGTTACTAAAAGGCAGATATTAAATATTAACTGGAGGATAAATACAGAACATTCACCTGCCATCTTGAGATCCAAGCCACATTGTTGGTAACACACTCGACATTCTTTCAATCTGATCATAAGCTAGCTGGTTATCTCTAGAGACTTCTGATAAGCCATCCTTCACTAGATCCGATTCTGAGCCCAAAAGCCACTGTTGCCTCGTTTCCTCCACTCTTCCATTCCTATCCTTCTGTTGAGTGGCCCCCGAAGGATCTGTGTGAGCTTCTTCTACGGCTGCAATGTTAGTTTACATATTAGTTGACAACAAACATAAAATTAATTTATACTAGAAAGACAGCCAGAGAAATGTTTTCAGTGATAATAACCAGAAGAATTACTGAATACTTTGTTAATTACTAGCTTTCACACCTCCCTTAAAACATTTAATGTTTCATGTAAATAATTAAATCAAAACCAAAATCAACTGGAAAGCTGGTTAAAATTGTACAGATCCAATTTTACTGTTTAAATAACATTCATCTATGTATTATAAATATACAAAAGTAAGGTCTGTAAAGCAAAACAGGTAAAAGTTGTAATATTTTATGAAGAACAGTAACAATTGAACTACAACACTGTTAGAAGAAAGGAAATAGAAAGAAAAGAATATAAAAGTACAACATCATTGGAAGAAAAGTAGTAGAAAGAAATGACTAAAACTACAACACTGTCAGTAAAAAGGAAACAGAACGAAATGACTGTAAAACTACAACAGTGTCAGAAGAAAGGAAACAGAACGAAATGACTGTAAAACTACAACAGTGTCAGAAGAAAGGAAACAGAACAAAATGACTGTAAAACTACAACACTGTTAGAAGAAAGGAAACAGAATGAAATGACTGTAAAACTACAACACTGTTAGAAGAAAGGAAACAGAATGAAATGACTAAAGCTACAACACTGTTAGAAGAAAGGAAACAGAACGAAATGACTAAAGCTACAACACTGTTAGAAGAAAGGAAACAGAATGAAATGACTGTAAAACTACAACACTGTTAGAAGAAAGGAAACAGAATGAAATGACTGTAAAACTACAACACTGTTAGAAGAAAGGAAACAGAATGAAATGACTGTGAAACTACAACACTGTTAGAAGAAAGGAAACAGAACGAAATGACTGTAAAACTACAACACTGTAAGAAGAAAGGAAACAGAATGAAATGACTGTAAAACTACAACACTGTTAGAAGAAAGGAAACAGAACGAAATGACTAAAGCTACAACACTGTAAGAAGAAAGGAAACAGAACAAAATGACTGTAAAACTACAACACTGTTAGAAGAAAGGAAACAGAACGAAATGACTGTAAAACTACAACACTGTAAGAAGAAAGGAAACAGAAAAGATTGTAAAACTACATCACTGTTAGAAGAAAGGAAACAGAATGAAATGATTGCAAAACTACAACACTGTAAGAAGAAAGGAAACAGAATGAAATGACTAAAGCTACAACACTGTAAGAAGAAAGGAAACAGAATGAAAAGATTGTAAAACTACACTATTGTTAGAAGAAATGTTGCAAAGATAAAACCACGTCATCTTTAAAATGTTACACAAGGAAGGCCGTAAAGCTAAAACATCTTTAGAAGATGGTTTTAAAAACACCATTAAATGCGAGTTAATAGGGAGATATGGCTGTAAAGCTACAAGAAATATTTATAAGAAAGAGTGCTGATCAAAAGTATTACGTAAATTGAAAGAAGGATAAAACAAGACAGAACCTTCCTCAGCTTCTACTGCTACTTGTTCAATAGTTAGTCCTCCTTGCTGAACACCTGAGTATAAAAATAACAGGTTTATGCTAGATTAAGGCAGTTATAAGATGAAGTCCTTCCACAATGTTGAGTTGATATGATTCATATAATACTTATATATGACCATTAACATTGACTTTGCTAATGTTTTTTAAGCGTGATAAAGTGACTTGTATTTATAACACTAAACAAATCTGTCCTGTTAACCATACAGCTGTGAAGATTACCTTACTTCATAGGAAGAAAGAAATGAGTATTCATAATCAGCCAAGTCAGTGCATGTAGCCATTAAAGTTCTCATTCAAACAAAACAAGAAACACTTTCCCCATAGTGATGTCACTACCCAGGAAGCAACAGAATGAAGTTTGCAAGTTAGTGCCACTAAAGGAGATAAGAAGTAACTCAACAGGTTAATAAATGTGTAATAAAGATTCATAGTGGCATGCAACTAATGGCAGGAATAGCAGACCTCTCAATAAACACAACTTACATTCTCTCTTACTACTGTATGCCATGTAATGTCTTATATTCTCAAGAATGCCTTTAATATCTTCTTCATCATAACAGCTCTGATCATTTTGATCTGGGAGCCATTTACACTCATCATTTGGTAAGGAGTTTCCTAAAAACCATATGGAAACAAAAACACATCATGGTTGAAATTGTAACCATGAGAATTTTTTTTTTTTTTTTAAGTTTTATACCTCTATCATGCTTTTCAAACATATCTCTTGTAAATAAATCCAAATAGCAAATGGCAGATAAGGTACGGCATTTCTAATACATGCAATACTGCAACACTGGAAGCAAAGCACAAAGATATACATCAAACAGTAGGATACATTAAAAAATACATTCATATTCAACATCTATCACCACATGTAACTAATATTACCTAACAATGATACGTATGCAAAGTGTTTAATGCCAAATATCCCAAGATACTTAAAGTTACATCTTTCAACAATATCCTATAAGACTCAACATTATATGGTTCAAAAGGTATCACCCTAGTAAATCTACCAATGTCATACAAGACTCAACGATGAATCTATCAATATCCTTTCATACTTAAAACAGAATCTACCAACACCACACTATATAGAAATTACTGTCCAACTAATTCTTCCAACTATCTACAATGTGTACATGGTACTGTCCCACTAACCCTTTGACCATTCTACACTGTGTACACGGTACTATTCCACTAACTGTACCACCATTCTATAATGCATATATGGTACTGTCCCACTAACTCATCCAACATTCTGCACTGTGTATATGGTATTGTCCCACTAACTCTTCCAACATTCTGCACTGTATATATGGTATTGTCCCACTAACTCTTCCAACATTCTGCACTGTATATATGGTATTGTCCCACTATCTCTTCCAACATTCTGCATTGTGTACATAGTACTGTCCCTCTAACTGTACCAACATTCTACACTATATAAATGGTACTGTCCCCCTAACTGTACCAACATTGTACACTGTACACATGGTACTGTACAATTAACTGCACCAACATTCTACACTGCATACATGGTACTGTCCCACTAACTCCTCCAATATTCTACACTGTGTACATGCTACTGTCTCCCTAACTGTACCAACATTCAACACTGTAGACATGGTACTGTGCCATTATCTGTACCAACATTCTACACTGCATACATGATACTGTCCCACTAACTCCTCCAACATTCTACACTGTGTACATGGTATTGTCCCACTAACTGTACCAACAATCTACACTGTGTACATGGTATTGTCCCACTAACTGTACCAACAATCTACACTGTATACATGATAAAACTAGGATGAATCTTTCTGCACCTTTTGTTTAAAGGTCTGAATTATGAAGTTCACTGTTTAAAGCAAGTGTGAAATATTAAAAAAAAATATGTGATAGAATACTGGTACAAGTCTAAAAAATACATAAACAGAGATGTTAGAAAAGCAGTTACAGATGTAAATTTAAATACCTTAAATGTATTTTTGATATTTATATGTTTAATCTGAACTAATTACAGACATATCATTAAAAACACCATTAATATCTGTTGGTTATACTTTTAATATACCAACAGCTGCTATTACAATAAACGTAACAGTAACCTGAGCCATCACTTCCTTGATTTCTTAAGAAACACTGTTTATTTTCATTTAATGAACTAGTTAAACATTACACTTGAAACAGAAATCAAACAGTTAAAGAGAATTTTAAAAAATATATCAGCATGATTACTACTAACCAATAATGATTTCAGTTGTTTACTAATAATCCATCTAAATGTCTTAAATTAGTAATAATATTTCATAACACATTTTTTATTATTTTTAATAATTCATTCAGAATAGTAAAACCCTTTGAGAGGTCACCTTCAATCACAAGATTGTGTCTTGATGCATATATGACATTATTACAAAAAATTTTTTAACATACTTTAGTCACAAATCTATTTCAATCTAAACTAACATATCTACAAAAATGTTCATCAAATTAAAATGGCTAACTTTAAAATGCAACAGGAATTTTATATCTTAATTAAAGTAACAGTTTGACATTAACTTCAAGTGTGTTAACAGAAAAATACCTGAAAGTTCACTTGTTTGTTTTCTCACCACAGGTTTCTTTTCTGTAAAGCAACAACATTTTATAACAGTGGCTTTAGCTTATAATAGAAACAATTACTTATAAAAACACAACATGACATTAATGACTTGTTAAATATACCAAAATGTCTAAATAAACTTGTCATAAAACCACACATCCTATCACTTTTATACACTCACACAACTAAATAAGCTTATTACAAACCACACGTTCCATCATTTTTATACACTCACACAACTAAGTAAGCTTATTACAAACCACATGTTCCATCATTTTTATACACTCACACAACTAAATAAGCTTATTACAAACCACATGTTCCATCATTTTTATACACTCACACAACTAAATAAGCTTATTACAAACCACACGTTCCATCATTTTTATACACTCACACAACTAAGTAAGCTTATCACAAACCACATGTTCCATCGTTTTTATACATTTACACAACTAAGTAAGCTTATCACAAACCACACGTTCCATCATTTTTATACACTCACACAACTAAGTAAGCTTATCACAAACCACATGTTCCATCGTTTTTATACACTCATACAACTAAGTAAGCTTATCACAAACCACACGTTCCATCATTTTTATACACTCATACAACTAAATAAGCTTATTACAAACCACACGTTCCATCATTTTTATACACTCACACAACTAAGTAAGCTTATCACAAACCACATGTTCCATCATTTTTATACACTCACACAACTAAGTAAGCTTATCACAAACCACACGTTCCATCATTTTTATACACTCACACAACTAAGTAAGCTTATCACAAACCACATGTTCCATCGTTTTTATACACTCATACAACTAAGTAAGCTTATCACAAACCACACGTTCCATCATTTTTATACACTCATACAACTAAATAAGCTTATTACAAACCACACATTCCATCATTTTTATACACTCATACAACTAAATAAGCTTATTACAAACCACACGTTCCATCATTTTTATACACTCACACAACTAAGTAAGCTTATCACAAACCACACGTTCCATCATTTTTATACACTCACACAACTAAGTAAGCTTATTACAAACCACACGTTCCATCATTTTTATACACTCACACAACTAAGTAAGCTTATCACAAACCACATGTTCCATCATTTTTATACACTCATACAACTAAGTAAGCTTATCACAAACCAGATTTTCCATCATTTTTATACACTCACACAACTAAGTAAGCTTATCACAAACCAGATTTTCCATCATTTTTATACACTCACACAACTAAGTAAGCTTATCACAAACCACATGTTCCATCGTTTTTATACACTCATACAACTAAGTAAGCTTATCACAAACCACATGTTCCATCGTTTTTATACACTCATACAACTAAGTAAGCTTATTACAAACCACATGTTCCATCATTTTTATACACTCACACAACTAAATAAGCTTATTACAAACCACATGTTCCATCATTTTTATACACTCACACAACTAAATAAGCTTATTACAAACCACACGTTCCATCATTTTTATACACTCACACAACTAAGTAAGCTTATCACAAACCACATGTTCCATCGTTTTTATACATTTACACAACTAAGTAAGCTTATCACAAACCACACGTTCCATCATTTTTATACACTCACACAACTAAGTAAGCTTATCACAAACCACATGTTCCATCGTTTTTATACACTCATACAACTAAGTAAGCTTATCACAAACCACATGTTCCATCATTTTTATACACTCATACAACTAAGTAAGCTTATCACAAACCACATGTTCCATCATTTTTATACACTCATACAACTAAGTAAGCTTATCACAAACCAGATTTTCCATCATTTTTATACACTCACACAACTAAGTAAGCTTATCACAAACCACACGTTCCATCATTTTTATACACTCACACAACTAAGTAAGCTAATCACAAACCACACGTTCCATCATTTTTATACACTCATACAACTAAGTAAGCTTATCACAAACCACACGTTCCATCATTTTTATACACTCACACAACTAAGTAAGCTAATCACAAACCACACGTTCCATCATTTTTATACACTCATACAACTAAGTAAGCTTATCACAAACCACACGTTCCATCATTTTTATACACTCACACAACTAAGTAAGCTTATCACAAACCAGATTTTCCATCATTTTTATACACTCACACAACTATGTAAGCTTATCACAAACCAGATTTTCCATCATTTTTATACACTCACACAACTAAGTAAGCTTATTACAAACCACATGTTCCATCGATTTTATACACTCATACAACTAAGTAAGCTTATCACAAACCACACGTTCCATCATTTTTATACACTCATACAACTAAATAAGCTTATTACAAACCACACGCTCCATCATTTTATACACTCACACAACTAAGTAAGCTTATCACAAACCACATCGCTCCATCATTTTATACACTCGCACAACTAAGTAAGCTAATCACAAACCACACGCTCCATCATTTTATACACTCGCACAACTAAGTAAGTTAATCACAAACCACATCGCTCCATCATTTTTATACACTCACACAACTAAGTAAGCTTATCACAAACCACACATTCCATCATTTTTATACACTCACACAACTAAGTAAGCTTATCACAAACCACACGTTCCATCATTTTTATACACTCACACAACTAAGTAAGCTAATCACAAACCACACGTTCCATCATTTTTATACACTCACACAACTAAGTAAGCTAATCACAAACCACATCGCTCCATCATTTTTTATACACTCACACAACTAAGTAAGCTTATCACAAACCACATCGCTCCATCATTTTTATACACTCACACAACTAAGTAAGCTTATCACAAACCACATGTTCCATCATTTTTATACACTCGTACAACTAAGTAAGCTTATCACAAACCACATGTTCCATCATTTTTATACACTCACACAACTAAGGAAGCTTATCACAAACCACACGTTCCATCATTTTTATACACTCACACAACTATGTAAGCTTATCACAAACCACACGTTCCATCATTTTTATACACTCACACAACTAAGTAAGCTTATCACAAACCACATGTTCCATCGTTTTTATACACTCACACAACTAAGCTTATCACAAACCACACGTTCCATCATTTTTATACACTCACACAACTAAGTAAGCTTATTACAAACCAGATTTTCCATCATTTTTATACACTCACACAACTAAGTAAGCTTATCACAAACCAGATTTTCCATCATTTTTATACACTCACACAACTAAGTAAGCTTACCACAAACCACACGTTCCATCGTTTTTATACACTCACACAACTAAGTAAGCTTATTACAAACCAGATTTTCCATCATTTTTATACACTCACACAACAAAGTAAGCTTATCACAAACCAGATTTTCCATCATTTTTATACACTCACAAAACTATGTAAGCTTATCACAAACCAGATTTTCCATCATTTTTATACACTCACACAACTATGTAAGCTTATCACAAACCAGATTTTCCATCATTTTTATACACTCACACAACTATGTAAGCTTATCACAAACCAGATTTTCCATCATTTTTATACACTCACACAACTATGTAAGCTTATCACAAACCAGATTTTCCATCATTTTTATACACTCACACAACTAAGTAAGCTTATCACAAACCAGATTTTCCATCATTTTTATACACTCACACAACTAAGTAAGCTTACCACAAACCACACGTTCCATCGTTTTTATACACTCACACAACAAAGTAAGCTTATCACAAACCAGATTTTCCATCATTTTTATACACTCACACAACTATGTAAGCTTACCACAAACCACACATCTCATCATCATTACTGTTCCACTACCATGCTTCATGCTAATATTAAATGATCAGAAGAGCTTAAAGTTCTTAGGATATTACAGTTCCTTTGGTTACTGTGTGTTCAAATAACAGTGCTATATACAACACTTTTTTACTGAACAATACTAGATTACTTCATTTTAACTTTCTTAAATATTATAGTGACTTACCAAACATATTTGGCTTAAGAGAGCCAATGTTCAAGGTTTATGTTACAAGGCTGTTAATACAATGTTTAAACCAAGATTAACTGTAAATACTGACACACTGGTCAACAGACCCAATATTTACCATACAAGTCTGTATATACAGTCTTTAAAGCTCTGGTTAATTTTAAAGCTATAATTTTCCTCTGCTGATCATGTATTTTCACTAGATTCTTCTATCCACTCACCTGATTAGCTATTCCTGTTCATTACTGCCCACTAGGTTCAAACTTTTATTGCACATGCCTTCCTTCTCCCTGTTGGAATCAAATAGTTCTAGTGTATTTATTAGGTAAATGAAAGTGCATCACTTCACCTCCAGTATGAGCACTGTACATTTACGTGACACGTATACCATTCGTTCTATGTGCTTTTACTGAACCATCACTTCAAAGTTTTGTAGATTACAGATACACCAGAAGTAAGTGGGGTGGAATAGTACTTCCTTGTTATTATAATATTGGCTAGAATTCCACAATGATTAGGAGGAAGGACTAGTGCAAAGGAAGAAAAGATGATCCCCTGAAAGTATCCAAAGGATACCTTCGTAGATGAGAAAATCAGACCCATAGAAGGGAACTGCACAAATTTTGGTCCAGGTATTTTTTTTGCCCAAAAGTGTAATGTGTAAGAAAACAAGGTAAAAAATGAGAGAGGCATATGTGAGTGTGAGAGAATGCATTAGGAAAGTGACCCTAACTGGAGGAAGATTTAGTTACTCAATCTCACCAGAAGAAAAGTGGGTAAAAATAAGGATGCATCCTGTGATTTACAGTGTCAAACCATACTTGGTAAGTCAACAACATCCAGAACTTCCTCATGGTGTACTGATGCCCACTCAGAGGTAGGACAAGGTCTTCCATCTGTAGGGTTGAACTGCATTTTCAATGGCACAACTCCAGTGTTTGTGTAAATGGTATCAGGAAAGCAAGTCATCCAGCAAGGTCCAACTCCTCTGAAGGTCACGTCTTGTTTACATTGACAGAACATACAACCCTACTCTTCAGCTATATGGTTATAGCAAATATTTTTTGGTGGAACCCATTCAGGAGAATACCTTCATGTCTAACCACCCCAACAGCTTGGAACTGGTTATTAAGTAAGAACTCCCTTACTTCAGTAGAAGAAGAAAGAGATGAAAATGCATTAGAGAGACTGGGGGAACATCATTACCTGAGGCAGTGCGATGGGTTATTATGAAATACTATTTTGAAAATCAGACCACACTGATTTATTTAATCGAGGCACGGCAGGGACGAAGAGCAATCTCATTCTGTTTTACCCATGAAGTTAATGGGTGTTATAGTCTGGACAAACACATTTATAAAGTAAAATATTGCAAAACTCTCCCTCTCAATGGTGAGTGTGTGAAGCTCCCAAAAAGAAAGGTATACTGTGCAAACTTAGTGTTAAAGAATACTCAGTCAAGCACAACTTGCCACAGAATGGGATCCATGTAATGAAGGTAAGAAGCATGGGTCCCTGAAAGAAGAGAATTAGTAAAAATTTACCTAGCATCAGAGTTGCTCCGAAGTCTGAAACATAGGCACAGGTGGAAGGTGAAAACCCAATAAAAGAGGTGAAAAGAAAAAGTTACCCTTATGAACTGCCAAGGTTTACAGAGGTAATGAATTATCTTGATAAAAAAAAGATTAGTGCAGTGGTAGAGCATGGATGTAATGCTGATGGCAAACAAATAAAACCACTGATGTCCTCAGGCTTAGAGGAGAAGGAAATATGCCTTAAGGGATGGGTGAAAAAAAGAACACATGGAAATAGGTTCAAACAGATGAAAAAGAGAGTGGAGTACCACATTAACATCCGAATCTGGGAAAGTAAGTTGTCTACGTGGTTCAGGAATCTGGGAAAAAGACATTAACATGGTAAGGACAGGTGAGAGGAAAACCCTGCAGTAATAAGAGAGATAGAAGATATGTTATAAAATTTGCCACAAAACCATGTGAGAAACTAGCAATGGTAACATGAGAAGCAAAAGTCCCCAAGCTAGGAGCCATGTGATAGAAGCCTTCACTTGCACTTAAACATGCTCATGGAAGAAGGACACATGAAGTGAGCCAAATGAAAAATTACAAAATGAGAGAAAATGGATATCCTCTCCAAGAAAAAGGACAAAATACAGGCACAAAGACAGAGGATATGAAGTGCAAGATGTAGAACTGGCAATCAAGGTTGGAAAAGGAGGTCATGTAACAAAGGAAGTGCTACAGGATGAAATGACTGGAGTCAGAATAAATGAGAAAATCACAGTTGAACCACCCAGTAAGGAATGATATTGATAATTGAAACTACCTGATGAAGCAACTGAATAAGAGGATGAACATATAGGAATTTGTGGGACCAATTCCTGCTGAAGGCATTTATGGCTAAGACTTTAAGATGTTATACTGTGTATTAACAAGAGGAAAACCACACATATTGCAAAGCCATAATGAGAGGATGAAGGGACCACAATGTCAAACAAACAAACAGACAGACAGGAGTTCGAGGATGTTGATAAGTAAAAAAGACTGCTCGACAACATAACAATGACCCACATATCCTAACCCTAAAGAGACACATCCATGAACAGATGTAAGCCTCGACAAGGAGAAGAAAACAGAAAGATTGCCAACCTATGTGTGAGTTTTGTCCAATTACCAAATGAGTTTGTCTACAAGAAAGGAATGTTAATGGGAGAATCCAAAGGAACCCATGCAAGGTTCCACTGATCTAGCACAATCCACTCAAGGCCAAATGGGACGAGAGGTGTCACTGAAAGCCATGTCCACAAAAGCAACAGAATCTCGTGTGCAGAAAGTGAGGGAGAAGACAAGGCACAGTGAACTGACAATTCCACAGAAAAGAGTCAGAGAGGAAGAGGATAGACCCAACTGAGGTGAGTGTTGAAAAAGACACCCATATGCACAAAGTACTGGACAGGACACAGGAAGGTCTTGATTTTAATCACCCAGCCATCCACACACAGCTTTGAAAAGGAGCTAGCAAATATGCCTGGTTGACTCCTGTTTGGAATGGGCTAGAAGTACCCAATTGTCATGTAAAAATGGAAACACAGCCTCAGGACATGAATGTGAAGAGAAAAAACTCTCATCAACTGAAAACAAACACCATAAGAAAGGTAGGGTACAAAACTGGTACACACTCCTCAATAGATGAACCAAAGATATGGATGAGCCTGTACTGAGATGGTAATAAATAAACCCATAAGCATTAGTGGCATTTATCTTGGTCATATGTAAACCCAGAGAAAATGTTCACAACAGAGTGAGGCAACATTCCATGGTGAAATGTAAGAAGTGAACAAAACGACTGAAGTGGGACAGATCAATGTCGGGCTTCAAAACCCCAGTCTTCCTGGGAACTACAAAAAATGAGAGTAAAATCCTGGAAAAGAATGTGGAATATATTCAACAGACTGTTGGGTGAGGAGGTCCTGTACCACCTCTGAGAGATGATGGCAAGTTATGGGATCCTGAGCATAAAGGAAGGAAACAGATACCTTGAACAAGGGAGGGGGAGCAAGAAATGGAATTCTGTGTCTTTTTGACAAAACTGGAATAACCCAAACATCAACTGTGAAAAGACTTTACCATAAACAAAGGCAGCAATTTGAGCTTCCACTAGGCCTGATACCGACAGGTAGTCATCAGAACTGTTAGTAGCGTATAATGCATCATCAAGGAAAAGGATTAATCGTGGCACGGCACATCAAAAAAGAAGAACAGGTAAGAGTTGGGAAAGGACAGGAAATTGGAATTGGTGCCACATTCAGCTCTAACTGAGATAAACAGGCAACCAAATATAAAAAAGTAGACTGTTATTGGGTGAATGCCACCTGTGACTCCAAGGGCTCCAGGACTGTATCAAAGACAAAATGTCCTTAAAAGCAAAGCCACATGCAAATCCTGGAGAGAAGAAGCAGGTAAACAGGTTCAAGATAAGACAGTACCATGATATTAAAGTTCCAACAACAGATAAACCACATTTGAAAAGCCAGAGCCAAAGACCACAAATGAGCCAATGTGGAGGTAAAAAAAAGAGGATATCCCCCAAAAAAATCCCTCAGGATTCCTGTCAAGAGCCTCAGACAGGAGATGGATAGTGGATGGTTAAAATGGAACTCAACAGTTGTTAGATGAGATGTCGGCAGTCAGCCCTATGACATGCATAAAATAACAAAGGATGCAGGTTATACAACACTAAAACTAAGGGACACAATTTCACAAATCTGAGGAAAAAAAAGTCTGAAAAACAATGGAACAGCAAACAGAATTCTCAAAAAAGGGCAAGAGAAGGTGCAGCAAACTGAGGAGATAGAAACAGGCAATCAAACTCCTTGTCAGCCTTCCCGGAAGAAAATGGGACATGTTTGTGAGATAAAGGCTGACCTATTTATTGTTCAATCTCCCTGCAAATAAAGAACGACAAATGTCCTGATGGGTCACCAGCACCTGAAGCCTGTGTTAAAGTTCCTGTTGAATGTGATACACCCAAAGTGGTGACATTAACTTTCATATTCATGAGGTAACAGTTGAAAAACATGACTGAAGTAAATTCAAGCAAAATAAGGAAAAATGAACTGGACTGCTGTCAAATTTCTTGAATATATTAAAATGAAACCACTTTAAAAAATTAAATCTAATGTACTAGTCAAGACAAAAAGAAAGATGGCCAAGTGCAAGTGCTGGTAAACAAGAAGAGATAGTTTGGTCAAGGTGCACAGAGGGAGTCACGTGAGTGACAATAATTCTATTGGTGAAGAAGTGTTGCATGGTGATTTTACAAGAAACATGTTGGAACTATTTGATTCCAACAGCAAGGTGAAGAAGGCTTGTGGCATAAGTTCATATATAGAAGGCAGCACCAACCAGGAATAGCTTATCTTGAGAAGAGGAAATAAGATGTTACAAGAACTAACAAACAAAGGTTTGATGACTTCACTACAATAAGTGGCAAATTTACACACACCTTTAGGAGAAAACTCTGAAATGTTGTTGTTGTTATTCATAGCTGTTCCTGTGGCACAACTGATAAATGTAATGTTGCCAATTATAGCAGTTCCATTATTTAGTACTTTGTCATTCAGAAGTTCAAGAGAAGTATCTTCTTTTGTATCTTCTGTGTCATTTTTCTCTTGTCCTAGCTTATTAAACTTGTCATCTACAGGATAATCAGTTTCTTTGGCCCCTACATTAAAATAACAAAATATTATAATATTGTTCTTTATGTTTTCTTTTCACTACTAGACATTTTACAAACAAAAGTGCGATTAACATTAAAATACAATCATCATGTACTAAATATAACTTACAACAAGACTATAACTTCACCATTTGACATGGATTAATCTGAAGTTACCAACCAAATCTGAACCAGAACACGATCAAGGTAAATGACAGTAGATTTGAGATCTGAACCAACACACATTCTAGGTGAGTGGCAGCAGTGTTTAGATCTGAATCAACACATGATCAAGGAGAGTGAGAGCAGTGTTTACGTCTGACCCAGCACATGATCAAGGTGAGTGAGAGCAGTGTTTACATCTGACCCAGCACATGATCAAAGTGAGTGAGAGCAGTGTTTACGTCTGACCCAGCACATGATCAAGGTGAGTGGTGGCAGTGATGAGATCTGAACCAGCACATGATCAAGGCGAGTGAAAGCAGCATTTACATCTGAACCAACACACGATCAAGGTGAGTGAAAGCAGCATTTACATCTGAACCAACACACGTTCTAGGTGAGTGGCTGCAGTGTTGAGATCTGAACCAGCACATGATCAGAGTGAGTGACAGCAATGTTTAGATCTGAATGTTCTAGGTGAGTGACAACGGCATTTACATCCGACCTGGCACATAATCAAGGTGAGTGGCAGCAGTGTTAAGATCAGAAACATGAAATCAAGGTTGTGTTTAACCCAATGTGAATGGTCGTATTTCTGTGTAGGTACAAACAATTTTGAATTTAGTTAATATATCCTAATAAAAATGTATAAGTTCAGTATGCTGTAAAACTGTATTAGATTCTGTTTGTAGTAAAGAAACACGAGATAAAAGTGAACTAATAGCTTTATAATAACACTGAAATTTTGTTTCATAACTTATACATTTCATTAACTGGCACATTAAGAGGTTTTGGAGAGAAACATTAGTGAAAACAAACTTGGTCCTAAATCTAACATGAACAATTCTGTTACTAGAAATGAGAATAAAGGTATACTTTGAATGTAGAAAATATAAATAATATCATACTAAATATATTTCTAATTTTATGTGAAAAATAATGTGTGTACCAGGAACACTTGCTATACAAAGAAGATGAGAAGAACAAACGTGGAAAGAATCCAGTATATCAGCTGGATTGTTCGCATCAATGACAGTAACTTTACTACTCGAATGTGTAGAGGTACATATCCAAACTAGTGATGTGAGATTCTGTTCCAATTGTTCACTTTCACGACGGTCTTTCTCAGATTCCTGAAACATACAGAAACAAAGACTTTTTAAATACATATTATTTCTATGTTATGAAAGTTCCTGTCTACAGAACAGCAACACACTGTGTAAGAATACTATCACTATATCACAAACAAGTGTTAATGAGTATGTCAACTTTGAAACTGTTTCACAAAATTATTTGACAGCCACAAAAAAGTTATTCATGTAATCCACTACCTTTAGTTCATTATCCAGTTTGTCCACTTCTGTGAGAACTGTCTCTTCTTTGGGTAGGTCCACCTTTTCAGATGGAGAAGAGTAAAATATGCTGGCACCAACAACTGAACCTCCATCCGCTGTTCTTCCTCCTGTCAGGTTAACACCTGAAGCACACCAGATCTGGAAACACACAACCATAATTTATGTTATTTTTGTATTAACTCTTGTTTAAAGAAAAACAATTCTTTAATTTTATTACATATTTCCTTGGTATCCTGAAATTACTAATAAAAACTACAAAACAAATCACATTTTACTGTTTCATTTTGTTAATTATAAACCAAGTGATTACACAAGAACTATATGTTTCCCAGTCTATAGACTTTTCATTTTATTTAATACTGCACACCTTCATTCCTGGTTCAATTTTAACTACAAAACACCATGTGTTACATAGTCTACAAACTATCTATTGCTTGACATGTCACACCTTCATTCCTGGTTCAATTTTAACTACAAAACACCATGTGTTACACAGTCTACAAACTAGCTATTGCTTGACATGTCACACATTCATTCCTGATTCAATATTAACTACAAAACACCATGTGTTACATAGTCTACAAACTCTATCTATTGCTTGACATGTCACACCTTCATTCCTGGTTCAATTTTAACTACAAAACACCATGTGTTACATAGTCTACAAACTCTATCTATTGCTTGACATGTCACACCTTCATTCCTGGTTCAATATTAACTACAAAACACCATGTGTTACACAGTCTACAAACTCTATCTATTGCTTGACATGTCACACCTTCATTCCTGGTTCCTTTTCGAGCAAAGGACGGCAATATATAGGAACAGGCACCCGAACATGGGAGGAACTAGTCTTCAAAGTATTGGCAACACCATCATCTGGTGGGGGTTTTGGCCCAGAAATAACTGCTTTAGTAGGTAGACTCCAGCCATAAGCCTGCATTCGTCCATCGTCCTTCCTGACGTGAGCACGAACCTGTTTATATTGTTCTTTTCTTTCCTTTGCCCTCTGCTCCTGAAGTCTTTCAGAAGCCCTAAGATAAAACATTATTACAGGTTTAAAAATATATGTTATATAGAAGGAAATTCTGACCTATAGTTTAAAACAGGTGACAATACTTCTACATACATTATACAGAAGGAAGTTCTGACCTGTAGTTTCAAACAGGTGATAATACTTCTACATACATTATACAGAAGGAAGTTCTGACCTGTAGTTTCAAACAGGTGATAATACTTCTACATACATTATACAGAAGGAAGTTCTGACCTGTAGTTTCAAACAGGTGACAATACTTCTATATATGTTATACAGAAGGAAATTCTGACCTATAGTTTGAAACAGGTGACAATACTTCCCAGAAAGTAGTCTAACACAGCTAACAATATTACCTACCAAATATAACAGCTGACAACACTACCTGCCAAATAACTTAACACATGTGACATTACTTCCTGTTAAATAAGTTATCACAGCTGGCACTACAAGCTGTAAAGCAGTCTGACACAAATGACATTACTTCCTGTCAGACAGCTTAACATCGGTGACTATTACTTCCTGTCAGACAGCTCAACACAGGTGACTATGCTTCCTGTCAGACAGCTCAACACAGGTGACTATGCTTCCTGTCAGACAGCTCAACACAGGTGACTATGCTTCCTGTCAGACAGCTCAACACAGGTGACTATGCTTCCTGTCAGACAGCTCAACACAGGTGACTATGCTTCCTGTCAGACAGCTCAACACAGGTGACTATGCTTCCTGTCAGACAGCTCAACACAGGTGACTATGCTTCCTGTCAGACAGCTCAACACAGGTGACTATACTTCCTGTCAGACAGCTCAACACAGGTGACTATACTTCCTGTCAGACAGCTCAACACAGGTGACTATACTTCCTGTCAGACAGCTCAACACAGGTGACTATACTTCCTGTCAGACAGCTCAACACAGGTGACTATACTTCCTGTCAGACAGCTCAACACAGGTGACTATACTTCCTGTCAGGCAGCTCAACACAGGTGACTATACTTCCTGTCAGGCAGCTCAACACAGGTGACTACACTTCCTGTCAGGCAGCTTAACACAGGTGACACTATACTTTCTTCACAGTAACACAACTAGCAATACTTTCTCCCCTACAGCTCAGAACAGTTGACAATATTTCCTTAAATCATTATGTATATTCAAATCCAGAAAATCATGAATTATAATTGTTTATCAAAACGATCTTTATGTTCACCTTTTACAGAGACATTGTCAACCATTAAAATCTATTTCAAATCAAAAACCAACATTTCAAACTTGAAAACAATTTCTTTTTTTTGGAAAATGAAAAAAAAAAGTAATGCCCTTAATAATATTAAAATATTAGTTTTTCAACTGAACTATTTTTGACAGTGCACTTACAGATCAGTGTCAAGAAAGTCGAGACCTCTGTGACGGTCACCAAGCTTCTTTTTTCTCATAGTATCAAGTGCAGGAGTCACGTGGGAAGTGGGAGCATTATAGTGAACATTAACATATGGGTTGCTCTTCCTTTGTGGCCTCTCTGATGCATTAAACAAATTGCTGAAGCTGATAATTATATTGAAAAAAACAACAAAAAAAACTTAGAATGTTTCCAAGTTAAAACAAACAACATGTATGTACAAAAATTTAACACTTTATTTTACAAATTCCATTAAATTGTAATTCTTTTGAACATTTTCTAACTATAATTTCTCTAGTCATATTATAAGAACAACTTCTTTAAAGAGCACATTTGGGTTATTAAAAAGATAAATTGAGTCCTCACAACTTCCATATGGAAGATTTGTTTTTCTTGCTGCACTCTGTTGGATCATTCCGTGATGCTCTAATCATCTCAGTCCACCTAACGGCTTCTTGGAGCTCCATCAGCCGTTCCTTGTACTGGTTACGTTCCATCAAAACCCTAGCCATCTCCACTCGTGTAAATCGTTTCCTTTGGGCCATAGGTACATCCTCCTAATACATAATACATCATTAAAATGTTCATAATGCAAACAGCTGTATGCATTCACAAATTTGGATTATGAACACAAATAAACTTGGACAATTAAACACCTACACAAAAATACAGCAGATATTTTAAACACAATAATATATGAAAGCTATGAAATAGTTCCAATAAAATAAAGAATTGTTACAGCTCACAGTGCCTCACTTTGGTTTATTTTTAAACAGATCTGTGTACTTATGAAGACCAAGTCTGAATTCTACAATAACTAATGACTGACAGACAGAGAGCACACATTAAATCTTCTGATTTCTCAAAGATACCTAAAAGAATATAAAATACAGAGTTCTTTGATGGACAAGAAACAAATCCCACTTGTAAATTACTTACTATTAGCATATTCAAACATTAACATGAAACCAGTTATCTTTGTATAGTTCTTTAAAAATCATGATGGAAACACTGGCTGAATCACTGATAAGAAAAATATTTACTTAGTTGCAACTTGTATTTTATGTGAAAAGACACACGGTAAAACCTGAAGTTTTTACTGTATGTAAGTCTGGTGGTGTCTGTGGTTAAAAACTTATATCTAAGTGATATGGTGTCTGTAGTAAAACCTGAAGTTTTTACCATACTTAAGTCAGGTGGTGCCTGTAGTAAGGCTTGAAGTTTTCACCATATGTAAGTGGGATGGTGCCTGTAGTAAGGCTTGAAGTTTTTACCATACTTTAGTTAGGTGGTGCCTGTAGTGAGGCTTGAAGTTTTTACCATACTTAAGTCAGATGGTGCCTCTAGAAAGGCTTGAAGTTTTTACTACATTTAGATACCTTTTGTGTGCATACATAAAAGACAATATGTAATACTGTATAAAAACCTTACTACATACATGAAACACGTTGCAGCTACACACCTCATCATCAGATTTGTTAGTTTTGTTCTTCTCAGCTTCTCTGAGTTTCTTGACTTCTTCCTCTAGTTCGTTTACCCTCTGTTTGAGTCTTTCCTTCACAGAATCAAGAGATTTAATCTCCTCTCTCAGAATCTCGTGTTCTCTATGGTTTCAGAAATAAATATTAGTGATCTAATCACATACTGTACTTCATGTAATATCTCAACACATGAGCATTTGTGTTAGATACTTTACACAAACAAGTCTTGAATAAAATACTTAGTAGTAGTTACTTTGAAAAATTGTTTTGTATTTTATATACAGCTGGTACAATTACTAAGATTTTACTTAAAATACAGTACAGAACAAAGTTTCAACCTTCTTAGGTCATCTTCAAGTTAACAAAGAGAGTTAGCAATTGGCCAATGCTGGGCACATTTTATGGACAAGATGGTGAATGGATAAAAGTTATAGATGGTGTTACAGTTGCATGTTAGGTAAATAATGAATATAGGTACAAAGGTTCTGTACTTTATTTTTTGAATTAAGAATTTTAATATCCATACCAGCTGTCTTTAGAACACATTTTTACTTCAGGTGGGTTTCTTGGCATTGTGAAAAATGGTTTTGGAATATCATCCAATAAATGATAACACAAACATGAAAATGTTTTTTTCTTTTTCAAATCTTTTAATACTTTGTTCCATTCAACCTAATGCCTCTTGTATGGTACATTTCATTAGATACAGTAGACATATCAGGACAAAATCTGGTTCAGTGTACATTTCTTTCATGTTACTTATCTTGCTTTTCACTTATCAAGGTGAGAATATATAATATTATTAATCATGTGATAAGCATATAAAATGCCACCTGGATGTACCGTGTTCACTACTGAAACACACAAATGTATAAAAAACTGCTTCCACAAGTCCAACTTTGGCAAACTGATTAGAGTAAAATATTCGGACATAACCAAAGGAAATACTTATTGACATGAGAAAACTGAATGTCCTGGTAAGGAGGTTACTAAAGCTACCTGTCAGTTTACGAAGTCAGGACCTTATACATTTTAAATTCATTTGCTACAAGGTCAGTTGAACTGACCAACCTCATAACCACTTTATACTTTCCATACTAATTTTCAGTATACTATGTGTATTTCCAAAACACTGTACACAAAAATATTAGATTTTTCAATGATAAGTATGTCCATGTACATACACACTATTACTTTATGCCATTCCAAGGTTACAAATATATTTTTCTTTTTATAAAGTTTCATTTGTACAATCTCTAAATCATGATAATTTCAAATCTTTCTTCAATAAAACTTAACATTTTGTATTTACTCTCAGTCTATACAAGGTTGAATTGAACGATCTCTTAATCACCACAAAAAACACAAATATAAATAGCCTGCACTTTTTTTTTTTTTCTGGAATGACTTCAAATTGTAACATGAAACTACATTTGTTTATCCTAAGTAACATTAAACTTGTAACAGTATACATCTATTTATAATTATGTTCATCCTAAGTAACATTAAACTTGTAACAGTATACATCTATTTATAATTATGTTCATCCTAAGTAACATTAAACTTGTAACAGTATACATCTATTTGTAATTATATTTATCCTAAATAACATTAAACTTGTAACAGTATACATCTATTTGTAATTATATTTATCCTAAATAACATTAAACTTGTAACAGTATACATCTATTTGTAATTATATTTATCCTAAGTAACATTAAACTTGTAACAGTATACATCTATGTATAATTATATTTATCCTAAGTAACATTAAACTTGTAACAGTATACATCTATTTATAATTATATTTATCCCAAGTAACATTAAACTTGTAACAGTATACATCTTTTTATAATTATATTTATCCTAACATTAAACTTGTAACAGTATACATCTTTTTATAATTATATTTATCCTAACATTAAACTTGTAACAGTGTACATCTATTTATAATTATATTTATCCCAAGTAACATTAAACTTGTAACAGTATATATCTATTTATAATTATATTTATCCCAAGTAACAAACTTGTAACAGTGTACATCTATTTATAATTATATTTATCCCAAGTAACATTAAACTTGTAACAGTATATATCTATTTATAATTATATTTATCCCAAGTAACATTAAACTTGTAACAGTGCACATCTATTTATAATTATATTCATCCTAAGTAACATTAAACTTGTAACAGTATACATCTATTTATAATTATATTCATCCTAAGTAACATTAAACTTGTAACAGTGTACATCTATTTATAATTATATTTATCCTAAGTAACATTAAACTTGTAACAGTATGCATCTATTTATAATTATATTCATCCAAAGTAACATTAAACTTGTAACAGTGTACATCTATTTATAATTATATTTATCCCAAGTAACATTAAACTTGTAACAGTATACATCTATTTATAATTATATTTATCCCAAGTAACATTAAACTTGTAACAGTATACATCTATTGATAATTATATTTATCCTAACATTAAACTTGTAACAGTGTACATCTATTTATAATTATATTTATCCTAACATTAAACTTGTAACAGTATACATCTATTTATAATTATATTCATCCAAAGTAACATTAAACTTGTAACAGTGTACATCTATTTATAATTATATTTATCCCAAGTAACATTAAACTTGTAACAGTATACATCTATTTATAATTATATTTATCCCAAGTAACATTAAACTTGTAACAGTATACATCTATTTATAATTATATTCATCCTAAGTAACATTAAACTTGTAACAGTATGCATCTATTGATAATTATATTCATCCTAAGTAACATTAAACTTGTAACAGTATACATCTATTTGTAATTATATTTATCCTAACATTAAACTTGTAACAGTATACATCTATTTGTAATTATATTTATCCTAACATTAAACTTGTAACAGTATACATCTATTTATAATTATATGTCATTGCCCTCTAAACCATTTTTACGTACTATTCTTGTCATTACAAGTTATCACTTGGCAAACTGGATTTACATTACACTCTTGAATTGCACTACCTCATGAAAAATTATATTACTGTTACTTATTTTACATAATAATAAAAGAAATACATAAAAAAACAAGAAATAACGTACTCATAAGAACCTTTTATATACCATCAACTGTCAATATCACGTAACCATACTTTTTTATACTAATTATATTACTATATTAAATAAAATTTTATTTAATTAAATAATGCACCAAAGAAGAGAGTAATAATGGGCAAAAAAAGCAGACAATGCCCCATAACTATTACACATTTTCTGGCTTTCTAGCTACATAAAGAGACATTACAAATTTATGTAAGCTAGTTGATGTGTTTCCCTGTGAGAATAAAGTGTGAACTGAGAGATAAATTGACAATTTTCTGTACAGGAAATAACATAATACATCATTTGATAGATTAAAACCCTGGCTTTCTATTGGTTATAAGCAATATAGCACTGAATTATGATTTGCCTGAATGATGACAACATTATCATGCATAAGTAATGTTAAATTTTCTACTTGGAGGGATGGTAAATAAACTGGAAGAGACAGGATGTCTAAAGAGAAAATGCAATGCTTACCATTCCCATACTGTGGGAATATGAGTTTTTTTTTAAAAAAGATTGTCTTAAAACATCAAGGACTTAAAACTTAACTACTAAGATGTGGCTTATTAGCAACAATTTTATGCTATATCTATTGATACACCCGAAAGAAAAGTAATTACATTTTCATTGTAGTTCACTAAAACCTCATTACATGTGCAAAATACAGAAAGAAAAGTAATTACATTTTCATTGTAGTTCACTAAAACCTCATTACATGTGCAAAATACAGAAAGAAAAGTAATTACATTTTCATTGTAGTTCACTAAAACCTCATTACATGTGCAAAATACAGAAAGAAAAGTAATTACATTTTCATTGTAGTTCACTAAAACCTCATTACATGTGCAAAATACAGAAAGAAAAGATTCCCATGAAAAGAGGGTTAAATAGGCAATAAGCCACTTAATAATTTCCAAAACTCAAGAAGGTCTCAACTGTTTCTTGAATAATAAGCAGTTTGAAGTTTACAGGACTGTCACAGAAGTTCAAATGTAATTAGTTCTCCAAAACAATCTAAAAGAACCACTGGAGGGTAAGCTAGCACCAAATCTATCTAGTAAAGTCTAGTTAAGAATATCTTCTAATAACACAGCAATGGGATCAAATTAATTGGCAGGATCAAATAACTTGCATTGGCAACGATACAAGTATGGGACAAACTTCACAGATCTCTTCACAGTTATGCAATTCTACACTACCATTACATGACAATAAAAGAAACAAAAATAACTGACTGCTTTATGGGAACCAAACAAGTATAAACAATAAAAAATTATGATTATTTAACTTCAATAACTAATTTAGATGACAACTATATCTAACAATACTCAAGATATTTCTTGACATATTAAATGCAGTGTTACAATCACATAAATTTATCTTCATTAACAAGCCATCAGCTACGCGTTGTATATTACTCATATCTAGCTTCTCCATCAAACATAATTAACTTAATTAATAATTGCAAGTTAGCTCAATCACTTGGTACACTTTCATTTCTTTACACAGCTCAGAACATTCAGTACATGCACATCTGAATTTCAAAAATACCTTCTACATAGGATCTTCTGATTTTAACAACTACAGCATTTCAACCCAAACTACCAAATGATCATCACATACAAGTTGTATTTAATAAAACAGCTTGAATCTCAGACAATGTTACAGACTCACGATGTTAGGACAAAGTTTATAGGTAGCATTAAACTAGCTCTTTAGTAAATAGAGGTGAATAAAATATTAATATAGATAATGGTGAGGGTCCTACATATTTAATGTTACCTCCAAGTCATTTAACAATGGTAACAGAGTTGGCTTCTTCAAGATGTTCAAAGACATCTAAGGGTCACCATTCATAGCTCTTGTATATATACTCCTCATGTTTGAAACAGACACGTAAAGATCACATTCAGAATCCTTGTATATATACTCCTCATGTTTGAAACAGACATGTAAAGATCACATTCAGAATCCTTGTTTATGTACTCGCCATGTTTGAAACAAACATTACCTGAACAAACAAGCCAGTACTGGAACAAACAACACTAAATTTACTGGGAATTATAGCTTTCTATGTGAACATATTAAGAATTAAAAGAGAATCTAGTTTTCTATTAGCAGCACCAACTCATGCAATTATAAAGGTTAATCACAGCTCTTAATGTTACTTACCCAGTCAATTCATCAACTTTTGCTATTAGATCATCCTTTACAATGTTCAAGGCATTCCTGTGAGTAGACAAGATGGCTGTTAAGTTTTACACACCAAGCACACTACAAACCACTCATTACTATCACAGGCCAAAGGCTTCTGCAAAAAAGCAAACTTCTATGACTGTACAGTGAATTATTCATAATATTTAAAAGATGGACTATTGTGATTTTTATCTGTTTGTTACAGGTAATAATTTACTTTGGGTAATTCATATGATAGTAGGAAATATGAGCATTGGAAAAATGGACACCTTTAGAGCATGCTAACAATAAATATGGCACCTGATAACTCACAGGTATTACATTTTATTAGGAACATATACAAATCAACAGAAAGAATGATTGTATAGGAATATATTAAAAACATCTTACTTTGTAGCTAAGAGCTCATTGTTTTCCAATATCAGGTTTTCCACTTCCTTTCCCATACCTGATTTGTAAAGAAAGTAAATCATTTACTACTAAGTTTATATTACACTACCAAAGAAAAAAATGGATTAAAATTACACATGATACTGCAGTTAACTCACATACATACATGACCTCAAACACAGAGTGACTTGAAATACACAAAATTTCTTTTATTAAAGTATATTACTTGATACTTTGATACAAGTTATTTGTTCAAGATGAGCACAAAGAATCCATAACATAAATCACAACAACATGAGCATCAAACTTCATAAAGACTCTTCCTACAGAAAATAAATACTTCACAAGAAATGTGAAATTAATGTAAAGTTCCTTGTAAAATACAAAACATCTGTAACTTGTTCTTGTGAATTAATATACAAATAATGTTTAATAACTTCTCCAATGTTCATATTTTAGGATTAATGTTAAAGCAAACTTTTTTTTTTGTATTTTAATAAAGGTAAAAGCCTATCCATAAATAACAACTGTAAAACAGACAAACATGTGATAATTGTCATGAAGTCCTGGTTTACAGTTTTACAAATATGTGACAATTACCATGAAGTCCTGGATTATAGTTGCACAAATATATAACTGTCATAAAGTCCTGGTCTATAGTTACATAAATATATAGTAACTGTTGTAAAGTCTTGGTTTATAGTTACACAAACATATGACAACTGTTGCAAAGTCCTGGTCTATAGTTACACAAACATGTGACAACTGTTGCAAAGTCCTGGTCTATAGTTACACAAACATGTGACAACTGTCAGTCCTGGTTTATAGTCACACAAACATGTGACAACTGTCACGAAGTCCTGGTCTATAGTTACACAAACATGTGACAACTGTCACAAAGTTCTGGTTTATAGTCACACAAACATGTCCTGATCTATAGTTACACAAACATGTGACAACTGTGACAACTGTCACAAAGTCCTGGTTTATAGTCCTGCAAACCTATAGTTACACAAACATGTGACAACTGTCTGGTTTATAGTCACACAAAAGTCCTGAGTCCTGGTTTATAGTTACACAAACATGTGACAACAATTGCTGTCAAAAAGTCCTGGTTTATAGTCACACAAACATGTGACAACTGTCACAAAGTCCTGGTTTATAGTCACACAAACATGTGACAACTGCTGTGAAGTCCTGATTTATGGGTAATTCAGATAGTCCTTTTATAGTCACACAAACATGTGCTGGTTTATAGTCACACAAACATGTAATGAAACAAAATGTAGTCCTGGTTTATTGCACACAAACATTGACTACAGTCCTGGTTTATAGTCACACAAACATGTGACAACTGCAGCAAAGTCCTGGTTTATAGTTACACAAACATGTGACAACTGCAGCAAAGTCCTGGTTTATAGTTACACAAACATGTGAGAACTGCTTGAAACTTATGGGTAATTCAGATATCTTTTATTCTACTGAAACAAAATATTTACACTTTAATTTCCCCTCGAACTTTATCGTTTTATTATAGTGTTGAAACACAGACATTTTTTATTCTACTGCTAAACTATACACTTAATGTCTATATTTTCTACTGATGAATTACAGATTTAGTGTTGTCTTCTGCCATTGAACTCACATGTACTATTTTGTTGCTGAACTATAGACTTACGGTTATTTTCTATTTGGGACCACATATTTACCATTCTATTGTGGAACTATACATTCAATGTTTTGTGTTTTCAAACCATAAAAATGCAAAACAAAATATCTTTGAACTGATAAATATTTGTTAACAATGCAATACTAATATACTATGTACAATCTCTTACTTTAGTTTCACTCTTTGCATACTTGTTCTAAAATTTAATAACTCAGTCAACATATTTAATCATATTATCTCCATAAAAACTGTAATTATGAAAATAAACTTGACATTACAAACTTTTCTAGATCTGTTGAAAAATAAAAGAATCATGAAAGAAGTAAACATAATTCAGTTCTATTATTTGAAGTTAAGTAATGCAAATTCTGTTGTGGTTCCTTCAGTTTTCTATTAACATTATGTTTTCACGTTTCAACTTGTAACTTGAGATTGAAATATAAACTGAATTAATGCATGTTTGAAAGGACACTTATTAGTAAGATAAAGAGCTAATATTTAATTAAATGAAACCTGAAGAAGCATGCTTACCAAAGAAGTTGTCAGAAACTATTTTGGTTGGACGAAGGGTAAGAAAGAAAAAATGAAAATAAGTGTTAGTGAAAATATTATGAGGAAATAATGTATCAACATTAATAATTAACTTTATGAATGGCAGATGTTAACCTGCAAGTTATTATACAGTTCTGTAATATACAAAGTTTGGATATAACACATAATAACTGTAAACAAATGGTATATGAAGAAGTTATTAACATTTTCTAAAACTTACACTGACATTTCTAAATATAAATGTATTTATGACCAAAATTCAACAATTTTCCATAGTATTCCTGATAGTGATAAATTTGTCTTCTGATTGACTTATTTACTAATTATGACCATGTTTAATACAAATCTTGTAGCTCCTAACAATAAGTCTTCACATTACAAGTTACTCCAATACCAATTAATTCCTTTTTGTATAGATAATTTTGTTGTTGTTATGGAGGAAAACACCAACAAAAGCAGTCAGTTATTTTGTAATACTTTAACCAGGAAATTATTAACGTCCATGCTATAATTAATCATATACTACTAACTGTAAATTTTCCAAGAAGACAATATTGTATTACAACAGTAATTTTTGATACAAGCTGTGTCAACAATTCCCCATGAACAAAAATGGAACAACATAAACAAAACAAATGAAACCAAAACCTATTTATAGTATTAGGCTAGCTATAGCAGAAGTGAACATATGAAATGCATGCGACTTAATTACTATCTTTAGTTTCAACCAATCACATCCGTATACACTTAACCAGAAACAAAATAACAAGTGTAAACTTTGCTCCTTGACTTAGAAAGGCCTACAAAAATGTACAGCTATCACAGTATTTCTAAAACTAGAAAATTCTAGTTCTGATTCAATAGTTCTATTTCAGTAACAAAGAGTAATACTAAAATATGTTTCTATTATTCCACGATTCTATTTTTAGACACACACCACTAACAAAATATTCAATACATAAATGACTGGAAATATGTATTTTAATAATTCTATTTTTAGAGACATCACTAACAAAATATTCAATATATAAGTTACCTGAAATATAATGAAATCCCTTTTCTTAAATATTATACATGTAACAGCTTTTTTTTTTTCCATTGAAAGTAAAAAACTATGATACAAAGATGCTGTAGCAGGACTAGTACTTGAAACTAACTTTCTTAGCCTGCAGTAAATGCTCTCCTAAAATTTAATAAAAAAAATGGGAAACACGACTAACATGTTTTACAAATATAGCCAACCTTGGTAGATCTAAGAATTCCTTGGAAAACTTGAGATAATCTGGCTAACATGTTTTACAAATACTGCCAACATTAGCAGAGCCAAGACAAATTTTTATGTCAAACAGATAAAGTGAAGCAACTCAAACAGTATTAAAATGTGGATAACAAACAATTTCCAACATTTTATCTTCCAGCAACAGTGAATCTCTAAATGAGGAAATAAACTTCTGTACACTACTACTCTATCATACACTAATTGTAATGATCAAATTTCTAGCACCTTACATTCAAGGTTTTATGAAACTAATTTTTAAGTTACACCAATTAAAATAACAAAAAATCTTAGCTAATGATTCATATTTTGACCGTATATACATTTTACATTTCTAATTCTACGGAGTAAATATTACACAAGGTTCCTAATATCCTCTAGTGTGACACGAGACATTTTTCTCTAGGTATCTTGTCTTCTCAATTTTTCCCACCACCTCTTGAAAAAAAAATTAACCTTTAAACAGCAGACATGTTGTAGGTAGCAGCATCAATTGTTGATGGCCACTGTCTAAGGGTTAAATGTAAATTACTTATTATAAAATTGTCATTGCTCGGACAAACTATAATTTCTATATTTTCAATTTTGTTTGGCTGTGGAACTATCATTAGAAAATCAGACCCATTGTGCCCTATTAAGCTGTTACATCCTCTCTTTCATGTTATGTTTATAGTTCTCTCTTATTTTTAAATGTATATTATATATAAGCATTAAAAAGCCAGATCTTCAGTTATCAAAAGATGTACTGCATATTGTTGTGTTTTAAAAAGGTTATAGTAAATTTTACTAATAGTACAAGCAACATTCCAGTGAGAAACTTAATGGACAGGTTTGATGAAATTGTAATGGCTCTTGTCACACAGTTAAAAAGCCAGAACAACTGTGACAGTTATGGGAAATTGTCCACTTTTTGCATATTATTAGTTTATGCTCTTTGGTGCATTATTTAATTAAATAAAAATTATTCTGTGCATCATATTCATTAGAATAAAAAGTAGGTGACAATTGATGGCAAGAAAAAGGAAGACTGGGCAAGTACTTTATTCCTTTTTTTCATGTTTATTCTTTTATTATTATTATAATAAAATTAACTAAAATGTAAAATTATTTATCTGTTTAGGTTGGTTAAAAGAAAAACTAAAGTTACACACACTCAAGCACAAGGTGGGTAATGTGATTCAATAATGTACTGTCAGATGAACACTTCCTGAACGATTTACAACTTACAATGGCAAAGACAGGAGTTAGTCACAGTTCAAGAGGCAACACAACTGAATTATAAGTTTAATGCTACCTTGAATAAACAAATTAGTTGTATGTTGCACTTTGAAGTCATTCCAAAAGAAAAGGGTAATTTAAATTTATCATTACTTCTTTTGGTGGTTACAAGGTCAGTCAAATTGACCAATCTTGTTTAGAGTTAGGATATAGAAAATAGTAGATAAAATATAGTTTTATTAAAAGAAAAAAAAGTTTGTAATGTATTTAAGAGGTTTTAGGGATTACACAATTTGAGACTTTTGAAAAGTATTTTTAATCTTAACATGAAAATCCCTATTCACACAGACTATTTAAAACAAATACTCCATACATTCATGGACATCTCTTTTAGTTTATCAAAAATACTTCATGTGAAAGACGACCAAATTTTATAAATATATACACACTATATTAAATCTCAATAAGTAATAAATCTGTAAAGAGGAGTACAAAGTGGTCACATGGTCAGTCAAATTGACCAAGTCTGTGTTGAGAGATTTAACCAGCTACCTGTATACTCTAAATACTAACTTTTGTGAAAGAAGAAAATGACTCTCAAAGAAATGTCTTTAAATTACTCACAGAATTAAAAATACACACTTATCCTTGTTTCTTTATGTAGATATCTTTTATGAAACTTACGACTTGATAGTTTGCACATAACAATGCTATTGTTTCAGAAACTAAAGATTGAATTCAATTGTGAAGAAATAAAGGTAACTTATATAACAAGCACTGTATGACTACAATAAAGAAAAATTCACAAAACTACTTGTTTCTTTTATGTAAAATAATTTTTCTGATATAAAAACAAAAAATGGCCAAAGTTACTAAAACAGAAAACAAAACATCACTTAATTTCTCTTTGAGATAATTGATACAGTTCTCACCCTTTGAAAAGTGTTCATTTTCTGTTTCACTGTCACTGTCTACAATGTTTGGTTAGGTCAGGAAAAAGTTACATGCAGAGCACAGGATCAATAACGCAAGAAAAAAGAAATAAGAAAGTGTGTCAGAAACTACTGGTGTTTCATGCAACATGGTCCAAAAGATGTATCAACAAATTACTAACTGTTTAGTTATTCACACCACTCATTTATCTTGAGAAAGTTTGGAAATTATCACTGGCAACAAATCACTGTTGTTACTAACAAACTAAGGTACCTGTATGTACTTAAGAATACAATAAAACTTATTATCAAATTCAAGAATGATAAATATCACACTGATAAAAACATGTCCTTATATCAAACTTAATGTTGATATATACCACAATGATAAAAATGTCCTTATTTTACACTTAATGTTGACAGATACCACACTGGTAAAAACATGTCTTCATTTTACACTCAATGCAGATAGATACCACACTGATAAAAATATGTTCTTATACTAAACTTAATGCTGACAGATACCACACTGGTAAAAGCATGTTCTTATACTAAACATAATGCTGACAGATACCACACTGATAAAAATATGTTCTTATACTAAACTTAATGCTGACAGATACCACACTGGTAAAAGCATGTCCTTATATTAATGTTGATAGATGCCATACCAATAATTTTTAGGTTACTGCCACTAAGTGACAATCACAGTTCAAAGTGTGTAAAGCTACTAATGTCTACTCAATCTTTTCATTAGATGACATCACTGAACATTTCATTCTACTTAATAGAGTGAAAAAAACAACAACAACACAGGCCAGTAAGGTACTTTACCAGCTTAAAACAATTACTATCTATACATGTCTAGTGGAGAATTATACTTAATATAGTGAAAAACACAGAAAAGAAACAACTTTAACACATAACAATTACTATCTATACAAGTCTAGTAAAGCATTGTACTTAATACAGTGTAAAAAAAAGAGAAAAAAAAACAATTATTATCTATACAAGTCCAGTAAAACATTCCACTTAATAGTGTAAAAACAGAAAAGAAACCTTAACACATAACAATTACTGTCCATACAAGTCCAGTAAAGCATTGTACTTAATACAGTGTAAAAACAAAGAAAAGAAACAACTTTAACACATAACAATTACTATCTATACAAGTTCAGTAAAGCATTGTACTTAATACAGTGTAAAAACAAAGAAAAGAAACAACATTAACACATAATTATTATCTATACAAATCCAGTAAAGCATTGTACTTAATACAGTGTAAAAACAAAGAAAAGAAACAACTTTAACACATAATTATTATCTATACAAATCCAGTAAAGCATTGTACTTAATACAGTGTAAAAACAAAGAAAAGAAACAACTTTAACACATAACAATTACTATCTATACGTGTCTAGTAAAGCATTGTACTTAATACAGTGTAAAAAAAGATAAAAGAAACAACCTTAAAACAATTATTATCTGTACAAGTCCAGTAAAACATTCCACTTAATAGTGTAAAAACAGAAAAGAAACCTCAACACATAACAATTACTATCTATACAAGTCCAGTAAAGCATTGTACTTAATACAGTGTAAAAAAATAGAAAAGAAACAACTTTAACACATAACAATTACTATCTACACAAGTCCAGGAAAGCATTGTACTTAATACAGTGTAAAAACAAAGAAAAGAAACAACTTTAACACATAACAATTACTATCTACACAAGTCCAGGAAAGCATTGTACTTAATACAGTGTAAAAAAATAGAAAAGAAACAACTTTAACACATAACAATTACTATCTACACAAGTCCAGTAAAGCATTGTACTTAATACAGTGTAAAAAAAGAGAAAAGAAACAACTTTAACACATAATTATTATCTATACAAGTCCAGGAAAGCATTGTACTTAATACAGTGTAAAAACAAAGAAAAGAAACAATCTTAAAACCATAATTATCTATACAAATCCAGTAAAGCATTGTACTTAATACAGTGTAAAAACAAAGAAAAGAAACAACTTTAACACATAATTATTATCTATACAAGTCCAGGAAAGCATTGTACTTAATACAGTGTAAAAACAAAGAAAAGAAACAACTTTAACACATAACAATTACTATCTATACATGTCTAGTAAAGCATTGTACTTAATACAGTGTAAAAACAAAGAAAAGAAACAACTTTAACACATAACAATTACTATCTACACAAGTCCAGGAAAGCATTGTACTTAATACAGTGTAAAAAAATAGAAAAGAAACAACTTTAACACATAACAATTACTATCTACACAAGTCCAGTAAAGCATTGTACTTAATACAGTGTAAAAAAAGAGAAAAGAAACAACTTTAACACATAATTATTATCTGTACAAGTCCAGGAAAGCATTGTACTTAATACAGTGTAAAAACAAAGAAAAGAAACAATCTTAAAACCATAATTATCTATACAAATCCAGTAAAGCATTGTACTTAATACAGTGTAAAAACAAAGAAAAGAAACAACTTTAACACATAATTATTATCTATACAAGTCCAGTAAAGCATTGTACTTAATACAGTATAAAAACAAAGAAAAGAAACAACTTTAACACATAACAATTACTATCTATACGTGTCTAGTAAAGCATTGTACTTAATACAGTGTAAAAACAAAGAAAAGAAACAACTTTAACACATAACAATTACTATCTATACGTGTCTAGTAAAGCATTGTACTTAATAGTGTAAAAAAAGAGAAAAGAAACAACCTTAAAACAATTATTATCTATACAAGTCCAGTAAAACATTCCACTTAATAGTGTAAAAACAGAAAAGAAACCTTAACACATAACAATTACTATCTATACAAGTCCAGTAAAGCATTGTACTTAATACAGTGTAAAAAAATAGAAAAGAAACAACCTTAAAACAATTATTATCTATACAAGTCCAGTAAAACATTCCACTTAATAGTGTAAAAACAGAAAAGAAACCTTAACACATAACAATTACTATCTATACAAGTCCAGTAAAGCATTGTACTTAATACAGTGTAAAAACAAAGAAAAGAAACAACATTAACACATAATTATTATCTATACAAATCCAGTAAAGCATTGTACTTAATACAGTGTAAAAACAAAGAAAAGAAACAACTTTAACACATAATTATTATCTATACAAATCCAGTAAAGCATTGTACTTAATACAGTGTAAAAACAAAGAAAAGAAACAATCTTAAAACCATTATTATCTATACAAGTCCAGTAAAGCATTGTACTTAATACAGTGTAAAAACAAAGAAAAGAAACAACTTTAACACATAACAATTACTATCTATACGTGTCTAGTAAAGCATTGTACTTAATACAGTGTAAAAAAGAGAAATGAAACAACCTTAAAACAAAGCAATTACTATCTACACAAGTCTAATAAGGCATTCTACTTAATACAGTGTAAAAACAGAGAAATGAAACAACCTTAAAACAAAGCAATTACTATCTACACAAGTCTAATAAGGCATTCTGCTTAATACAGTGTAAAAACAGAGAAAAGAAACAACCTTAAAACAAAGCAATTACTATCTACACAAGTCTAATAAGGCATTCTACTTAATACAGTGTAAAAACAGAGAAAAGAAACAACCTTAAAACAAAGCAATTACTATCTACACAAGTCTAATAAGGCATTCTACTTAATACAGTGTAAAAACAGAGAAAAGAAACAATCTTAAAACAAAGCAATTACTATCTACACAAGTCTAATAAGCCATTCTACTTAGTACAGTGGAAAACACAAAAATGAAACAACCTTAAAACAAAACAATTACTATCTATGCAAATCTAGTAAAGCATTGTAATTAACACAGTGGAAAAACACAGAAAAAAAAGAACCTTAAAACAAAACCATCAATATCTATACATGCCTAGTAGATCATTGTACATAACACAGTAGAAAAATACAGTAAGAATAGAACCTTAAAACAAAACCATTAATATCTATACATGCTTAGTAGATCATTGTACTTAATACAGTGGAAAACACAGAAAAGAAACATCCTTTGCCAGCTTAAAACTAGAAAATTACTATTTATACAATTCTAGAAAAGCATTGTACTTAATGTAGTGACAAAGGAATAAATAACAATATTTTACTTCTGTGTAGAAGTCTTGAAGTCTTTTATACTTAACTCAGGAGAGTAAGAAAAACTGAATACACAGACAAACAAAGCAGCTACCTTGTACTCAAATCTAGCACACCTTCTTACTCATTACAAGAGTGGAACTCAGAAACAAAGGTGTCCGTATTTATTATTGATTCAAGAGACACTGTTATATTTTGCACATTAAATGTGTATAGTTTCAGTTTCATTATTCAGTACAATGTGAAGCTGTATCTAAAAGCCATTACAATGAATTACATTCACATAATATACCAGCTCAATCTGTGCACAAACAAACAAAGAGTTCTAGAAAATATTAGTTAAGAAACTAATACACTTTTAAAATGGAAGACATAAAATGCTACAACACATATTAGCTTTAGCATAATGAGTTAATTTTCTAAGTTACTAACCAGATGATGCAAACTCTCCCGGATGAACGTATCCACCTCAAGGAAGCAGTAAAGAAATGTAGTTTATATGAGATTAAAAGAAATCTACTTACATAATTCCTAGCTTCTGAAATATTTGTGTTCTCCATAAGAGAGTTGTAATAATATTTTTAGAAAAATTGTTTAAGATACAAACAGAAGAATAATTTATATAAGGAAGATCCTCCATCCCCCAAAAACAAATGTTACATATCTTGTTCCTTTATCACAGTGTGTCTTCAGTATCATGACTGACACAAATGTTTCTAAAGGCATTTAAAAATAATATTTAATAGATCAATATAACACAAGAAATATTTTATATATTAGTAACAATTATGTAAAAAACATAAACATCTCTAACTATTAACACTTTTATATACCCGAGATATCAGCCCCTTCATCCACTTCTCCCAGAGCATCAGTGTCGTGAAAACTGAGTTCTTGATATAAAGTGTTTGGCCGTCTCTGTTCCCTAATAAAAGTAGAAAATTTTCATGGGCTGAAAACTATTGCTTACTACTGTAAGCATTTTAAATACTACAAGTAATTTTAGCTACTACTGTAAAGATTTTCACGCACTATTAAAATCATTTTTGCACTCTTGTTTAAGGCTCAGTATATTACATTTTCTAAACATGAACCTTAACAGGTTTCCTGTATTTCATAAAATTTTTCAAGTTTCTAGTAAACGTTAAAAGTTTTGTAGACATAAAATCAGAATTTTGTATGGAGTATTTTTACAATAAGATTGTCTGTAAATATATGGAGTCAGAATGTTGACTGGTCCAAGTGTTCAGTCATGTGATGATTAAAAATACTTTTTCATGTGAAAATGT
>NC_134834.1:118996698-119038989 GCF_004210375.1 Tachypleus tridentatus | reverse complement strand
GGAATATTCCAGTTGTCTGGAAAATGAATACTTGAGGTGAATATTCCGGTTGTCTGGAATGAATAACGAGGTAAATATTCCAGTTGTCTGGAATGAATAACGAGTGGAATATTCCAGTTGTCTGGAATGAAATAGCGCAGGTGAATATCCAGTTGTCTGGAATGAATAGAGAGGTGAATATTGAGTGTCTGGAATGTAGGTGGGAAAATATTGAGGTGGATATTCCAGTGAATATCAGGTCTGGATAGAGGTGAATATTCCAGTTGTCTGGAATAAATAACGAGTGAATATTCCAGTTGTCTGGAATGCCGTGAATATCCAGTATTTAAAGTAATACATGAAATATTCCTAAATTTATAAAGGTATAGGCTTTATCACTAAAGTGAATATTCTTACAGAAATTCCATACCTAAAAAAGAACTTTGAGATTCATGGATCTTGATCTGGGTGTGTATATAGAATGATGTGTCAGTATTCCATCATTTTATGAGAAACGATTAGTGAATATATTTGGCTTCAAATGTCAGAAAATTGGAAGGGACCATACATGATGTTTTGTAGTACATGGAACTTCACTTATTGTAAAATGGTTATTTAAACTAAATTATCATAAAATTGATTGAATAATAACAAGACTTATCTTTAAACACCATAATTTGCATTGTCAGAAGTCATGTAAGATATACATTGGCTTTATTTTATCTTATAGTAAACATAAAATATTTAAAAAGAAAACTTGATTAGAATATGTGGTTGAATGAAAGAAAGAAAGCTCCTGAATGTATAATGGTTTTCTGTATTTTACAGACCAACCACTTGTTATTTTCTAATACTGCATTCTTGCATTGTTACCATTACAACTTTTAATCAGCTTTATGAAGACAGATTATTTTATATAGCGGGAAACATTCATCTTTTATTGTTTTTGGTGGTTCTGAAACAGGTACCTATAATTAAGAAGAAAACTGCCTTTCAAGTAGAGAAATACTTCCTCTAAGGAACTATAATCTCATTACATATGATATACCAATTATTCTTTGCAAGTTTTGGCCTGGCAGGCCTGATGTCTGCTTCATGTAAATAAAATTATTCTTGTGCATTTTTATTTGGCAGGCCCTGATGTCTGCTTTATGTATAAATAAAATTATTCTTTCAAGTTTTTACCCTGCTAATAGGAACTGTAATCTCATTACATGTAGATAAAATTATTCTTGCAAGTTTTGGCCTGGCAGGCCTGATGTCTGCTTTCAAATTATATTTCCTTTTAACCTTTTGTTCACCAGGATGTTATGTTCTTGCTGTCTGGTTATGAGTGAGATCATTATCTTATCTTTCTTCTAGATAGTCCTTGTTTAAAACAGCAGATAAACTATAAAGTTATCTATCTTTTAGATTTTAATGTTGATGGATTGATAATGAACTCAGATAGTTTTCATATTTCTAATGTGCTTTAAAAAAGTCCGAGTCATGCATGTATAATGTAAGAAATTCTTCATGGTTTATTACTCTGTGAAGAGATTTAACCTCATTTTAACGTTGTTCCTTTTTCAGAATAAGAAGATATATTAAGATATTTGCTTTGATAATCTTTTGCTGGAATATTTTTGTTCATCAACAAAGTTGGATTTGTATTATTTGATATTTCTTGTGGAATTGTTTGTTTTTTTTTATAATTCACTTTTCACTTTCAAAACTTAGCTTCCTGCATTGGTGAAGTGAATTAATTAAATATACAGTTAAACACTTTCTTTATATGTGCCTTTATCATGTTTTGTGATGTTCCCGAGCTAGAAATAATAGTAAGGTATTGTAAACCAAACAGCACTATTGCAGGTTATGTGTTTGTTTATGAATTACATGGTTGTAGGTTCTTATTGATTTTTTTCATGAACTACATTATTTTAGATTCTTATCATTGCAGATTCTTATTATTGGTTAATAATATGTATTGTTGTCTTGGATGTCAACATATACATGATATTTAGACAGTTTGTTGTTTTCTCCACATTTGTTGTAGGTAAATGAAACAAATGGCACAATGAATCAAACCTTTCAACAGGAAACATTGATATCACCTGATAAGTACAAGACATTGGACAAAGAATGTGAACATGTGTCATATCACACAGATTCTGGGCTTCTTTCTTCCTGCACTGAAAACAGTGAAAGCAGAGGTGCCAACTTCACAAGAGACAGTCGACAGAACTCCTGTGAGCGGTTGGATAGTGCTTCAGACTTTAGACAGCAGCAGTGGTGTAGAAAAAACCCTTACTGAAGATGAATGTGGTGATGAAGAGTTGACAGTGGGAATGGAAATGCTTGAAGAATTCAGTTCCAGTAAATATCAGAAAGGAAGTAGTAAAGATAGCTTCTATAACCAGTTCAAGGTATGTTATAATTCTTGTTAGATATTAATTTACACTGGTAGGTTTAGCTTTAAATTCTGGAATTAGCTTTATATTACACCGAAGGTGGATCTTCCTTTATGCCATAGCTTCTTGAATTTAACTTTGTACTTTCGAGTAAGTTTGATTTTACTGTATACTTACTAGGATGTATAGAAATGTAGGATTAGCTGTATTGATGTACATGTGTGTTACTGTTGTAGTGTTTCTTTAGGTTCTGTACTTTCAGTTTACCTCCACTGGGATCTGAACATCCACTTACATGTTTGCCATGCATGGTGACCTGCAAAGGGGAGGAGATAATCCTGATAGTTAAGTAATATTTCGAGCAATGCAATACACTATTTTGGTCTTGGTTCCTGTTGATGGGTGTCCTTGGAATGGCTCTACCAAGGTCACTTGGTTTGTCCTGTTGAGCTAGGATCAAATTACACTGCACAACAAAGTTTTTTGCTTCTTCAACACTGTTGGGTGTTCCTTATAGATTTTGGCTGCTGATCACAAAAATCAATCCAAATTTGCCCATCACATTACCATTTCATCTAAATCTTCAGTTTTGTCATTTTTTTTCTTATATTTGTGTCCAAAATTCTTGTTTCTGAAAGAGACCTATGAACAATGTTTTGTGCAGTCTGGGCATGTCCAAGCATGAAATCAGGCCAGGTTGGAAGCTGTTCTGTGGAAGTATGCAGACCCGGCAGGCCTGAGCTGGCTTGACATTGTCTCAGCAGGCTATAAAAGTGGCTTGCATATACAGATGCTGCTCATTGGATTAATATAGACCTTATATGTGTGCGTATTGTTTCAGAATATAGCATTGCCTCAGTAGCACTGTAACAAGTAGGTTAGATGTTATAGATGTTTTACAGGATGACAGTCTTTTAATTCAGAAACCACCAGAGAAATGGACCTTAGATGAACTAGATGAAGAAACTGTAATGCAGGGAACTGGCAGTGACATTGATCTGATTTTGAACAGTGCTCATAGGCGATCCACATCTCATAACACACTCAGAATTAAATGGTCTGGTCAGAGATTTGGGTCTGTCAAAAGCAAAAGCCGAATTGTTGGGTTCGAGACTGCAGGAATGGTGTTTGCTGTCACCAGGTGCAAAAATTTCTGTTTTTTAAGCCACTAAGATGATATAACCAAATTCTTTGCACAAGTTAACAGTCTCTGTTTCTGTGTTGACATCGAAGGATTGTTCTCTGCTTTGGGTTGTGACCATGACCCACAAGAGTGGTGTCTCTTTATTGATTCATCAATGTTAAGCCTCAAAGCTGTTTTGTTACACAATGACAACGTTCACCATTCAGTACCTGTTGGATATGAAAGAAACCAGGAGAGCGTGGAAATGTTACTAAAGCACATCCAGTACAGCAAGTACAATTGGAATATCTGTGGAGATCTGAAAGTCATTGACCTGTTACTGGGACTGCAGCTCGGCTGTACAAAGTACTGTTGTTTTATCTGTGAATGGGACAGTCCTGCCAAAGAGTCGCATTATTCTAGACAGAGCTGGTCACTCCATAAAAAGTAGGTTCCAGGACAGAAAAATGTGACACATGAACCGCTTGTTGACTCGGCAAAGATTTTTTTGCCTTCTCTTCACATAAAATTGGGACCTATGAAGAATTTTGTGAAAGCAATGAACAAAGAAGGCAAAAGTTTTCGTTATTTAAGACAGGTGTTCCCAAGAATAACTGAGGACAAGACCAAAGAGGGCATATTTGTTGGCCCTCAGACCAGACATGTTATGAGTGACAAGCAGTTTGAAGATCTGTTAGTTGGGCGGAAAAGATTACCTGGAAAGCCTTCAAAGGCGTTGTTAACAATTGTCTTGGCAGTTACAGAGCCCCACATTACATTCAGCTGGTAGACAAACTTCTCAAAGCAAACAAAACAATGAAGTGCAACATGTCACTCAAGATTCATTTCCTCTACTCACACTTGGACTTCTTCCCCATAAATCTCAGTGCTGTCAGTGACGAACATGGTGAAAGGTTTCACCAGGACATTGCTACAATGGAAAAACGATATCAGGGCAATTGGAATCCGTCAATACTTGCTGACTACTGTTGGACACTGCAACGTGATGCATGACATTGAATACAAACAAAATCAGGATCAAAACACTTTTAATTATGTTGAACTTAATAGGCGTATTAGAAACATAAGCGCAATTAAATACGTCATTGCCGGTAAGCAGTTAACTATGTATTTCTCAGAGTTCCTACATGATGAAGCAAAACAAAACTATATTTGTGCATTCCCACCAGGTACCTCTCAAAATCAGCAAAAACTTTTCAAAAACATTGTTGTGCAGTGAATTAGTACCAGTACTGGACATTCTGAAGTGGTTTTGATATTGTGTGTGACACTGGTGTTTGGGGGTAGCTTGTGCTTGTGAAGCCTTCTCATTGTCTCAAGTGTCCTTGTTTAGCATTGTGGTGTGTCTCCTCATAGAACAACACTTCCTTTGTCAGCTCAGGTCCATCTTCGTCAGTCCCAAGATGCAGAATAATTATTTGTTCATGACCTCAGTTACTGGGATCTGTCTACTGACTGAGAGTTGCCACTGGACTTAGAGCAGGATTCATGGAGATAATAAACCTCTTTCTAACAAAGAAAAATGATATGGTCATAAACAGATGAGTTCTCTGCCCATTTCTCCTCCACCTACATAAAAATGGTCACTTTGATACAGTGTAACTGTCAAGGTTTTCATTGTAAACTGGCTGACATTAAGGCCTTGATCAATTCCTATCATCCTACATGTATTTCCTCACAGGAAAAATTCCTGCAACCTACTGATACTGTCACTTTTCAGCTATTTTCCTTATACAAGAATGACAGGTTGTGTAATGGATGAATGCACAGAGTTGTGGCAATGCTGGTTGATCAGCACTTGCCCACCTTGTCTGTGCCACTCAATACACCCATGGAAGCCATAGCCATTCGTGCTTCCTTGAGACATACCATCAATGCTTGTTCTCTCTACCTGTCTCCTGAGAGACTTGGGATCAGTCAGATCTTGATGCTTTCAAAGAACAGTTGTCATCTTCCTTTGTAATCCTGGGAGACTTTAATGGACACAGTTCTCCTTGGGATAGTGCTGATATTGACAGAAGGGGTTGTTTCATGGAGCATATGCTATGGGATCTCATCCATTATCTTTTCAATACTGGTTCCTTTACATATTTTCATACACCTAGTAATTTTTTTCTTGCTATTGATTTATCTATCTGTCCTCCTTCACATTTTTCCTGGAGAATTGACAGTGACCTGTGGGGCAGTGATCATTTATATGTTGTTTTGATGGAAATTGGCCATGGTTGATACCACATCATCTGAGTGCCAGGATGAATGGTTCACCTTCACCTCTCTCCTGGAACTCAATCCTGCTTTGTTTGTCTTCTATCTGTTAATTATCATGTGAAGGCAGTAACTGAGTGCATCATTGAATCATCTGTTCATTCTGTACCTAATATATTGGCATGTTTCTTCTGGTAGCCTCATCCATGGTGGTCTCCAGCTTTTCACCATTTGCTCATTTTTGCTCATCATTTTTTACCCTACAATTGATTCTATCTTTGATCCATTCCTGTTCTGTATTGCTCACCAACTTTCTCCTACTGTTCAAACTCGTGTAACTTCATGCACTCTGCCATGGTTTGTTGTGGTTCAGTGGTTTCTCATGAAATCTGAGTTGTACATCATTTATATTGCCCTGGATTATGCAGAAGCTTTGAAGTACACTGATTGTACCATTTACACTGACTCTCTTAGCTCTCTACTGGTCCTGAAGTTGCTTCACATGAGAATAGGGTGAGAACTAATTCATATTCAAAAATGACTGATCTGTGTTTCTTAATCTTCTGTTTCTGTCCAGTTTTTCTGGATACCTGGCCATGTTGGCACTTATGGTAACGAGCTCACTGACACAGCAGCTAAATCCTTCTGCTCTGGTGCTGTTCCTGTCCTATATATGGACTACAGTCCTGTATTTGAATCTTGTTGTCTCTGCTCTGGTGCTGTTCCTGTCCTATATATGGACTACAGTCCTGTATTTGAATCTTGTTGTCATTCCAATTGGCAGTCGACTTGATGTGACTGACATGATAGCAAGCATTCCCAGATCAAACCTTTTGTTGCTCTTTAGCTGTCTTGGTTTCATGAGGGTTGGAAAGAGGAAGTTGTTCTGGCTAGTTTATACATTGGTCAGTTTTTAAGTCATCATTTTCTTTTATCTGAATTTAATTCACCAGTATGTGGTCTGTGTGGCATTGAAGTTAGATTAGCCCACATTTTACTGTTACATCGTTGTTCTATCCATGTACTTTGGCACCATTTCAGACATGTTTTTTGTGGATTTTTTTTCCTGATGATGACAGTGTCTAACTTATATTTAATTCTATTAAAGTTTGGCATTTTTCAAACTCAACTAAGTTTTCAATTCAATTTATGTTTACCTTTTATAATATTTTGCTTCTTTACTTTTACCATTTGTTTGCTTTCCACCATGAAACACCAACCAACCAAATACTGCAGTATCTGTTTAACATACATGTACATCAACAAATTAACTCTGTATATCACAATAGTGTTGTACAGTTAGAGATTTCTTTAGTATATGTTTATGAAGATAAAACTAATTAGTAAATGTTTTTGTTCTTGATGATGAGAAACCCACTTGGAGTAAAAATGTATGTCAGAAAGGCTGGTATGGGTATTAACACTTTTATTAATAAGCAGAGAACAATGTTTCAACCTTCATAGGTCATCTTCAGTTGTTCTCTCCTTATCACTAAAAGTGTTAATACTACATACCAGCTGTTCTGAGATGCACATTTTTTTTATACATGTGTGGGTGTACCACAATACAGTTAAGGAATCTGTTCATATAGTAGAACATTAGTTTTATGTACATCACTCTGAGTTAGTGTAGGTACAAAATGGTAGGCTTTTATTGTATATGCTATTTGTTTTATTGTTTTAATGTGTAGGCTGATGGCGTTGAGTTATGTCTTAGTCTTTGGCTGAGAAAGAGGAACGGATGTTAAAACTTTGGATTCTCTATCATGAAAGATGAAGGTTTTAACAACATAGTAACTGTTCAGTCAGTTATGGCTGGTGAGTATCAGAATATTAAATATATATATTAGTGGTAACTTTGTAAGATCATTTGTTATTGACATTGTAACTGACATTCAGCTTTAAGAGAATGTGACAGTAATATTCAAACTATGATGGTAATGGACACACACTTAGCTATAGAAGAAGATAACAGTAATATCTCAACTGTGATGGTAATGGACACACACTTAGGTATAGAAGAAAGCGACAGAAACATCTAAACTTTAATGGTAATGGACACACACTTAGCTATAGAAGAAGATGACAGTAACATCTAAACTTTAATGGTAATGGACACACTTAGCTATAGAAGAAGATGACAGTAACATCTAAACTGTTATGGTAATGGACACACTTAGCTATAGAAGAAAGTGACAGTAATATTTAAACTGTGATGGTAATGGACATACACTTAGCTATAGAAGAAGGTGACAGTAATATTTAAACTGTGATGGTAATGAACACACACTTAGCTATAGAAGAAGATGACAGTAACATCTAAACTGTGATGGTAATGGACATACACTTAGCTATAGAAGAAGATAACAGTAATATTTAAACTGTGATGGTAATGGACACAGACTTAGCTATAGAAGAAGATAACAGTAACATATAAGCTGTGATGGTAATGAACACACACTTTAGCTATAGAAGAAGATGACAGTAACATCTAAAGTGTGATGGTAATGGACACACACTTTGCTATAGAAGAAGATGACAGTAATATTCAAACTGTGAGGGTAATGGACACACACTTAGCTATAGAAGAAGATAACAGTAATATCTAAAGTGTGATGGTAATGGACACACACTTTGCTATAGAAGAAGATGACAGTAATATTCAAACTGTGAGGGTAATGGACACACACTTAGCTATAGAAGAAGGTGACAGTAATATTTAAACTGTGATGGTAATGGACACACACTTAGCTATAGAAGAAGGTGACAGTAATATTGAAACTGTGATGGCAATGGACACACACTTAGGTATAGAAGAAAGCGACAGTAACACCTAAACTGTTATGGTAATGGACAAACACTTAGCTATAGAAGAAAGTGGGAATTATATTTAAACTGTATTGATAATGAGAAAAGAATCTTTGTGAAATAACTCAAGATATCTTCTTGGTATTAAACTTATGCAATTGTTTGATCTATACCATTTCATGGATTATCATGCAGAAAGCTGGTACCATGGGGTTAGCTGCTAAATTTCTTGGCTTATTTGTGCCTTTTACAAAACTTAGAATTTAATAATCAGTCATTTCATTTTCTGCATTTCTAACTTGTGTGATGTAGATACATGGATTTTTCCTGAACTCCCCAGTGTAAATTATCTTACCCACCTTTTGTCAAGTGGAGGATGGAAAACCTTTTCCACTAACAAGGTTTTAATGACTGAGATGGTGGACTGTGTAGAATCTTTCACAGTGGTGGCAACCACTATGTCGACCCTATAACACCAAGTGACTGACACACACACACACACTATGTCGCCCCTCTTACACCAAGTGACTGACACACAACCACTATGTCGCCCCTCTTACACCAAGTGGCTGACACACAACCACTATGTCGCCCCTCTTACACCAAGTGGCTGACACACAACCACTATGTCGCCCCTCTTACACCAAGTGACTGACACACAACCACTGTGTCGCCCTCTTACCACCAAGTGACTGACACACAACCACTGTGTCGCTTAGCCCCTCTTACACCAAGTGACTGACACAACCACCAGGTGTGTCAGCCCTCTTACACCAAGTGACTGACACACAACCACTATGTCGGGCCCTCTTACACCAAGTGACTGACACACAACCACTATGTCGCCTCAAGTGACTGACACACAACTACTGTTCAGACCCTCTTACACCAAGTGACTGACACACAACCACTGTGTCAACCCTATTACACCAAGTGACTGACACACAACCACTATGTCGCCCTCTTACACCAGGTGACTGACGCACAACCACTATGTGCCCTCTTACACAAGTGTGACACACCCACTATTACACCAAGTGACTGACACACAACCACTATGTCGACCCTCTTACACCAAGTGACTGACACACAACCACTATGTCGACCACCCTCTTACACCAAGTGACTGACACACACACAACCACTATGTCGCCCTCTTACACCAAGTGACTGACACACAACCACTATGTCGTCGCCCTCTTACACCAAGTGACTGACACACAACCACTATGTCGTACCTCTTACACCAAGTGACTGACACACAACCACTATGTCGACCCTATTACACCAAGTGACTGACACACACACACACACACACACACACACACTGACTGACTGACTTCCCATATGTGGTACCTTTTTTCTTTCTGTGTATAAGAAAGACATTCATTCAAGCAAAAAGACTGTCTTCCTCTTATTAGTGGATAACTATTTTCATACAGTGATGACACCATGCATCATTAATGTAACTAGTGACATGCAAATCTCATAGCTAGGTAGGTGCACATAAAAATCAAGCTCTTCTGTGTAGATGTGAGAACATGTTTGAAACACATATTTAGAGGAGCTTCTCAAACCTACTTAACTGGTTTCACCTCATTCTTAGGAAGTCCCAGCGATTTTGCAGGTTTAAGAGTGGGAGACAAAATCTGGGCCATAGATGGAGAGAAAGCTGCAGGAAGAGCACATTCAGAACGTGTAATAAAACAGGCTGTTTACAGAGGATCAGTAGAACTGGTCGTGTGTGGAGACCTTACCAGTCTACATTTGGTAAGTTCACCATCCTAGCAGTTACAGAATTTTCAGAATAAGTCTATTAATAATTCTCACTAGAATAGATATTGTTGCATAAAAACACAACGTCAGCATATAGAATAACAACACGTGTTTTATGTTAACTCTCCGAACACAAGCTTGGTTAATTTAACTGACCATGTGATTTCCTTGTGTTTATTTAAAATCTATAGATATAATGCTTCCAACATGCAATATATTGTGTATATCTTGACAGAATTTAGCAGTCTTTCATTTAATATTATAATGCTTATACATGTAAAAAATTATTGTAGTGAATTATTTTTAATAAGATAAACTAAAGATTTGTTCATGAATATATTGAGTATTTGTTTTAAAGAGAGTTCAAAGTAATTTTCATGTTAAGATTAAAATACTTCTTTGTGCAATACATAAAACCTTCTAAATACACTTCAGACAATTTCCTCAGTAGAACTCTATATTTTCTCTGTAGTCTATACAGTGTCAGTCAATGTGGCTGATCTCATAACCACCAAAACAAATCTGAGCTATTCTCTTTCTTTCTAAATTCACTTCAGATTGTAACATGAAACTACATTCATTTATCCTAAGCAGCTCTGAGCTTGTAGCAGTATACATCTATTTATAATTACATTTTATTGTTTTATTATCTTTTTAATTGTATCCAATTGCTGTACATGCCATTGTTAAATTGTAAGTCACTAGGGAGCGGGAGGGTAAGGCTCCTCTTACCTTATTGAATTACATCACTCAAGCTAATATGAGCTGCTCACATGTGTACCTTGTGAAACATTTTTATATTATTATTATTTAGTTTACCTAATCTAACAGATCCCTATTTATACATTTTAGTTTAATTTTATAATAATAAATAATGAATAAAGATGAAAATAAAGTTCTTACCTAAGTTTCTTACTGGTGATTGTTGATGACACATATATTGTATACTAATGGTAGCAATGGTAGAAATTTTTATTTGATGAAATAATGAACCAAACAACATAGAATAATAACATGTGAAAGAAAAATAATTTCCCCTAAGTCTAAATCTTTTTCTTGATTTCTAATTATGAGACAGTTTGTTACAAATTCATCCAAGCTAGTCATTAAATATTCCACAGAAACAAAGCTTGTATTCTAAGTGAAATTCACAGTTATTTGTTCAGAATCCAGTGAGTGTTATACAACTCATTATTTCATAGATGGAAACCTTGATTTCCTGTTGGTTACAAGTAATATAATTAAATGTAAGAGAAAGTCAGTAACAAATCCTGAAAGACAGGATTAAACAGATAGGCATGATAGGAGGGGTTTAATTTTGCTATTCAGTAACCCAACAAAATTGAAAATTATAATATAAATGTTCTGGTTTGTCTGAGCAGTGACAATTTTATAAGTATCATGTTTAATTTTGTACTTTTCCAAAGGATGGTAGATAAAATGGCAAAGAAAAGATGCCCGGAGAAAATGTTACACTAGGGAAAATTAATGTTTTGTCTTTTTACTATTGCCTTGTGGAATTGAAAATTTGTATACTGTTAAGATATGGATTATAAGTTAAGATTTCATGTCATACTAATCAATAATAAAGTTTCGAATTTGAACTTTAAAACTTTGTGTCACGATCAGTAAAGGTGTCAGGGTTAATACACTGCAGCTTCTTTTATATTATTTCTTAAAGTCAAGGGCAAATAAACGAGATTTTTCTTGTTCCTCACTCTCACTGTAGATGCTATGCAACTTTTGAACAAGATTGTTATTATACCTAATGCTTGCCAAATTTATGATGCTTTACAAGTTAACATCAAGGTTGATGTTGTTGTTCTTGTCCTTCACCAAAGTTAAGCTGTCTTGAAACTTGAATATCAAGGTTGATGTTGTTGTTACTGTCTCTCATCAATGTTAATGTGTCTTGAAACTTGAATATCAAGGTTGATGTTGTTGTTATTGTCCTTCACCAAAGTTAAGCTGTCTTGAAACTTGAATATCAAGGTTGATGTTGTTGTTATTGTCCTTCACCAAAGTTAATGTGTCTTGAAACTTGAATATCAAGGTTGATGTTGTTGTTTGTGTCTCTCACCAAAGTTAAGCAGTCTTGAAACTTGAATATCAAGGTTGATGTTGTTGTTATTGTCTCTCATCAATGTTAATGTGTCTTGAAACTTGAATATCAAGGTTAATGTTGTTGTTATTGTCCTTCACCAAAGTTAATGTGTCTTGAAACTTGAATATCAAGGTTGATGTTGTTCTTTGTGTCTCTCACCAAAGTTAAGGTGTCTTGAAACTTGAATATCAAGGTTGATGTTGTTGTTATTGTCTCTCACCAAAGTTAATGTGTCTTGAAACTTGAATATCAAGGTTGATGTTGTTGTTGTTGTGTCTCTCACCAAAGTTAAGGTGTCTTGAAACTTGAATATCAAGATTCATGTTGTTGTTATTGTCCTTCGTCAAAGTTAATGTGTCTTGAAACTTGAATATCAAGGTTGACGTTGTTCTTTGTGTCTCTCACCAAAGTTAAGGTGTCTTGAAACTTGAATATCAAGATTCATGTTGTTGTTATTGTCCTTCGTCAAAGTTAATGTGTCTTGAAACTTGAATATCAAGGTTGATGTTGTTGTTTGTGTCTCTCACCAAAGTTCATGTGTCTTGAAACTTGAATATTAATGTTGATGTTGTTGTTATTGTCCTTAACCAAAGTTAAGCTGTCTTGAAACTTGAATATCAAGGTTGATGTTGTTGTTCTTGTCTCTTATCAAAGTTAAGCTATCTTGAAACTTGACTATCAAGGTTGATGTTGTTGTTATTGTCTCTCATCAAAGTCAATGTGTCTTGAAACTTGAATATCAAGGTTGATGTTGTTGTTCTTGTCCTTCACCAAAGTTAAGGTGTGTTGAAACTTGAATATCAAGGTTGATGTTGTTGTTATTGTCTCTCATCAAAGTTAATGTGTCTTGAAACTTGAATATTCAGGTTGATGTTGTTGTTATTGTCTCTAATCAAAGTTAATGTGTCTTGAAATATGAATATCAGGTTGATGTTGTTGTTGTTGTATATCATCAAAGTTAAGCTGTCTTGAAACTTGAATATCAAGGTTGATGTTGTTGTTCTTGTCTCTCACCAAAGTTAATGTGTCTTGAAACTTGAATATTAAGGTTGATGTTGTTGTTATTGTCCTTCACCAAAGTTACGCTGTCTTGAAACTTGAATATCAAGGTTGATGATGTTGTTATTGTCCTTCACCAAAGTTAATGTGTCTTGAAACTTGAATATCAAGGTTGATGTTGTTGTTCTTGTCTCTCACCAAAGTTAAGCTGTCTTGAAACTTGAATATTCAGGTTGATGTTGTTGTTATTGTCTCTAATCAAAGTTAATGTGTCTTGAAACATGAATATCAAGGTTGATGTTGTTGTTATTGTATATCATCAAAGTTAAGCTGTCTTGAAACTTGAATATCAAGGTTGATGTTGTTGTTATTGTCCTTCACCAAAGTTAAGCTGTCTTGAAACTTGAATATCAAGGTTGATGTTGTTGTTCTTGTCTCTCACCAAAGTTAATGTGTCTTGAAACTTGAATATCAATGTTGATGTTGTTGTTCTTGTCTCTCACCAAAGTTAATGTATCTTGAAACTTGAATATTAAGGTTGATGTTGTTGTTATTGTCCTTCACCAAAGTTAAGCTGTCTTGAAACTTGAATATCAAGGTTGATGTTGTTGTTATTGTCCTTCACCAAAGTTAATGTGTCTTGAAATTTGAATATCAAGGTTGATGTTGTTGTTGTTGTTATTGTCCTTCATCAAAGTTAAGCTGTCTTGAAACTTGAATATCAAGGTTGATGTTGTTGTTTGTGTCCTTCACCAAAGTTAAGCTGTCTTGAAACTTGAATATCAAGGCTGATGTTGTTGTTATTGGCCTTGACCAAAGTTAAGGTGTCTTGAAACTTGAATATCAAGGTTGATGTGGTTGTTCTTGTCCTTCACCAAAGTTAATGTGTCTTGAAACTTGAATGTCAAGGTTGATGTTGTCGTTCGTGTCTCTCACCAAAGTTAAGGTGTCTTGAAACTTGAATATCAATGTTGATGTTGTTGTTATTGTCCTTCACCAAAGTTAATGTGTCTTGAAACTTGAATATCAAGGTTGATGTTGTTGTTCTTGTCCTTCACCAAAGTTAATGTGTCTTGACACTTGAATATCAAGGCTGATGTTGTTGTTATTGTCCTTCACCAAAGTTAATGTGTCTTGAAACTTGAATATCAAGGTTGATGTTGTTATTGTCCTTCACCAAAGTTAATGTGTCTTGAAACTTGAATATCAAGGTTGATGTTGTTGTTCTTGTCTCTTATCAAAGTTAAGCTATCTTGAAACTTGACTATCAAGGTTGATGTTGTTGTTATTGGCCTTGACCAAAGTTAAGGTGTGTTGAAACTTGAATATTCAGGTTGATGTTGTTGTTATTGTCTCTAATCAAAGTTAATGTGTCTTGAAACTTGAATATCAAGGTTGATGTTGTTGTTATTGTCTATCATCAAAGTTAAGCTGTCTTGAAACTTGAATATCAAGGTTGATGTTGTTGTTATTGTCCTTCACCAAAGTTAAGCTGTCTTGAAACTTGAATATCAAGGTTGATGTTGTTGTTCTTGTCTCTCACCAAAGTTATTGTGTCTTGAAACTTGAATATCAAGATTGATGTTGTTGTTATTGTCCTTCGTCAAAGTTAATGTGTCTTGAAACTTGAATATCAAGGTTGATGTTGTTGTTTGTGTCTCTCACCAAAGTTAATGTGTCTTTAAACTTGAATATTAACGTTGATGTTGTTGTTATTGTCCCAACCAAAGTTGCTGTCTTGAAACTTGAATATCAAGGCTGATGTTGTTGTTATTGTCCTTCATCAAAGTTAATGTGTCTTGAAACTTGAATATCAAGGTTGATGTTGTTGTTTGTGTCTCTCACCAAAGTTAAGCTGTCTTGAAACTTGAATATCAAGGTTGATGTTGTTGTTTGTGTCTCTCACCAAAGTTAAGCTGTCTTGAAACTTGAATATCAAGGTTGATGTTGTTGTTGTTGTCCTTCACCAAAGTTAAGGTGTCTTGAAACTTGAATGTCAAGGTTGATGTTGTTGTTGTTGTCCTTCACCAAAGTTAATGTGTCTTGAAACTTGAATGTCAAGGTTGATGTTGTTGTTCGTGTCTCTCACCAAAGTTAATGTGTCTTGAAACTTGAATATTCAGGTTGATGTTGTTGTTATTGTCTCTAATCAAAGTTAATGTGTCTTGAAACTTGAATATCAAGGTTGATGTTGTTGTTATTGTCTCTCACCAAAGTTAATGTGTCTTGAAACTTGAATATCAAGGTTGATGTTGTTGTTCTTGTCTCTCTCCAAAGTTAATGTGTCTTGAAACTTGAATATTAAGGTTGATGTTGTTGTTATTGTCCTTCACCAAAGTTAAGCTGTCTTGAAACTTGAATATCAAGGCTGATGTTGTTGTTTTGTCCTTCACCAAAGTTAATGTGTCTTGAAACTTGAATATCAAGGTTGATGTTGTTGTTATTGGCCTTGACCAAAGTTAAGGTGTGTTGAAACTTGAATATTCAGGTTGATGTTGTTGTTATTGTCTCTAATCAAAGTTAATGTGTCTTGAAACTTGAATATCAAGGTTGATGTTGTTGTTATTGTCTATCATCAAAGTTAAGCTGTCTTGAAACTTGAATATCAAGGTTGATGTTGTTGTTATTGTCCTTCACCAAAGTTAAGCTGTCTTGAAACTTGAATATCAAGGTTGATGTTGTTGTTCTTGTCTCTCACCAAAGTTATTGTGTCTTGAAACTTGAATATCAAGGTTGATGTTGTTGTTCTTGTCTCTCACCAAAGTTAATGTGTCTTGAAACTTGAATATCAAGGTTGATGTTGTTGTTCTTGTCTTCCACCAAAGTTAATGTGTCTTGAAACTTGAATATTAATGTTGATGTTGTTGTTATTGTCCTTCACCAAAGTTAAGCTGTCTTGAAACTTGAATATCAAGGTTGATGTTGTTGTTATTGTCCTTCACCAAAGTTAATGTGTCTTGAAACTTGAATATCAAGGTTGATGTTGTTGTTTGTGTCTCTCACCAAAGTTGCTGTGTCTTGAAACTTGAATATCAAGGTTGATGTTGTTGTTGTTGTTCTTCACCAAAGTTAAGGTGTCTTGAAACTTGAATATCAAGGTTGATGTTGTTGTTCTTGTCCTTCACCAAAGTTAATGTGTCTTGAAACTTGAATGTCAAGGTTGATGTTGTTGTTATGTGTCTCTCACCAAAGTTAATGTGTCTTGAAACTTGAATATTCAGGTTGATGTTGTTGTTATTGTCTCTAATCAAAGTTAATGTGTCTTGAAACTTGAATATCAAGGTTGATGTTGTTGTTATTGTCTCTCACCAAAGTTAATGTGTCTTGAAACTTTAATATCAAGGTTGATGTTGTTGTTCTTGTCTCTCTCCAAAGTTAATGTGTCTTGAAACTTGAATATCAAGGTTGATGTTGTTGTTATTGTCCTTCACCAAAGTTAAGCTGTCTTGAAACTTGAATATCAAGGTTGATGTTGTTGTTATTGTCCTTCACCAAAGTTAATGTGTCTTGAAACTTGAATATCAAGGTTGATGTTGTTGTTATTGTCTCTGACCAAAGTTAAGGTGTCTTGAAACTTGAATATTCAGGTTGATGTTGTTGTTATTGTCTCTAATAAAAGTTAATGTGTCTTGAAACTTGAATATCAAGGTTGATGTTGTTGTTATTGTCCTTCACCAAAGTTAAGCTGTCTTGAAACTTGAATATCAAGGTTGATGTTGTTGTTATTGTCTCTCACCAAAGTTAATGTGTCTTGAAACTTGAATATCAAGGTTGATGTTGTTGTTCTTGTCTCTCACCAAAGTTAATGTGTCTTGAAACTTGAATATCAAGGTTGATGTTGTTGTTCTTGTCTCTTCACCAAAGTTAATGTGTCTTGAAACTTGAATATCAAGGTTGATGTTGTTGTTATTGTCCTTCACCAAAGTTAAGCTGTCTTGAAACTTGAATATCAAGGTTGATGTTGTTGTTATTGTCCTTCACCAAAGTTAATGTGTCTTGAAACTTGAATATCAAGGTTGATGTTGTTGTTTGTGTCTCTCACCAAAGTTAAGCTGTCTTGAAACTTGAATATCAAGGTTGATGTTGTTGTTGTTGTCCTTCACCAAAGTTAAGGTGTCTTGAAACTTGAATATCAAGGTTGATGTTGTTGTTATTGTCTCTCACCAAAGTTAATGTGTCTTGAAACTTGAATATCAAGGTTGATGTTGTTGTTATTGTCCTTCACCAAAGTTAAGCTGTCTTGAAACTTGAATATCAAGGCTGATGTTGTTGTTATTGTCCTTCACCAAAGTTAATATGTCTTGAAACTTGAATATCAAGGTTGATGTTGTTGTTTGTGTCTCTCACCAAAGTTAAGCTTTCTTGAAACTTGAATATCAAGGTTGATGTTGTTGTTCTTGTCTCTCACCAAAGTTATTGTGTCTTGAAACTTGAATATCAAGGTTGATGTTGTTGTTGTTGTCCTTCACCAAAGTTAATGTGTCTTGAAACTTGAATATCAAGGTTGATGTTGTCGTTCGTGTCTCTCACCAAAGTTAATGTGTCTTGAAACTTGAATATTCAGGTTGATGTTGTTGTTATTGTCTCTAATCAAAGTTAATGTGTCTTGAAACTTGAATATCAAGGTTGATGTTGTTGTTATTGTCTCTCACCAAAGTTAATGTGTCTTGAAACTTGAATATCAAGGTTGATGTTGTTGTTCTTGTCTCTCTCCAAAGTTAATGTGTCTTGAAACTTGAATATTAAGGTTGATGTTGTTGTTATTGTCCTTCACCAAAGTTAAGCTGTCTTGAAACTTGAATATCAAGGTTGATGTTGTTATTGTCCTTCACCAAAGTTAATGTGTCTTGAAACTTGAATATCAAGGTTGATGTTGTTGTTATTGTCCTTCATCAAAGTTAATATGTCTTGAAACTTGAATATCAAGGTTGATGTTGTTGTTTGTGTCTCTCACCAAAGTTAAGCTTTCTTGAAACTTGAATATCAAGGTTGATGTTGTTGTTGTTGTCATTCACCAAAGTTAAGGTGTCTTGAAACTTGAATATCAAGGTTGATGTTGTTGTTGTTGTCCTTCACCAAAGTTTAGGTGTCTTGAAACTTGAATATCAATGTTGATGTTGTTGTTATTGTTTTTCACCAAAGTTAATGTGTCTTGAAACTTGATTATCAAGGTTGTTGTTCTTGTCCTTCACCAAAGTTAATGTGTCTTGAAACTTGAATATCAAGGTTGATGTTGTTGTTATTGTCCTTCACCAAAGTTAATGTGTCTTGAAACTTGAATATCAAGGTTGATGTTGTTCTTTGTGTCTCTCACCAAAGTTAAGGTGTCTTGAAACTTGAATATCAAGATTGATGTTGTTGTTATTGTCCTTCGCGAAAGTTAATGTGTCTTGAAACTTGAATATCAAGGTTGATGTTGTTGTTATTGTCCTTCACCAAAGTTAATGTGTCTTGAAACTTGAATATCAAGGTTGATGTTGTTGTTTTGTGTCTCTCACCAAAGTTAAGGTGTCTTGAAACTTGAATATCAAGATTGATGTTGTTGTTATTGTCTCTCACCAAAGTTAATGTGTCTTGAAACTTGAATATCAAGGTTGACGTTGTTCTTTTGTGTCTCTCACCAAAGTTAAGGTGTCTTGAAACTTGAATATCAAGATTGATGTTGTTGTTATTGTCCTTCACCAAAGTTAATGTGTCTTGAAACTTGAATATCAAGGTTGATGTTGTTCTTTGTGTCTCTCACCAAAGTTAATGTGTCTTGAAACTTGAATATCAAGATTCATGTTGTTGTTATTGTCCTTCGTCAAAGTTAATGTGTCTTGAAACTTGAATATCAAGGTTGATGTTGTTGTTTGTGTCTCTCACCAAAGTTCATGTGTCTTGAAACTTGAATATCAATGTTGATGTTGTTGTTATTGTCCCAACCAAAGTTAAGCTGTCTTGAAACTTGAATATCAAGGTTGATGTTGTTGTTCTTGTCTCTTATCAAAGTTAAGCTATCTTGAAACTTGACTATCAAGGTTGATGTTGTTGTTATTGTCTCTCATCAAAGGTAATGTGTCTTGAAACTTGAATATCAAGGTTGATGTTGTTGTTCTTGTCCTTCACCAAAGTTAATGTGTCTTGAAACTTGAATATCAAGGTTGATGTTGTTGTTATTGTCTCTCATCAAAGTTAATGTGTCTTGAAACTTGAATATTCAGGTTGATGTTGTTGTTATTGTCTCTAATCAAAGTTAATGTGTCTTGAAATATGAATATCAGGTTGATGTTGTTGTTATTGTATATCATCAAAGTTAAGCTGTCTTGAAACTTGAATATCAAGGTTGATGTTGTTGTTCTTGTCTCTCACCAAAGTTAATGTGTCTTGAAACTTGAATATCAAGGTTGATGTTGTTGTTATTGTCCTTCACCAAAGTTAACTGTCTTGAAACTTGAATATCAAGGTTGATGATGTTGTTATTGTCCTTCACCAAAGTTAATGTGTCTTGAAACTTGAATATCAAGGTTGATGTTGTTGTTCTTGTCTCTCACCAAAGTTAAGCTGTCTTGAAACTTGAATATCAAGGTTGATGTTGTTGTTATTGTCCTTCACCAAAGTTAAGCTGTCTTGAAACTTGAATATCAAGGTTGATGTTGTTGTTCTTGTCTCTCACCAAAGTTAATGTGTCTTGAAACTTGAATATCAATGTTGATGTTGTTGTTCTTGTCTCTCACCAAAGTTAATGTATCTTGAAACTTGAATATTAAGGTTGATGTTGTTGTTATTGTCCTTCACCAAAGTTAAGCTGTCTTGAAACTTGAATATCAAGGTTGATGTTGTTGTTATTGTCCTTCACCAAAGTTAATGTGTCTTGAAATTTGAATATCAAGGTTGATGTTGTTGTTGTTGTTATTGTCCTTCATCAAAGTTAAGCTGTCTTGAAACTTGAATATCAAGGTTGATGTTGTTGTTTGTGTCCTTCACCAAAGTTAAGCTGTCTTGAAACTTGAATATCAAGGCTGATCTTGTTGTTATTGGCCTTGACCAAAGTTAAGGTGTCTTGAAACTTGAATATCAAGGTTGATGTGGTTGTTCTTGTCCTTCACCAAAGTTAATGTGTCTTGAAACTTGAATATCAAGGTTGATGTTGTCGTTCGTGTCTCTCACCAAAGTTAAGGTGTCTTGAAACTTGAATATCAATGTTGATGTTGTTGTTATTGTCCTTCACCAAAGTTAATGTGTCTTGAAACTTGAATATCAAGGTTGATGTTGTTGTTCTTGTCCTTCACCAAAGTTAATGTGTCTTGAAACTTGAATATCAAGGTTGATGTTGTTGTTATTGTCCTTCACCAAAGTTAATGTGTCTTGAAACTTGAATATCAAAGTTGATGTTGTTATTGTCCTTCACCAAAGTTAATGTGTCTTGAAACTTGAATATCAAGGTTGATGTTGTTGTTCTTGTCTCTTATCAAAGTTAAGCTATCTTGAAACTTGACTATCAAGGTTGATGTTGTTGTTATTGGCCTTGACCAAAGTTAAGGTGTCTTGAAACTTGAATATCAAGATTCATGTTGTTGTTATTGTCCTTCGTCAAAGTTAATGTGTCTTGAAACTTGAATATCAAGGTTGACGTTGTTCTTTGTGTCTCTCACCAAAGTTAAGGTGTCTTGAAACTTGAATATCAAGATTCATGTTGTTGTTATTGTCCTTCACCAAAGTTAATGTGTCTTGAAACTTGAATATCAAGGTTGATGTTGTTGTTTGTGTCTCTCACCAAAGTTCATGTGTCTTGAAACTTGAATATTAATGTTGATGTTGTTGTTATTGTCCCAACCAAAGTTAAGCTGTCTTGAAACTTGAATATCAAGGTTGATGTTGTTGTTCTTGTCTCTTATCAAAGTTAAGCTATCTTGAAACTTGACTATCAAGGTTGATGTTGTTGTTATTGTCTCTCATCAAAGTCAATGTGTCTTGAAACTTGAATATCAAGGTTGATGTTGTTGTTCTTGTCCTTCACCAAAGTTAAGGTGTGTTGAAACTTGAATATCAAGGTTGATGTTGTTGTTATTGTCTCTCATCAAAGTTAATGTGTCTTGAAACTTGAATATTCAGGTTGATGTTGTTGTTATTGTCTCTAATCAAAGTTAATGTGTCTTGAAATATGAATATCAGGTTGATGTTGTTGTTATTGTATATCATCAAAGTTAAGCTGTCTTGAAACTTGAATATCAAGGTTGATGTTGTTGTTCTTGTCTCTCACCAAAGTTAATGTGTCTTGAAACTTGAATATTAAGGTTGATGTTGTTGTTATTGTCCTTCACCAAAGTTACGCTGTCTTGAAACTTGAATATCAAGGTTGATGATGTTGTTATTGTCCTTCACCAAAGTTAATGTGTCTTGAAACTTGAATATCAAGGTTGATGTTGTTGTTCTTGTCTCTCACCAAAGTTAAGCTGTCTTGAAACTTGAATATTCAGGTTGATGTTGTTGTTATTGTCTCTAATCAAAGTTAATGTGTCTTGAAACATGAATATCAAGGTTGATGTTGTTGTTATTGTATATCATCAAAGTTAAGCTGTCTTGAAACTTGAATATCAAGGTTGATGTTGTTGTTATTGTCCTTCACCAAAGTTAAGCTGTCTTGAAACTTGAATATCAAGGTTGATGTTGTTGTTCTTGTCTCTCACCAAAGTTAATGTGTCTTGAAACTTGAATATCAATGTTGATGTTGTTGTTCTTGTCTCTCACCAAAGTTAATGTATCTTGAAACTTGAATATTAAGGTTGATGTTGTTGTTATTGTCCTTCACTAAAGTTAAGCTGTCTTGAAACTTGAATATCAAGGTTGATGTTGTTGTTATTGTCCTTCACCAAAGTTAAGCTGTCTTGAAACTTGAATATCAAGGCTGATGTTGTTGTTATTGTCCTTCACCAAAGTTAATATGTCTTGAAACTTGAATATCAAGGTTGATGTTGTTGTTTGTGTCTCTCACCAAAGTTAAGCTTTCTTGAAACTTGAATATCAAGGTTGATGTTGTTGTTCTTGTCTCTCACCAAAGTTATTGTGTCTTGAAACTTGAATACCAAGGTTGATGTTGTTGTTGTTGTCCTTCACCAAAGTTAATGTGTCTTGAAACTTGAATGTCAAGGTTGATGTTGTCGTTCGTGTCTCTCACCAAAGTTAATGTGTCTTGAAACTTGAATATTCAGGTTGATGTTGTTGTTATTGTCTCTAATCAAAGTTAATGTGTCTTGAAACTTGAATATCAAGGTTGATGTTGTTGTTATTGTCTCTCACCAAAGTTAATGTGTCTTGAAACTTGAATATCAAGGTTGATGTTGTTGTTCTTGTCTCTCTCCAAAGTTAATGTGTCTTGAAACTTGAATATTAAGGTTGATGTTGTTGTTATTGTCCTTCACCAAAGTTAAGCTGTCTTGAAACTTGAATATCAAGGCTGATGTTGTTATTGTCCTTCACCAAAGTTAATGTGTCTTGAAACTTGAATATCAAGGTTGATGTTGTTGTTATTGTCCTTCATCAAAGTTAATATGTCTTGAAACTTGAATATCAAGGTTGATGTTGTTGTTTGTGTCTCTCACCAAAGTTAAGCTTTCTTGAAACTTGAATATCAAGGTTGATGTTGTTGTTGTTGTCATTCACCAAAGTTAAGGTGTCTTGAAACTTGAATACCAAGGTTGATGTTGTTGTTGTTGTCCTTCACCAAAGTTTAGGTGTCTTGAAACTTGAATATCAATGTTGATGTTGTTGTTATTGTTTTCACCAAAGTTAATGTGTCTTGAAACTTGATTATCAAGGTTGTTGTTCTTGTCCTTCACCAAAGTTAATGTGTCTTGAAACTTGAATATCAAGGTTGATGTTGTTGTTATTGTCCTTCACCAAAGTTAATGTGTCTTGAAACTTGAATATCAAGGTTGATGTTGTTCTTTTGTCTCTCACCAAAGTTAAGGTGTCTTGAAACTTGAATATCAAGATTGATGTTGTTGTTATTATCCTTCGCGAAAGTTAATGTGTCTTGAAACTTGAATATCAAGGTTAATGTTGTTGTTATTGTCCTTCACCAAAGTTAATGTGTCTTGAAACTTGAATATCAAGGTTGATGTTGTTCTTTGTGTCTCTCACCAAAGTTAAGGTGTCTTGAAACTTGAATATCAAGATTGATGTTGTTGTTATTGTCTCTCACCAAAGTTAATGTGTCTTGAAACTTGAATATCAAGGTTGATGTTGTTGTTTGTGTCTCTCACCAAAGTTAAGGTGTCTTGAAACTTGAATATCAAGATTCATGTTGTTGTTATTGTCCTTCACCAAAGTTAATGTGTCTTGAAACTTGAATATCAAGGTTGACGTTGTTCTTTGTGTCTCTCACCAAAGTTAAGGTGTCTTGAAACTTGAATATCAAGATTCATGTTGTTGTTATTGTTCAAAGTTAATGTGTCTTGAAACTTGAATATCAAGGTTGATGTTGTTGTTTGTGTCTCTCACCAAAGTTCATGTGTCTTGAAACTTGAATATTAATGTTGATGTTGTTGTTATTGTCCTTAACCAAAGTTAAGCTGTCTTGAAACTTGAATATCAAGGTTGATGTTGTTGTTCTTGTCTCTTATCAAAGTTAAGCTATCTTGAAACTTGACTATCAAGGTTGATGTTGTTGTTATTGTCTCTCATCAAAGGTAATGTGTCTTGAAACTTGAATATCAAGGTTGATGTTGTTGTTCTTGTCCTTCACCAAAGTTAAGGTGTGTTGAAACTTGAATATCAAGGTTGATGTTGTTGTTATTGTCTCTCATCAAAGTTAATGTGTCTTGAAACTTGAATATTCAGGTTGATGTTGTTGTTATTGTCTCTAATCAAAGTTAATGTGTCTTGAAATATGAATATCAGGTTGATGTTGTTGTTATTGTATATCATCAAAGTTAAGCTGTCTTGAAACTTGAATATCAAGGTTGATGTTGTTGTTCTTGTCTCTCACCAAAGTTAATGTGTCTTGAAACTTGAATATTAAGGTTGATGTTGTTGTTATTGTCCTTCACCAAAGTTACACTGTCTTGAAACTTGAATATCAAGGTTGATGATGTTGTTATTGTCCTTCACCAAAGTTAATGTGTCTTGAAACTTGAATATCAAGGTTGATGTTGTTGTTCTTGTCTCTCACCAAAGTTAAGCTGTCTTGAAACTTGAATATCAAGGTTGATGTTGTTGTTATTGTCCTTCACCAAAGTTAAGCTGTCTTGAAACTTGAATATCAAGGTTGATGTTGTTGTTCTTGTCTCTCACCAAAGTTAATGTGTCTTGAAACTTGAATATCAATGTTGATGTTGTTGTTCTTGTCTCTCACCAAAGTTAATGTATCTTGAAACTTGAATATTAAGGTTGATGTTGTTGTTATTGTCCTTCACCAAAGTTAAGCTGTCTTGAAACTTGAATATCAAGGTTGATGTTGTTGTTATTGTCCTTCACCAAAGTTAATGTGTCTTGAAATTTGAATATCAAGGTTGATGTTGTTGTTGTTGTTATTGTCCTTCATCAAAGTTAAGCTGTCTTGAAACTTGAATATCAAGGTTGATGTTGTTGTTTGTGTCCTTCACCAAAGTTAAGCTGTCTTGAAACTTGAATATCAAGGTTGATCTTGTTGTTATTGTCCTTCACCAAAGTTAAGGTGTCTTGAAACTTGAATATCAAGGTTGATGTTGTTGTTCTTGTCCTTCACCAAAGTTAATGTGTCTTGAAACTTGAATGTCAAGGTTGATGTTGTCGTTCGTGTCTCTCACCAAAGTTAAGGTGTCTTGAAACTTGAATATCAATGTTGATGTTGTTGTTATTGTCCTTCACCAAAGTTAATGTGTCTTGAAACTTGAATATCAAGGTTGATGTTGTTGTTCTTGTCCTTCACCAAAGTTAATGTGTCTTGACACTTGAATATCAAGGCTGATGTTGTTGTTATTGTCCTTCACCAAAGTTAATGTGTCTTGAAACTTGAATATCAAAGTTGATGTTGTTATTGTCCTTCACCAAAGTTAATGTGTCTTGAAACTTGAATATCAAGGTTGATGTTGTTGTTCTTGTCTCTTATCAAAGTTAAGCTATCTTGAAACTTGACTATCAAGGTTGATGTTGTTGTTATTGGCCTTGACCAAAGTTAAGGTGTCTTGAAACTTGAATATCAAGATTCATGTTGTTGTTATTGTCCTTCGTCAAAGTTAATGTGTCTTGAAACTTGAATATCAAGGTTGACGTTGTTCTTTGTGTCTCTCACCAAAGTTAAGGTGTCTTGAAACTTGAATATCAAGATTCATGTTGTTGTTATTGTCCTTCGTCAAAGTTAATGTGTCTTGAAACTTGAATATCAAGGTTGATGTTGTTGTTTGTGTCTCTCACCAAAGTTCATGTGTCTTGAAACTTGAATATTAATGTTGATGTTGTTGTTATTGTCCCAACCAAAGTTAAGCTGTCTTGAAACTTGAATATCAAGGTTGATGTTGTTGTTCTTGTCTCTTATCAAAGTTAAGCTATCTTGAAACTTGACTATCAAGGTTGATGTTGTTGTTATTGTCTCTCATCAAAGTCAATGTGTCTTGAAACTTGAATATCAAGGTTGATGTTGTTGTTCTTGTCCTTCACCAAAGTTAAGGTGTGTTGAAACTTGAATATCAAGGTTGATGTTGTTGTTATTGTCTCTCATCAAAGTTAATGTGTCTTGAAACTTGAATATTCAGGTTGATGTTGTTGTTATTGTCTCTAATCAAAGTTAATGTGTCTTGAAATATGAATATCAGGTTGATGTTGTTGTTATTGTATATCATCAAAGTTAAGCTGTCTTGAAACTTGAATATCAAGGTTGATGTTGTTGTTCTTGTCTCTCACCAAAGTTAATGTGTCTTGAAACTTGAATATTAAGGTTGATGTTGTTGTTATTGTCCTTCACCAAAGTTACGCTGTCTTGAAACTTGAATATCAAGGTTGATGATGTTGTTATTGTCCTTCACCAAAGTTAATGTGTCTTGAAACTTGAATATCAAGGTTGATGTTGTTGTTCTTGTCTCTCACCAAAGTTAAGCTGTCTTGAAACTTGAATATTCAGGTTGATGTTGTTGTTATTGTCTCTAATCAAAGTTAATGTGTCTTGAAACATGAATATCAAGGTTGATGTTGTTGTTATTGTATATCATCAAAGTTAAGCTGTCTTGAAACTTGAATATCAAGGTTGATGTTGTTGTTATTGTCCTTCACCAAAGTTAAGCTGTCTTGAAACTTGAATATCAAGGTTGATGTTGTTGTTCTTGTCTCTCACCAAAGTTAATGTGTCTTGAAACTTGAATATCAATGTTGATGTTGTTGTTCTTGTCTCTCACCAAAGTTAATGTATCTTGAAACTTGAATATTAAGGTTGATGTTGTTGTTATTGTCCTTCACTAAAGTTAAGCTGTCTTGAAACTTGAATATCAAGGTTGATGTTGTTGTTATTGTCCTTCACCAAAGTTAATGTGTCTTGAAATTTGAATATCAAGGTTGATGTTGTTGTTGTTGTTATTGTCCTTCATCAAAGTTAAGCTGTCTTGAAACTTGAATATCAAGGTTGATGTTGTTGTTTGTGTCCTTCACCAAAGTTAAGCTGTCTTGAAACTTGAATATCAAGGCTGATGTTGTTGTTATTGGCCTTGACCAAAGTTAAGGTGTCTTGAAACTTGAATATCAAGGTTGATGTTGTTGTTCTTGTCCTTCACCAAAGTTAATGTGTCTTGAAACTTGAATGTCAAGGTTGATGTTGTCGTTCGTGTCTCTCACCAAAGTTAAGGTGTCTTGAAACTTGAATATCAATGTTGATGTTGTTGTTATTGTCCTTCACCAAAGTTAATGTGTCTTGAAACTTGAATATCAAGGTTGATGTTGTTGTTCTTGTCCTTCACCAAAGTTAATGTGTCTTGAAACTTGAATATCAAGGCTGATGTTGTTGTTATTGTCCTTCACCAAAGTTAATGTGTCTTGAAACTTGAATATCAAGGTTGATGTTGTTATTGTCCTTCACCAAAGTTAATGTGTCTTGAAACTTGAATATCAAGGTTGATGTTGTTGTTCTTGTCTCTTATCAAAGTTAAGCTATCTTGAAACTTGACTATCAAGGTTGATGTTGTTGTTATTGGCCTTGACCAAAGTTAAGGTGTGTTGAAACTTGAATATTCAGGTTGATGTTGTTGTTATTGTCTCTAATCAAAGTTAATGTGTCTTGAAACTTGAATATCAAGGTTGATGTTGTTGTTATTGTCTATCATCAAAGTTAAGCTGTCTTGAAATTTGAATATCAAGGTTGATGTTGTTGTTATTGTCCTTCACCAAAGTTAAGCTGTCTTGAAACTTGAATATCAAGGTTGATGTTGTTGTTCTTGTCTCTCACCAAAGTTATTGTGTCTTGAAACTTGAATATCAAGATTGATGTTGTTGTTATTGTCCTTCGTCAAAGTTAATGTGTCTTGAAACTTGAATATCAAGGTTGATGTTGTTGTTTGTGTCTCTCACCAAAGTTAATGTGTCTTTAAACTTGAATATTAACGTTGATGTTGTTGTTATTGTCCCAACCAAAGTTAAGCTGTCTTGAAACTTGAATATCAAGGTTGATGTTGTTGTTATTGTCCTTCATCAAAGTTAATGTGTCTTGAAACTTGAATATCAAGGTTGATGTTGTTGTTTGTGTCTCTCACCAAAGTTAAGCTGTCTTGAAACTTGAATATCAAGGTTGATGTTGTTGTTTGTGTCTCTCACCAAAGTTAAGCTGTCTTGAAACTTGAATATCAAGGTTGATGTTGTTGTTGTTGTCCTTCACCAAAGTTAAGGTGTCTTGAAACTTGAATGTCAAGGTTGATGTTGTTGTTGTTGTCCTTCACCAAAGTTAATGTGTCTTGAAACTTGAATGTCAAGGTTGATGTTGTTGTTCGTGTCTCTCACCAAAGTTAATGTGTCTTGAAACTTGAATATTCAGGTTGATGTTGTTGTTATTGTCTCTAATCAAAGTTAATGTGTCTTGAAACTTGAATATCAAGGTTGATGTTGTTGTTATTGTCTCTCACCAAAGTTAATGTGTCTTGAAACTTTAATATCAAGGTTGTTGTTGTTCTTGTCTCTCTCCAAAGTTAATGTGTCTTGAAACTTGAATATTAAGGTTGATGTTGTTGTTATTGTCCTTCACCAAAGTTAAGCTGTCTTGAAACTTGAATATCAAGGCTGATGTTGTTGTTTTGTCCTTCACCAAAGTTAATGTGTCTTGAAACTTGAATATCAAGGTTGATGTTGTTGTTATTGGCCTTGACCAAAGTTAAGGTGTGTTGAAACTTGAATATTCAGGTTGATGTTGTTGTTATTGTCTCTAATCAAAGTTAATGTGTCTTGAAACTTGAATATCAAGGTTGATGTTGTTGTTATTGTCTATCATCAAAGTTAAGCTGTCTTGAAACTTGAATATCAAGGTTGATGTTGTTGTTATTGTCCTTCACCAAAGTTAAGCTGTCTTGAAACTTGAATATCAAGGTTGATGTTGTTGTTCTTGTCTCTCACCAAAGTTATTGTGTCTTGAAACTTGAATATCAAGGTTGATGTTGTTGTTCTTGTCTCTCACCAAAGTTAATGTGTCTTTAAACTTGAATATCAAGGTTGATGTTGTTGTTCTTGTCTTCCACCAAAGTTAATGTGTCTTGAAACTTGAATATTAATGTTGATGTTGTTGTTCTTGTCTCTTATCAAAGTTAAGCTATCTTGAAACTTGACTATCAAGGTTGATGTTGTTGTTATTGTCCTTCACCAAAGTTAAGGTGTCTTGAAACTTGAATATCAAGATTCATGTTGTTGTTATTGTCCTTCGTCAAAGTTAATGTGTCTTGAAACTTGAATATCAAGGTTGATGTTGTTCTTTGTGTCTCTCACCAAAGTTAAGGTGTCTTGAAACTTGAATATCAAGATTGATGTTGTTGTTATTGTCCTTCGCCAAAGTTAATGTGTCTTGAAACTTGAATATCAAGGTTGATGTTGTTGTTTGTGTCTCTCACCAAAGTTAATGTGTCTTGAAACTTGAATATTAATGTTGATGTTGTTGTTATTGTCCTTAACCAAAGTTAAGCTGTCTTGAAACTTGAATATCAAGGTTGATGTTGTTGTTCTTGTCTCTTATCAAAGTTAAGTATCTTGAAACTTGAATATCAAGGTTGATGTTGTTGTTATTGTCTCTCATCAAAGTCAATGTGTCTTGAAACTTGAATATCAAGGTTGATGTTGTTGTTCTTGTCCTTCACCAAAGTTAAGGTGTCTTGAAACTTGAATATCAAGGTTGATGTTGTTGTTATTGTCTCTCATCAAAGTTAATGTGTCTTGAAACTTGAATATTCAGGTTGATGTTGTTGTTATTGTCTCTAATCAAAGTTAATGTGTCTTGAAATTGAATATCAGGTTGATGTTGTTGTTATTGTATATCATCAAAGTTAAGCTGTCTTGAAACTTGAATATCAAGGTTGATGTTGTTGTTCTTGTCTCTCACCAAAGTTAATGTGTCTTGAAACTTGAATATCAAGGTTGATGTTGTTGTTATTGTCCTTCACCAAAGTTAATGCTGTCTTGAAACTTGAATATCAAGGTTGATGATGTTGTTATTGTCCTTCACCAAAGTTAATGTGTCTTGAAACTTGAATATCAAGGTTGATGTTGTTGTTCTTGTCTCTCACCAAAGTTAAGCTGTCTTGAAACTTGAATATCAAGGTTGATGTTGTTGTTATTGTCTCTAACCAAAGTTAATGTGTCTTGAAACTTGAATATCAAGGTTGATGTTGTTGTTATTGTCCTATCATCAAAGTTAAGCTGTCTTGAAACTTGAATATCAAGGTTGATGTTGTTGTTATTGTCCTTCACCAAAGTTAAGTGTCTTGAAACTTGAATATCAAGGTTGATGTTGTTGTTCTTGTCTCTCACCAAAGTTAATGTGTCTTGAAACTTGAATATCAAGGTTGATGTTGTTGTTCTTGTCTCTCACCAAAGTTAATGTGTCTTGAAACTTGAATATCAAGGTTGATGTTGTTGTTATTGTCCTTCACCAAAGTTAAGCTGTCTTGAAACTTGAATATCAAGGTTGATGTTGTTGTTATTGTCCTTCACCAAAGTTAAGCTGTCTTGAAACTTGAATATCAAGGCTGATGTTGTTGTTATTGTCCTTCACCAAAGTTAATATGTCTTGAAACTTGAATATCAAGGTTGATGTTGTTGTTTGTGTCTCTCACCAAAGTTAAGCTTTCTTGAAACTTGAATATCAAGGTTGATGTTGTTGTTCTTGTCTCTCACCAAAGTTATTGTGTCTTGAAACTTGAATACCAAGGTTGATGTTGTTGTTGTTGTCCTTCACCAAAGTTAATGTGTCTTGAAACTTGAATGTCAAGGTTGATGTTGTCGTTCGTGTCTCTCACCAAAGTTAATGTGTCTTGAAACTTGAATATTCAGGTTGATGTTGTTGTTATTGTCTCTAATCAAAGTTAATGTGTCTTGAAACTTGAATATCAAGGTTGATGTTGTTGTTATTGTCTCTCACCAAAGTTAATGTGTCTTGAAACTTGAATATCAAGGTTGATGTTGTTGTTCTTGTCTCTCCAAAGTTAATGTGTCTTGAAACTTGAATATTAAGGTTGATGTTGTTGTTATTGTCCTTCACCAAAGTTAAGCTGTCTTGAAACTTGAATATCAAGGCTGATGTTGTTATTGTCCTTCACCAAAGTTAATGTGTCTTGAAACTTGAATATCAAGGTTGATGTTGTTGTTATTGTCCTTCATCAAAGTTAATATGTCTTGAAACTTGAATATCAAGGTTGATGTTGTTGTTTGTGTCTCTCACCAAAGTTAAGCTTTCTTGAAACTTGAATATCAAGGTTGATGTTGTTGTTGTTGTCATTCACCAAAGTTAAGGTGTCTTGAAACTTGAATACCAAGGTTGATGTTGTTGTTGTTGTCCTTCACCAAAGTTTAGGTGTCTTGAAACTTGAATATCAATGTTGATGTTGTTGTTATTGTTTTTCACCAAAGTTAATGTGTCTTGAAACTTGATTATCAAGGTTGTTGTTCTTGTCCTTCACCAAAGTTAATGTGTCTTGAAACTTGAATATCAAGGTTGATGTTGTTGTTATTGTCCTTCACCAAAGTTAATGTGTCTTGAAACTTGAATATCAAGGTTGATGTTGTTCTTTGTGTCTCTCACCAAAGTTAAGGTGTCTTGAAACTTGAATATCAAGATTGATGTTGTTGTTATTATCCTTCGCGAAAGTTAATGTGTCTTGAAACTTGAATATCAAGGTTAATGTTGTTGTTATTGTCCTTCACCAAAGTTAATGTGTCTTGAAACTTGAATATCAAGGTTGATGTTGTTCTTTGTGTCTCTCACCAAAGTTAAGGTGTCTTGAAACTTGAATATCAAGATTGATGTTGTTGTTATTGTCTCTCACCAAAGTTAATGTGTCTTGAAACTTGAATATCAAGGTTGACGTTGTTCTTTGTGTCTCTCACCAAAGTTAAGGTGTCTTGAAACTTGAATATCAAGATTCATGTTGTTGTTATTGTCCTTCAAAGTTAATGTGTCTTGAAACTTGAATATCAAGGTTGACGTTGTTCTTTGTGTCTCTCACCAAAGTTAAGGTGTCTTGAAACTTGAATATCAAGATTCATGTTGTTGTTATTGTCCTTCGTCAAAGTTAATGTGTCTTGAAACTTGAATATCAAGGTTGATGTTGTTGTTTGTGTCTCTCACCAAAGTTCATGTGTCTTGAAACTTGAATATTAATGTTGATGTTGTTGTTATTGTCCTTAACCAAAGTTAAGCTGTCTTGAAACTTGAATATCAAGGTTGATGTTGTTGTTCTTGTCTCTTATCAAAGTTAAGCTATCTTGAAACTTGACTATCAAGGTTGATGTTGTTGTTATTGTCTCTCATCAAAGGTAATGTGTCTTGAAACTTGAATATCAAGGTTGATGTTGTTGTTCTTGTCCTTCACCAAAGTTAAGGTGTGTTGAAACTTGAATATCAAGGTTGATGTTGTTGTTATTGTCTCTCATCAAAGTTAATGTGTCTTGAAACTTGAATATTCAGGTTGATGTTGTTGTTATTGTCTCTAATCAAAGTTAATGTGTCTTGAAATATGAATATCAGGTTGATGTTGTTGTTATTGTATATCATCAAAGTTAAGCTGTCTTGAAACTTGAATATCAAGGTTGATGTTGTTGTTCTTGTCTCTCACCAAAGTTAATGTGTCTTGAAACTTGAATATTAAGGTTGATGTTGTTGTTATTGTCCTTCACCAAAGTTACACTGTCTTGAAACTTGAATATCAAGGTTGATGATGTTGTTATTGTCCTTCACCAAAGTTAATGTGTCTTGAAACTTGAATATCAAGGTTGATGTTGTTGTTCTTGTCTCTCACCAAAGTTAAGCTGTCTTGAAACTTGAATATCAAGGTTGATGTTGTTGTTATTGTCCTTCACCAAAGTTAAGCTGTCTTGAAACTTGAATATCAAGGTTGATGTTGTTGTTCTTGTCTCTCACCAAAGTTAATGTGTCTTGAAACTTGAATATCAATGTTGATGTTGTTGTTCTTGTCTCTCACCAAAGTTAATGTATCTTGAAACTTGAATATTAAGGTTGATGTTGTTGTTATTGTCCTTCACTAAAGTTAAGCTGTCTTGAAACTTGAATATCAAGGTTGATGTTGTTGTTATTGTCCTTCACCAAAGTTAATGTGTCTTGAAATTTGAATATCAAGGTTGATGTTGTTGTTGTTGTTATTGTCCTTCATCAAAGTTAAGCTGTCTTGAAACTTGAATATCAAGGTTGATGTTGTTGTTTGTGTCCTTCACCAAAGTTAAGCTGTCTTGAAACTTGAATATCAAGGCTGATCTTGTTGTTATTGGCCTTGACCAAAGTTAAGGTGTCTTGAAACTTGAATATCAAGGTTGATGTGGTTGTTCTTGTCCTTCACCAAAGTTAATGTGTCTTGAAACTTGAATGTCAAGGTTGATGTTGTCGTTCGTGTCTCTCACCAAAGTTAAGGTGTCTTGAAACTTGAATATCAATGTTGATGTTGTTGTTATTGTCCTTCACCAAAGTTAATGTGTCTTGAAACTTGAATATCAAGGTTGATGTTGTTGTTCTTGTCCTTCACCAAAGTTAATGTGTCTTGACACTTGAATATCAAGGCTGATGTTGTTGTTATTGTCCTTCACCAAAGTTAATGTGTCTTGAAACTTGAATATCAAAGTTGATGTTGTTATTGTCCTTCACCAAAGTTAATGTGTCTTGAAACTTGAATATCAAGGTTGATGTTGTTGTTCTTGTCTCTTATCAAAGTTAAGCTATCTTGAAACTTGACTATCAAGGTTGATGTTGTTGTTATTGGCCTTGACCAAAGTTAAGGTGTCTTGAAACTTGAATATCAAGATTCATGTTGTTGTTATTGTCCTTCGTCAAAGTTAATGTGTCTTGAAACTTGAATATCAAGGTTGACGTTGTTCTTTGTGTCTCTCACCAAAGTTAAGGTGTCTTGAAACTTGAATATCAAGATTCATGTTGTTGTTATTGTCCTTCGTCAAAGTTAATGTGTCTTGAAACTTGAATATCAAGGTTGATGTTGTTGTTTGTGTCTCTCACCAAAGTTCATGTGTCTTGAAACTTGAATATTAATGTTGATGTTGTTGTTATTGTCCTTAACCAAAGTTAAGCTGTCTTGAAACTTGAATATCAAGGTTGATGTTGTTGTTCTTGTCTCTTATCAAAGTTAAGCTATCTTGAAACTTGAATATCAAGGTTGATGTTGTTGTTATTGTCTCTCATCAAAGTCAATGTGTCTTGAAACTTGAATATCAAGGTTGATGTTGTTGTTCTTGTCCTTCACCAAAGTTAAGGTGTGTTGAAACTTGAATATCAAGGTTGATGTTGTTGTTATTGTCTCTCATCAAAGTTAATGTGTCTTGAAACTTGAATATTCAGGTTGATGTTGTTGTTATTGTCTCTAATCAAAGTTAATGTGTCTTGAAATATGAATATCAGGTTGATGTTGTTGTTATTGTATATCATCAAAGTTAAGCTGTCTTGAAACTTGAATATCAAGGTTGATGTTGTTGTTCTTGTCTCTCACCAAAGTTAATGTGTCTTGAAACTTGAATATTAAGGTTGATGTTGTTGTTATTGTCCTTCACCAAAGTTACGCTGTCTTGAAACTTGAATATCAAGGTTGATGATGTTGTTATTGTCCTTCACCAAAGTTAATGTGTCTTGAAACTTGAATATCAAGGTTGATGTTGTTGTTCTTGTCTCTCACCAAAGTTAAGCTGTCTTGAAACTTGAATATTCAGGTTGATGTTGTTGTTATTGTCTCTAATCAAAGTTAATGTGTCTTGAAACATGAATATCAAGGTTGATGTTGTTGTTATTGTATATCATCAAAGTTAAGCTGTCTTGAAACTTGAATATCAAGGTTGATGTTGTTGTTATTGTCCTTCACCAAAGTTAAGCTGTCTTGAAACTTGAATATCAAGGTTGATGTTGTTGTTCTTGTCTCTCACCAAAGTTAATGTGTCTTGAAACTTGAATATCAATGTTGATGTTGTTGTTCTTGTCTCTCACCAAAGTTAATGTATCTTGAAACTTGAATATTAAGGTTGATGTTGTTGTTATTGTCCTTCACCAAAGTTAAGCTGTCTTGAAACTTGAATATCAAGGTTGATGTTGTTGTTATTGTCCTTCACCAAAGTTAATGTGTCTTGAAATTTGAATATCAAGGTTGATGTTGTTGTTGTTGTTATTGTCCTTCATCAAAGTTAAGCTGTCTTGAAACTTGAATATCAAGGTTGATGTTGTTGTTTGTGTCCTTCACCAAAGTTAAGCTGTCTTGAAACTTGAATATCAAGGTTGATGTTGTTGTTATTGGCCTTGACCAAAGTTAAGGTGTCTTGAAACTTGAATATCAAGGTTGATGTTGTTGTTCTTGTCCTTCACCAAAGTTAATGTGTCTTGAAACTTGAATGTCAAGGTTGATGTTGTCGTTCGTGTCTCTCACCAAAGTTAAGGTGTCTTGAAACTTGAATATCAATGTTGATGTTGTTGTTATTGTCCTTCACCAAAGTTAATGTGTCTTGAAACTTGAATATCAAGGTTGATGTTGTTGTTCTTGTCCTTCACCAAAGTTAATGTGTCTTGACACTTGAATATCAAGGCTGATGTTGTTGTTATTGTCCTTCACCAAAGTTAATGTGTCTTGAAACTTGAATATCAAGGTTGATGTTGTTATTGTCCTTCACCAAAGTTAATGTGTCTTGAAACTTGAATATCAAGGTTGATGTTGTTGTTCTTGTCTCTTATCAAAGTTAAGCTATCTTGAAACTTGACTATCAAGGTTGATGTTGTTGTTATTGTCTTGACCAAAGTTAAGGTGTGTTGAAACTTGAATATTCAGGTTGATGTTGTTGTTATTGTCTCTAATCAAAGTTAATGTGTCTTGAAACTTGAATATCAAGGTTGATGTTGTTGTTATTGTCTATCATCAAAGTTAAGCTGTCTTGAAATTTGAATATCAAGGTTGATGTTGTTGTTATTGTCCTTCACCAAAGTTAAGCTGTCTTGAAACTTGAATATCAAGGTTGATGTTGTTGTTCTTGTCTCTCACCAAAGTTATTGTGTCTTGAAACTTGAATATCAAGATTGATGTTGTTGTTATTGTCCTTCGTCAAAGTTAATGTGTCTTGAAACTTGAATATCAAGGTTGATGTTGTTGTTTGTGTCTCTCACCAAAGTTAATGTGTCTTTAAACTTGAATATTAACGTTGATGTTGTTGTTATTGTCCTTAACCAAAGTTAAGCTGTCTTGAAACTTGAATATCAAGGTTGATGTTGTTGTTATTGTCCTTCATCAAAGTTAATGTGTCTTGAAACTTGAATATCAAGGTTGATGTTGTTGTTTGTGTCTCTCACCAAAGTTAAGCTGTCTTGAAACTTGAATATCAAGGTTGATGTTGTTGTTTGTGTCTCTCACCAAAGTTAAGCTGTCTTGAAACTTGAATATCAAGGTTGATGTTGTTGTTGTTGTCCTTCACCAAAGTTAAGGTGTCTTGAAACTTGAATGTCAAGGTTGATGTTGTTGTTGTTGTCCTTCACCAAAGTTAATGTGTCTTGAAACTTGAATGTCAAGGTTGATGTTGTTGTTCGTGTCTCTCACCAAAGTTAATGTGTCTTGAAACTTGAATATTCAGGTTGATGTTGTTGTTATTGTCTCTAATCAAAGTTAATGTGTCTTGAAACTTGAATATCAAGGTTGATGTTGTTGTTATTGTCTCTCACCAAAGTTAATGTGTCTTGAAACTTTAATATCAAGGTTGTTGTTGTTCTTGTCTCTCCAAAGTTAATGTGTCTTGAAACTTGAATATTAAGGTTGATGTTGTTGTTATTGTCCTTCACCAAAGTTAAGCTGTCTTGAAACTTGAATATCAAGGCTGATGTTGTTGTTTTGTCCTTCACCAAAGTTAATGTGTCTTGAAACTTGAATATCAAGGTTGATGTTGTTGTTATTGGCCTTGACCAAAGTTAAGGTGTGTTGAAACTTGAATATTCAGGTTGATGTTGTTGTTATTGTCTCTAATCAAAGTTAATGTGTCTTGAAACTTGAATATCAAGGTTGATGTTGTTGTTATTGTCTATCATCAAAGTTAAGCTGTCTTGAAACTTGAATATCAAGGTTGATGTTGTTGTTATTGTCCTTCACCAAAGTTAAGCTGTCTTGAAACTTGAATATCAAGGTTGATGTTGTTGTTCTTGTCTCTCACCAAAGTTATTGTGTCTTGAAACTTGAATATCAAGGTTGATGTTGTTGTTCTTGTCTCTCACCAAAGTTAATGTGTCTTTAAACTTGAATATCAAGGTTGATGTTGTTGTTCTTGTCTTCCACCAAAGTTAATGTGTCTTGAAACTTGAATATTAATGTTGATGTTGTTGTTATTGTCCTTCACCAAAGTTAAGCTGTCTTGAAACTTGAATATCAAGGTTGATGTTGTTGTTATTGTCCTTCACCAAAGTTAATGTGTCTTGAAACTTGAATATCAAGGTTGATGTTGTTGTTTGTGTCTCTCACCAAAGTTAAGCTGTCTTGAAACTTGAATATCAAGGTTGATGTTGTTGTTGTTGTTCTTCACCAAAGTTAAGGTGTCTTGAAACTTGAATGTCAAGGTTGATGTTGTTGTTCTTGTCCTTCACCAAAGTTAATGTGTCTTGAAACTTGAATGTCAAGGTTGATGTTGTTGTTCGTGTCTCTCACCAAAGTTAATGTGTCTTGAAACTTGAATATTCAGGTTGATGTTGTTGTTATTGTCTCTAATCAAAGTTAATGTGTCTTGAAACTTGAATATCAAGGTTGATGTTGTTGTTATTGTCTCTCACCAAAGTTAATGTGTCTTGAAACTTTAATATCAAGGTTGATGTTGTTGTTCTTGTCTCTCTCCAAAGTTAATGTGTCTTGAAACTTGAATATTAAGGTTGATGTTGTTGTTATTGTCCTTCACCAAAGTTAAGCTGTCTTGAAACTTGAATATCAAGGCTGATGTTGTTGTTATTGTCCTTCACCAAAGTTAATGTGTCTTGAAACTTGAATATCAAGGTTGATGTTGTTGTTATTGGCCTTGACCAAAGTTAAGGTGTGTTGAAACTTGAATATTCAGGTTGATGTTGTTGTTATTGTCTCTAATCAAAGTTAATGTGTCTTGAAACTTGAATATCAAGGTTGATGTTGTTGTTATTGTCCTTCACCAAAGTTAAGCTGTCTTGAAACTTGAATATCAAGGTTGATGTTGTTGTTCTTGTCTCTCACCAAAGTTATTGTGTCTTGAAACTTGAATATCAAGGTTGATGTTGTTGTTCTTGTCTCTCACCAAAGTTATTGTGTCTTGAAACTTGAATATCAAGGTTGATGTTGTTGTTCTTGTCTTCCACCAAAGTTAATGTGTCTTGAAACTTGAATATTAATGTTGATGTTGTTGTTATTGTCCTTCACCAAAGTTAAGCTGTCTTGAAACTTGAATATCAAGGTTGATGTTGTTGTTATTGTCCTTCACCAAAGTTAATGTGTCTTGAAACTTGAATATCAAGGTTGATGTTGTTGTTTGTGTCTCTCACCAAAGTTAAGCTGTCTTGAAACTTGAATATCAAGGTTGATGTTGTTGTTGTTGTCCTTCACCAAAGTTAAGGTGTCTTGAAACTTGAATATCAAGGTTGATGTTGTTGTTATTGTCTCTCACCAAAGTTAATGTGTCTTGAAACTTTAATATCAAGGTTGATGTTGTTGTTATTGTCCTTCACCAAAGTTAAGCTGTCTTGAAACTTGAATATCAAGGCTGATGTTGTTGTTATTGTCCTTCACCAAAGTTAATATGTCTTGAAACTTGAATATCAAGGTTGATGTTGTTGTTTGTGTCTCTCACCAAAGTTAAGCTTTCTTGAAACTTGAATATCAAGGTTGATGTTGTTGTTCTTGTCTCTCACCAAAGTTATTGTGTCTTGAAACTTGAATACCAAGGTTGATGTTGTTGTTGTTGTCCTTCACCAAAGTTAATGTGTCTTGAAACTTGAATGTCAAGGTTGATGTTGTCGTTCGTGTCTCTCACCAAAGTTAATGTGTCTTGAAACTTGAATATTCAGGTTGATGTTGTTGTTATTGTCTCTAATCAAAGTTAATGTGTCTTGAAACTTGAATATCAAGGTTGATGTTGTTGTTATTGTCTCTCACCAAAGTTAATGTGTCTTGAAACTTGAATATCAAGGTTGATGTTGTTGTTCTTGTCTCTCCAAAGTTAATGTGTCTTGAAACTTGAATATTAAGGTTGATGTTGTTGTTATTGTCCTTCACCAAAGTTAAGCTGTCTTGAAACTTGAATATCAAGGTTGATGTTGTTATTGTCCTTCACCAAAGTTAATGTGTCTTGAAACTTGAATATCAAGGTTGATGTTGTTGTTATTGTCCTTCATCAAAGTTAATATGTCTTGAAACTTGAATATCAAGGTTGATGTTGTTGTTTGTGTCTCTCACCAAAGTTAAGCTTTCTTGAAACTTGAATATCAAGGTTGATGTTGTTGTTGTTGTCATTCACCAAAGTTAAGGTGTCTTGAAACTTGAATACCAAGGTTGATGTTGTTGTTGTTGTCCTTCACCAAAGTTTAGGTGTCTTGAAACTTGAATATCAATGTTGATGTTGTTGTTATTGTTTTTCACCAAAGTTAATGTGTCTTGAAACTTGATTATCAAGGTTGTTGTTCTTGTCCTTCACCAAAGTTAATGTGTCTTGAAACTTGAATATCAAGGTTGATGTTGTTGTTATTGTCCTTCACCAAAGTTAATGTGTCTTGAAACTTGAATATCAAGGTTGATGTTGTTCTTTTGTGTCTCTCTCACCAAAGTTAAGGTGTCTTGAAACTTGAATATCAAGATTGATGTTGTTGTTATTATCCTTCGCGAAAGTTAATGTGTCTTGAAACTTGAATATCAAGGTTGATGTTGTTGTTATTGTCCTTCACCAAAGTTAATGTGTCTTGAAACTTGAATATCAAGGTTGATGTTGTTCTTGTGTCTCTCACCAAAGTTAATGTGTCTTGAAACTTGAATATCAAGATTGATGTTGTTGTTATTGTCTCTCACCAAAGTTAATGTGTCTTGAAACTTGAATATCAAGGTTGACGTTGTTGTTCTTGTGTCTCTCACCAAAGTTAAGGTGTCTTGAAACTTGAATATCAAGATTCATGTTGTTGTTATTGTCCTTCGTCAAAGTTAATGTGTCTTGAAACTTGAATATCAAGGTTGACGTTGTTCTTTGTGTCTCTCACCAAAGTTAAGGTGTCTTGAAACTTGAATATCAAGATTCATGTTGTTGTTATTGTCCTTCGTCAAAGTTAATGTGTCTTGAAACTTGAATATCAAGGTTGATGTTGTTGTTTGTGTCTCTCACCAAAGTTCATGTGTCTTGAAACTTGAATATTAATGTTGATGTTGTTGTTATTGTCCTTAACCAAAGTTAAGCTGTCTTGAAACTTGAATATCAAGGTTGATGTTGTTGTTCTTGTCTCTTATCAAAGTTAAGCTATCTTGAAACTTGACTATCAAGGTTGATGTTGTTGTTATTGTCTCTCATCAAAGGTAATGTGTCTTGAAACTTGAATATCAAGGTTGATGTTGTTGTTCTTGTCCTTCACCAAAGTTAAGGTGTGTTGAAACTTGAATATCAAGGTTGATGTTGTTGTTATTGTCTCTCATCAAAGTTAATGTGTCTTGAAACTTGAATATTCAGGTTGATGTTGTTGTTATTGTCTCTAATCAAAGTTAATGTGTCTTGAAATATGAATATCAGGTTGATGTTGTTGTTATTGTATATCATCAAAGTTAAGCTGTCTTGAAACTTGAATATCAAGGTTGATGTTGTTGTTCTTGTCTCTCACCAAAGTTAATGTGTCTTGAAACTTGAATATTAAGGTTGATGTTGTTGTTATTGTCCTTCACCAAAGTTACACTGTCTTGAAACTTGAATATCAAGGTTGATGATGTTGTTATTGTCCTTCACCAAAGTTAATGTGTCTTGAAACTTGAATATCAAGGTTGATGTTGTTGTTCTGTCTCTCACCAAAGTTAAGCTGTCTTGAAACTTGAATATCAAGGTTGATGTTGTTGTTATTGTCCTTCACCAAAGTTAAGCTGTCTTGAAACTTGAATATCAAGGTTGATGTTGTTGTTCTTGTCTCTCACCAAAGTTAATGTGTCTTGAAACTTGAATATCAATGTTGATGTTGTTGTTCTTGTCTCTCACCAAAGTTAATGTATCTTGAAACTTGAATATTAAGGTTGATGTTGTTGTTATTGTCCTTCACCAAAGTTAAGCTGTCTTGAAACTTGAATATCAAGGTTGATGTTGTTGTTATTGTCCTCTCACCAAAGTTAATGTGTCTTGAAATTTGAATATCAAGGTTGATGTTGTTGTTGTTGTTATTGTCCTTCATCAAAGTTAAGCTGTCTTGAAACTTGAATATCAAGGTTGATGTTGTTGTTTGTGTCCTTCACCAAAGTTAAGCTGTCTTGAAACTTGAATATCAAGGCTGATCCTTGTTGTTATTGGTCTTGACCAAAGTTAAGGTGTCTTGAAACTTGAATATCAAGGTTGATGTGGTTGTTCTTGTCCTTCACCAAAGTTAATGTGTCTTGAAACTTGAATGTCAAGGTTGATGTTGTCGTTCGTGTCTCTCACCAAAGTTAAGGTGTCTTGAAACTTGAATATCAATGTTGATGTTGTTGTTATTGTCCTTCACCAAAGTTAATGTGTCTTGAAACTTGAATATCAAGGTTGATGTTGTTGTTCTTGTCCTTCACCAAAGTTAATGTGTCTTGACACTTGAATATCAAGGCTGATGTTGTTGTTATTGTCCTTCACCAAAGTTAATGTGTCTTGAAACTTGAATATCAAAGTTGATGTTGTTATTGTCCCTTCACCAAAGTTAATGTGTCTTGAAACTTGAATATCAAGGTTGATGTTGTTGTTCTTGTCTCTTATCAAAGTTAGAAGCTATCTTGAAACTTGACTATCAAGGTTGATGTTGTTGTTATTGGCCTTGACCAAAGTTAAGGTGTGTTGAAACTTGAATATTCAGGTTGATGTTGTTGTTATTGTCTCTAATCAAAGTTAATGTGTCTTGAAACTTGAATATCAAGGTTGATGTTGTTGTTATTGTCTATCATCAAAGTTAAGCTGTCTTGAAATTTGAATATCAAGGTTGATGTTGTTGTTATTGTCCTTCACCAAAGTTAAGCTGTCTTGAAACTTGAATATCAAGGTTGATGTTGTTGTTCTTGTCTCTCACC
>NC_134834.1:118894289-118996198 GCF_004210375.1 Tachypleus tridentatus | reverse complement strand
ATATGTGTATCCATTATAAAAAACACACATATATAAAATCCATTATAACAACACACACATATATGTATCCATTATAACAACAACACACATATTGTATCCATTATAAAAACACACACATATTGTAATCCATTATAACAAACATACACACATATTGTATCTATTATAAAAACACCACATATCGTGTAATCCATTATAACAACACAACATATTGTAATCCATTATAACAACACACACATATTGTAATCTCAATATTATAAAACACACACATATTGTATCCATTACAACACACACATATTGTATCCATTATAAAAAACACACACATATATTGTATCCATTATAATAAACACAATATATTAAATCCATTATAACAACACACACATATTGTATCCTATTATAAAAACACACACATATTGTAATCCATTATAAATAAAACACAATATATTGTATCCATTATAACAACACACATATTGTAATCCATTATAAAAAACACACACATATTGTATCCATTATAACAAATACACACATATTGTATCCATTATAAAACAACACACACATATTGTATCCATTATAACAACACACACATATTGTATCCATTATAAACAACACACACATATTGTATCCATTATAACAACACAATACATATTGTATCCATTATAAAAACACACACATATTGTATCCATTATAAAAAACACATACATATTGTATCCATTATAAATAACACAATACATATATTGTATCCATTATAAAAATACAATAATATATTATCCATTATACAAACACACACATATTGTATCCATTATAAAAAAACACACACATATTGTAATCCATTATAACAACAATAACACATATTGTAATCCATTATATAACAACACACATATCGTATCCATTATAAAACACACAATATATTTGTAATCCATTATAACAAACACACATATATTGTATCCATTATAAAAAACACACACATATTGTATCCATTATAAACAGCACACACATATTGTAATCCATTATAACAACACACACACATATTGTATCCATTATAACAAACACACACATATTGTATCCATTATAAAAACACACACATATTGTATCCATTATAAACAACACACATTGGCCATATTGTATCCATTATAAAAACACACACATATTGTATCCATTATAACAACAATACACATATATTGTATCCATTATAACAACACACACATATATTGTATCCATTATAAAAACACACACATATATCGTATCCATTATAACAACACACAATATATTGTATCCATTATAAAAACACACACATATTGTAATCCATTATAACAACAACACACACATATTGTATCCATTATAAAAACACAATACTATATTGTATCCATTATAAAAACACACACATATTGTATCCATTATAAAAAACACACTACATTGTACATATTGTAAAAATCCATTATAAATAACACAAACACATATATTGTATCCATTATAAAAACACACACATATTGTATCCATTATAAAACACACACATATTGTATCCATTATAACAACACACAACATATTGTATCCATTATAACAACACACACATATTGTATCCATTATAAAAACACACACATATTGTATCCATTATAACAACACACACATATTGTATCCATTATAACAAACACACACATATTGTATCCATTATAACAAACACACAATATATTGTATCCATTATAAAAAACACACACATATTGTATCCATTATAAACAACACACACATATTGTATCCATTATAAAAAACACACACATATTGTATCCATTATAACAACACACACATATTGTATCCATTATAAAAAACACACACATATTGTATCCATTATAACAACACACACATATTGTATCCATTATAAATAACACAATATATTGTATCCATTATAAAAAACACACACATATTGTATCCATTATAACAAACACACATATTGTATCCATTATACAACACACACATATTGTATCCATTATAAAAACACACACATATTGTATCCATTATAACAACACACACATATAATCCATTATAACAACACACACATATTGTATCCATTATAAAAACACACACATATTGTATCCATTATAACAACACACACATATTGTATCCATTATAACAACACACACATATTGTATCCATTATAAAACACACACATATTGTATCCATTATAACAACACACACATATATTGTATCCATTATAACAACACACACATATTGTATCCATTATAAAACACACACATATTGTATCCATTATAACAACACACACATATTGTATCCATTATAACAACACACACATATTGTATCCATTATAAAAAACACACACATATTGTATCCATTATAACAAAACACACACATATTGTATCCATTATAACAACACACACATATTGTATCCATTATAACAACACACACATATTGTATCCATTATAACAACACACACATATTGTATCCATTATAACAACACACACATATATTGTATCCATTATAAAACAACACACACATATTGTATCCATTATAACAAAACACACAATATATTGTATCCATTATAACAACACACACATATTGTATCCATTATAACAACACACACATATTGTATCCATTACAACAACACACACATATTGTATCCATTATAACAAACACACACATATTGTATCCATTATAACAACACACACATATTGTATCCATTATAACAACACACACATATTGTATCCATTATAACAAAACACACACATATTGTATCCATTATAACAACACACACATATTGTATCCATTATAACAACACACACATATTGTATCCATTATAACAAAACACACACATATTGTATCCATTATAAAAACACACACATATTGTATCCATTATAACAACACACACATATTGTATCCATTATAAAAACACACATATTGTATCCATTATAACAACACACACATATATTGTATCCATTATAAAACACACACATATTGTATCCATTATAACAACACACACATATTGTATCCATTATAACAACACACACATATTGTATCCATTATAACAACACACACATATTGTATCCATTATAAAAACACACACATATTGTATCCATTATAACAACACACACATATTGTATCCATTATAACAACACACACATATTGTATCCATTATAAAAACACACACATATTGTATCCATTATAAAAACACACACATATTGTATCCATTATAACAACACACACATATTGTATCCATTATAACAACACACACATATTGTATCCATTATAAAAACACACACATATTGTATCCATTATAACAACACACACACATATTGTATCCATTATAAAAACACACACATATTGTATCCATTATAACAACACACACATATTGTATCCATTATAAAAACACACACATATCGTATCCATTATAACAACACACACACATATTGTATCCATTATAAAAAACACACACATATTGTATCCATTATAACAACACACACACATATTGTATCCATTATAAAAAACACATACATATTGTATCCATTATAACAACACACACATATATTGTATCCATTATAACAACACACACATATTGTATCCATTATAACAAACACACACATATTGTATCCATTATAAAAACACACAATATATTGTATCCATTATAACAACACACACATATTGTATCCATTATAAAAACACACACATATTGTATCCATTACAACAACACACACATATTGTATCCATTATAAAACACACACATATATTGTATCCATTATAACAACACACACATATTGTATCCATTATAAAAACACACACATATTGTATCCATTATAACAACACACACATATTGTATCCATTATAAAAACACACACATATTGTATCCATTATAAAACACACATATTGTATCCATTATAACAAACACACACATATTGTATCCATTATAACAACACACACATATTGTATCCATTATAAAAACACACACATATTGTATCCATTATAACAACACACACATATTGTATCCATTATAACAACACACACATATATTGTATCCATTATAAAAACACACACATATTGTATCCATTATAACAAACACACACATATTGTATCCATTATAACAACACACACATATTGTATCCATTATAAAAACACACACATATTGTATCCATTATAACAACAACACACACATATTGTATCCATTATAACAACACACATATTGTATCCATTATAAAACACACACACATATTGTATCCATTATAACAAATACACACACATATTGTATCCATTATAAAAAACACACACATATTGTATCCATTATAACAAACACACACATATTGTATCCATTATAACAACACACACATATATCCATTATAACAACACACACATATATTGTATCCATTATAACAAATACATTATATTATAAAAAACACACACATATTGTATCCATTATAAAAACACACACATATTGTATCCATTATAACAACACAACACATATTGTATCCATTATAACAACACACACATATTGTATCCATTATAACAAACACACATATTGTATCATTATACAACACAATACATATTGTATTATAACAACACACACATATTGTATCCATTATAACAAACACACACATATATTGTATCCATTACAACACACACATATTGTATCCATTATAACAACACACACATATTGTATCCATTATAACAACACACACATATTGTATCCATTATAACAACACACACATATTGTATCCATTATAAAAACACACACATATTGTATCCATTATAACAACACACACACATATTGTATCCATTATAAAAACACACACATATTGTATCCATTATAAAACACACACACATATTGTATCCATTATAAAAACACACACATATTGTATCCATTATAACAACACACACATATTGTATCCATTATAAAAAACACACACATATTGTATCCATTATAACAACACACACATATTGTATCCATTATAACAAACACACACATATTGTATCCATTATAACAACACACACATATATTGTATCCATTATAACAACACACACATATTGTATCCATTATAAAAACACACACATATTGTATCCATTATAACAACACACACATATTGTATCCATTATAACAAAACACACACACATATTGTATCCATTATAAAAACACACACATATTGTATCCATTATAACAACACACACATATTGTATCCATTATAACAACACACACATATTGTATCCATTATAAAAACACACACATATTGTATCCATTATAAAAACACACACATATTGTATCCATTATAACAACACACACATATTGTATCCATTATAACAACACACACACATATTGTATCCATTATAAAAACACACACATATTGTATCCATTATAAAAACACACACATATTGTATCCATTATAAAAACACACACATATTGTATCCATTATAAAAACACACATATCGTATCCATTATAACAACACACACATATCGTATCCATTATAACAAACACACACATATTGTATCCATTATAAAAAACACACACATATTGTATCCATTATAACAACACACATATTGTATCCATTATAAAAACAACACACACATATTGTATCCATTATAACAACACACACACATATTGTATCCATTATAACAACACACACACATATTGTATCCATTATAACAACACACACATATTGTATCCATTATAACAACACACACATATTGTATCCATTATAAAAACACACACATATTGTATCCATTATAACAACACACACATATTGTATCCATTATAACAACACACACATATTGTATCCATTATAACAACACACACACATATTGTATCCATTATAACAACACACACATATATTGTATCCATTATAAAAAACACACACATATTGTATCCATTATAACAAACACACACATATTGTATCCATTATAACAACACACACATATTGTATCCATTATAACAAACACACACATATTGTATCCATTATAAAACACACACATATTGTATCCATTATAAAACACACACACATATTGTATCCATTATAACAACACACACATATTGTATCCATTATAACAACACACACATATTGTATCCATTATAAAAACACACACATATTGTATCCATTATAAAACACACACACATATTGTATCCATTATAACAACACACACATATTGTATCCATTATAAAAACACACACATATTGTATCCATTATAACAACAACACACATATTGTATCCATTATAACAACACACACATATTGTATCCATTATAAAACACACACATATTGTATCCATTATAAAAACACACACATATTGTATCCATTATAACAACACACACATATTGTATCCATTATAAAACACACACATATTGTATCCATTATAACAACACACACATATTGTATCCATTATAACAACACACACATATTGTATCCATTATAACAATCCATTATAACATATTATTGTATCCATTATAACAACACACACATATTGTATCCATTATAACAACACACACATATTGTATCCATTATAACAAACACACACATATTGTATCCATTATAACAACACACACATATTGTATCCATTATAAAAACACACACATATTGTATCCATTATAACAACACACACATATTGTATCCATTATAACAACACACACATATTGTATCCATTATAAAAACACACACATATTGTATCCATTATAACAACACACACATATTGTATCCATTATAAAAACACACACATATTGTATCCATTATAACAACACACATATTGTATCCATTATAAAAACAACACACACATATTGTATCCATTATAACAACAACACACACACATATTGTATCCATTATAACAAACACACACATATTGTATCCATTATAAAAACACACACATATTGTATCCATTATAAAAACAACACACATATTGTATCCATTATAACAACACACACATATTGTATCCATTATAAAAACACACACATATTGTATCCATTATAACAACACACACATATTGTATCCATTATAAAAACACACACATATTGTATCCATTATAACAACACACACATATTGTATCCATTATAACAACACACACATATTGTATCCATTATAAAAACACACACATATTGTATCCATTATAACAACACACACATATTGTATCCATTATAACAACACACACATATTGTATCCATTATAAACACACACATATTGTATCCATTATAACAACACACACATATTGTATCCATTATAACAACACACACATATTGTATCCATTATAAAAAACACACACATATTGTATCCATTATAAACAAACACACACATATTGTATCCATTATAAAAACACACACATATTGTATCCATTATAACAACACACACATATTGTATCCATTATAACAACACACACATATTGTATCCATTATAACAAACACACACATATTGTATCCATTATAAAAAACACACATATTGTATCCATTATAACAACACACACATATTGTATCCATTATAAAAACACACACATATTGTATCCATTATAACAAACACACACATATTGTATCCATTATAAAACACACACATATTGTATCCATTATAAAAACACACATATATTGTATCCATTATAACAACACACACATATTGTATCCATTATAAAAACACACACATATTGTATCCATTATAAAAACACACACATATTGTATCCATTATAACAACACACACATATTGTATCCATTATAACAACACACACATATTGTATCCATTATAACAACACACACATATTGTATCCATTATAACAACACACACATATTGTATCCATTATAACAACACACACATATTGTATCCATTATAACAACACACACACATATTGTATCCATTATAACAACACACACATATTGTATCCATTATAACAACACACACATATTGTATCCACATATTGTATCCATTATAACAACACACACATATTGTATCCATTATAACAACACACACATATTGTATCCATTATAACAACACACACATATTGTATCCATTATAAAAACACACACATATTGTATCCATTATAACAACACACACATATTGTATCCATTATAAAAACACACACATATTGTATCCATTATAAAAACACACACATATTGTATCCATTATAACAACACACACACATATTGTATCCATTATAAAAACACACACATATTGTATCCATTATAACAACACACACATATTGTATCCATTATAACAACACACACATATTGTATCCATTATAACAACACACACATATTGTATCCATTATAAAAACACACACATATTGTATCCATTATAACAACACACACATATTGTATCCATTATAAAAACACACATATATTGTATCCATTATAACAACACACACATATTGTATCCATTATAACAACACACACATATTGTATCCATTATAACAACACACACATATTGTATCCATTATAACAACACACACATATTGTATCCATTATAACAACACACACATATTGTATCCATTATAACAACACACACATATTGTATCCATTATAAAAACACACACATATTGTATCCATTATAACAACACACACATATTGTATCCATTATAAAAACACACACATATTGTATCCATTATAACAACACACACATATTGTATCCATTATACAAACACACACATATTGTATCCATTATAACAACACACACATATTGTATCCATTATAAAAAACACACACATATTGTATCCATTATAACAACACACACATATTGTATCCATTATAACAACACACACATATTGTATCCATTATACAAACACACACATATTGTATCCATTATAACAACACACACATATTGTATCCATTATAAAAACACACACATATTGTATCCATTATAACAACACACACATATTGTATCCATTATAACAAACACACACATTATAAAAACACACATATCGTATCCATTATAACAACACACACATATTGTATCCATTATAACAACACACACATATTGTATCCATTATAAAAACACACACATATTGTATCCATTATAACAACACACACATATTGTATCCATTATAAAAACACACACATATTGTATCCATTATAAAAACACACACACATATTGTATCCATTATAACAACACACACATATTGTATCCATTATAACAACACACACATATTGTATCCATTATAACAACACACACACCATTATAAAAACACACATATTGTATCCATTATAACAACACACACATATTGTATCCATTATAAAAAACACACACATATTGTATCCATTATAACAACACACACATATTGTATCCATTATAAAAACACACACATATTGTATCCATTATAACAACACACACATATTGTATCCATTATAACAACACACACATATTGTATCCATTATAACAACACACACATATTGTATCCATTATAACAACACACACATATTGTATCCATTATAACAACACACACATATTGTATCCATTATAAAAAACACACACATATTGTATCCATTATAACAACACACACATATTGTATCCATTATAACAACACACACATATTGTATCCATTATAACACATATTGTATCCATTATAACAACACACACATATTGTATCCATTATAACAACACACACATATTGTATCCATTATAACAACACACACATATTGTATCCATTATAAAAACACACACATATTGTATCCATTATTATTGTATCCATTATAACAAACACACACATATTGTATCCATTATAACAACACACACACATATTGTATCCATTATAAAACACACACATATTGTATATTGTATCCATTATAATCAACACACACACACATATTGTATCCATTATAAAAACACACACATATATGTATCCATTATAACAACACACACATATTGTATCCATTATAAAAACACACACATATTGTATCCATTATAACAACACACACATATTGTATCCATTATAAAAACACACACATATTGTATCCATTATAACAACACACACATATTGTATCCATTATAACAACACACACATATTGTATCCATTATAAAAAACACACACATATTGTATCCATTATAAAAACACATATTGTATCACAAAAACACACATATTGTATCCATTATAAAACACACACATATTGTATCCATTATAACAACACACACATATCGTATCCATTATAACAACACACACATATCGTATCCATTATAACAACACACACACATATTGTATCCATTATAAAAACACACACATATTGTATCCATTATAACAACACACACACATATTGTATCCATTATAAAAACACACACATATTGTATCCATTATAACAACACACATATTGTATCCATTAGAACAACACACACATATTGTATCCATTATAACAACACACACATATTGTATCCATTATAACAACACACACATATTGTATCCATTATAAAAAACACACACATATTGTATCCATTATAACAATTACACATACACACATATTGTATCCATTATAACAACACACACATATTGTATCCATTATAACAACACACACATATTGTATCCATTATAAAAACACACACATATTGTATCCATTATAACAACACACACATATTGTATCCATTATAACAACACACACATATTGTATCCATTATAACAACACACACATATTGTATCCATTATAACAACACACACACATATTGTATCCATTATAAAAAACACACACATATTGTATCCATTATAACAACACACACATATTGTATCCATTATAAAAACACACACATATTGTATCCATTATAAAACACACACATATTGTATCCATTATAAAAACACACACATATTGTATCCATTATAAAAACACACACATATTGTATCCATTATAACAACACACACATATTGTATCCATTATAACAACACACACATATTGTATCCATTATAACAACACACACATATTGTATCCATTATAACAACACACACATATTGTATCCATTATAAAAACACACACATATTGTATCCATTATAACAACACACACATATTGTATCCATTATAACAACACACACATATTGTATCCATTATAACAACACACACATATTGTATCCATTATAACAACACACACATATTGTATCCATTATAACAACACACACATATTGTATCCATTATAACAACACACACATATTGTATCCATTATAACAACACACACACATATTGTATCCATTATAACACACACATATATTGTATCCATTATAACAACACACACATTATAAAAACACATATTGTATCCATTATAACAACACACACATATTGTATCCATTATAAAAACACACACATATTGTATCCATTATAACAACACACACATATTGTATCCATTATAAAAACACACACATATTGTATCCATTATAAAAACACACACATATTGTATCCATTATAAAAACACACACATATTGTATCCATTATAACAACACACACATATTGTATCCATTATAAAAACACACACATATTGTATCCATTATAACAACACACACATATTGTATCCATTATAACAACACACACATATTGTATCCATTATAAAAAACACACACATATTGTATCCATTATAACAACACACACATATTGTATCCATTATAACAACACACACATATTGTATCCATTATAAAAACACACACATATTGTATCCATTATAACAACACACACATATTGTATCCATTATAAAAACACACACATATTGTATCCATTATAACAACACACACATATTGTATCCATTATAACACACATATTGTACCATATAACAAATCCATTATAATAAAACACACACATATTGTATCCATTATAACAACACACACACATATTGTATCCATTATAAAAATACACACACATATTGTATCCATTATAACAACACACACATATTGTATCCATTATAAAACACACACATATTGTATCCATTATAAAAACACACACATATTGTATCCATTATAACAACACACACATATTGTATCCATTATAAAAACACATATATTGTATCCATTATAACAACACACACATATTGTATCCATTATAACAACACACACATATTGTATCCATTATAACAACACACACATATTGTATCCATTATAAAAACACACATATTGTATCCATATAAAACAACACACACATATTGTATCCATTATAAAAACACACATATTGTATCCATTATAAAAAACACACACATATTGTATCCATTATAACAACACACACATATTGTATCCATTATAACAACACACACATATTGTATCCATTATAACAACACACACATATTGTATCCATTATAACAACACACACATATTGTATCCATTATAAAAACACACACATATTGTATCCATTATAAAAACACACACATATTGTATCCATTACAACAACACACACATATTGTATCCATTATAACAACACACACATATATTGTATCCATTATAAAACACACACATATTGTATCCATTATAACAACACACACATATTGTATCCATTATAACAACACACACATATTGTATCCATTATAACAACACACACATATTGTATCCATTATAACAACACACACACATATTGTATCCATTATAACAACACACACATATTGTATCCATTATAAAAACACACACATATTGTATCCATTATAAAAACACACAACATATTGTATCCATTATAAAAACACACACATATTGTATCCATTATAAAAACACACACATATTGTATCCATTATAAAAACACACACATATTGTATCCATTATAACAACACACACATATTGTATCCATTATAACAACACACACACATATTGTATCCATTATAACAACACACACATATTGTATCCATTATAACAACACACACATATTGTATCCATTATAACAACACACACATATTGTATCCATTTGTATCCAACAACACACATATTGTATCCATTATAACAACACACACATATTGTATCCATTATAACAACACACACATATTGTATCCATTATAACAACACACACATATTGTATCCATTATAACACATATTGTATCCATTATAACAACACACACATATTGTATCCATTATAACAACACACACATATTGTATCCATTATAACAACACACACATATTGTATCCATTATAACAACACACACATATTGTATCCATTATAAAAAACACACATATTGTATCCATTATAACAACACACACATATTGTATCCATTATAACAACACAACACACACATATTGTATCCATTATAAAAAACACACATATTGTATCCATTATAACAACACACACATATTGTATCCATTATAACAACACACACATATTGTATCCATTATAACAAACACACACATATTGTATCCATTATAAAAAACACACACATATTGTATCCATTATAACAACACACACATATTGTATCCATTATAAAAACACACACATATTGTATCCATTATAAAACACACACATATTGTATCCATTATAACAACACACACATATTGTATCCATTATAAAAACACACATATATTGTATCCATTATAACAACACACACATATTGTATCCATTATAACACATATTGTATCCATTATAACAACACACACATATTGTATCCATTATAACAACACACACATATTGTATCCATTATAAACACACACACATATTGTATCCATTATAACAAACACACACATATTGTATCCATTATAACAACACACACATATTGTATCCATTATAACAACACACACATATTGTATCCATTATAACAACACACACATATTGTATCCATTATAACAACACACACATATTGTATCCATTATAAAAACACACACATATTGTATCCATTATAACAACACACACATATTGTATCCATTATAAAAACACACACATATTGTATCCATTATAAAAAACACACACATATTGTATCCATTATAACAACACACACATATTGTATCATTATAAAAAACACACACATATTGTATCCATTATAACAACACACACATATTGTATCCATTATAACAACACACACATATTTGTATCCATTATAACAAACACACACATATTGTATCCATTATAAAAAACACACACATATTGTATCCATTATAACAACACACACATATTGTATCCATTATAACAACACACACATATTGTATCCATTATAACAACACACACATATTGTATCCATTATAACACACACACATATTGTATCCATTATAAAAAACACACACATATTGTATCCATTATAAAAACACACACATATTGTATCCATTATAACAACACACACATATTGTATCCATTATAACAACACACACATTTGTATCCATTATAACAACACACACACATATTGTATCCATTATAAAACACACACACATATTGTATCCATTATAACAAACACACACATATTGTATCCATTATAAAAACAACACACATATTGTATCCATTATAACAACACACATATTGTATCCATTATAAAAAACACACACATATTGTATCCATTATAAAACACACACATATTGTATCCATTATAAAAACACACACATATTGTATCCATTATAACAACACACACATATTGTATCCATTATAAAACACACACACATATTGTATCCATTATAAAACACACACATATTGTATCCATTATAAAACACACACATATTGTATCCATTATAACAACACACACATATTGTATCCATTATAACAACACACACATATTGTATCCATTATAACAACACACACATATTGTATCCATTATAACAACACACACATATTGTATCCATTATAAAACACACACATATTGTATCCATTATAACAACACACACATATTGTATCCATTATAACAACACACACATATTGTATCCATTATAAAAACACACATATATTGTATCCATTATAAAAACACACACATATTGTATCCATTATAACAACACACACATATTGTATCCATTATAAAAACACACACATATTGTATCCATTATAAAAACACACACACATATTGTATCCATTATAACAACACACACATATTGTATCCATTATAACAACACACACATATTGTATCCATTATAACAACACACACATATTGTATCCATTAGAACAACACACACATATTGTATCCATTATAACAAACACACACATATTGTATCCATTATAACAACACACACATATTGTATCCATTATAACAACACACACATATTGTATCCATTATAACACACACACATATATTGTATCCATTATAACAACACACACATTATAACACATATTGTATCCATTATAACAACACACACATATTGTATCCATTATAAAAACACACACATATTGTATCCATTATAACAACACACACATATATTGTATCCATTATAAAAACACACACATATTGTATCCATTATAAAAACACACACATATTGTATCCATTATAAAAAACACACACATATTGTATCCATTATAAAAACACACACATATTGTATCCATTATAACAACACACACATATTGTATCCATTATAAAAAACACACACATATTGTATCCATTATAACAACACACACATATTGTATCCATTATAACAACACACACATATTGTATCCATTATAACAACACACACATATTGTATCCATTATAAAACACACACATATTGTATCCATTATAACAACACACACATATTGTATCCATTATAAAAACACACACATATTGTATCCATTATAACAACACACACATATTGTATCCATTATAAAAACACACACATATTGTATCCATTATAACAACACACACATATTGTATCCATTATAACAACACACACATATTGTATCCATTATAAAACACACACATATATTGTATCCATTATAACAACACACACACATATTGTATCCATTATAACAAACAACACATATTGTATCACACACATATTGTATCCATTATAACAACACACACATATTGTATCCATTATAAAAAACACACACATATTGTATCCATTATAACAACACACACATATTGTATCCATTATAACAACACACACATATTGTATCCATTATAAAAACACACACATATTGTATCCATTATAACAACACACACATATTGTATCCATTATAAAAACACACACATATTGTATCCATTATAACAACACACACATATTGTATCCATTATAACAACACACACATATTGTATCCATTATAAAAAACACACACATATTGTATCCATTATAACAACACACACATATTGTATCCATTATAACAACACACACATATTGTATCCATTATAAAACACACACACATATTGTATCCATTATAACAACACACACACATATTGTATCCATTATAAAAACACACACATATTGTATCCATTATAACAACACACACATATTGTATCCATTATAAAACACACACATATTGTATCCATTATATCCATTATAACAACACACACATATTGTATCCATTATAACAACACACACATATTGTATCCATTATAACAACACACACATATTGTATCCATTATAAAAAACACACACATATTGTATCCATTATAACAACACACACACATATTGTATCCATTATAACAACACACACATATTGTATCCATTATAACAACACACACATATTGTATCCATTATAACAAACACACACATATTGTATCCATTATAAAACACACACATATTGTATCCATTATAAAAACACACACATATTGTATCCATTATAACAACACACACATATTGTATCCATTATAACAACACACACATATTGTATCCATTATAACAACACACACATATTGTATCCATTATAAAAACACACATATTGTATCCATTATAACAACACACACATATTGTATCCATTATAACAACACACACATATTGTATCCATTATAACAACACACACATATTGTATCCATTATACAAACACACACATATTGTATCCATTACAACAACACACACATATTGTATCCATTATAAAAACACACACATATTGTATCCATTATAACAACACACATATTGTATCCATTATAACAACACACACATATTGTATCCATTATAACAACACACACATATTGTATCCATTATAACAACACACACATATTGTATCCATTATAACAACACACACATATTGTATCCATTATAAAAAACACACACATATTGTATCCATTATAACAACACACACATATTGTATCCATTATAACAACACACACACATATTGTATCCATTATAACAACACACACATATTGTATCCATTATAAAAACACACACATATTGTATCCATTATAACAACACACACATATTGTATCCATTATAAAAACACACACATATTGTATCCATTATAAAACACACACACATATTGTATCCATTATAACCATTATCCATTATAAAAACACACACATATTGTATCCATTATACAAACACACACATATTGTATCCATTATAACAACACACACATATTGTATCCATTATAAAAACACACACATATTGTATCCATTATAACAACACACACATATTGTATCCATTATAACAACACACACATATTGTATCCATTATAAAAACACACACATATTGTATCCATTATAAAAACACACACATATTGTATCCATTATAACAACACACACATATTGTATCCATTATAACAACACACACATATTGTATCCATTATAAAAACACACACATATTGTATCCATTATAACAACACACACATATTGTATCCATTATAAAAACACACACACATATTGTATCCATTATAAAACACACACACATATTGTATCCATTATAAAAACACACACATATTGTATCCATTATAAAAACACACATATTGTATCCATTATATTGTATCCATTATAACAACACACACATATTGTATCCATTATAAACACACACACATATTGTATCCATTATAACAACACACACATATTGTATCCATTATAACAACACACACATATTGTATCCATTATAAAAACACACACATATTGTATCCATTATAACAACACACACATATTGTATCCATTATAACAACACACACATATTGTATCCATTATAAAAACACACACATATTGTATCCATTATAACAACACACACATATTGTATCCATTATAACAACACACACACATATTGTATCCATTATAAAAACACACACATATTGTATCCATTATAAAAACACACATATTGTATCCATTATAACAACACACACATATTGTATCCATTATAACAACACACACATATTGTATCCATTATAAAAACACACACATATTGTATCCATTATAACAACACACACATATTGTATCCATTATAACAACACACACATATTGTATCCATTATAACAACACACACATATTGTATCCATTACAACACACACACACATATTGTATCCATTACAACACACACATATTGTATCCATTAGAACAACACACACATATTGTATCCATTATAACAACACACATATATTGTATCCATTACAACAACACACACATATTGTATCCATTATAAAAACACACACATATTGTATCCATTATAACAACACACACATATTGTATCCATTATAACAACACACACATATTGTATCCATTATAACAACACACACATATTGTATCCATTATAAAAACACACACATATTGTATCCATTATAACAACACACACATATTGTATCCATTATAACAACACACACATATTGTATCCATTATAACAAACACACACATATTGTATCCATTATAACAACACACACATATTGTATCCATTATAACAACACACACATATTGTATCCATTATAACAACACACACATATTGTATCCATTATAAAAAACACACACATATTGTATCCATTATAACAACACACACATATTGTATCCATTATAACAACACACACATATTGTATCCATTATAAAAACACACACATATTGTATCCATTATAACAACACACACATATTGTATCCATTATAACAACACACACATATTGTATCCATTATAAAAACACACACATATTGTATCCATTATAACAACACACACATATTGTATCCATTATAAAAACACACACATATTGTATCCATTATAAAAACACACACATATTGTATCCATTATAAAAACACACACATATTGTATCCATTATAACAACACACACATATTGTATCCATTATAAAAAACACACACATATTGTATCCATTATAACAACACACACATATTGTATCCATTATAACAACACACACATATTGTATCCATTATAACAACACACACATATTGTATCCATTATAACAACACACACATATTGTATCCATTATAACAACACACACATATTGTATCCATTATAACAACACACACATATTGTATCCATTATAACAACACACACATATTGTATCCATTATAACAACACACACATATTGTATCCATTATAACAACACACACATATTGTATCCATTATAACAACACACACATATTGTATCCATTATAACAACACACACATATTGTATCCATTATAAAAACACACACATATTGTATCCATTATAAACACACACATATTGTATCCATTATAAAAAACACACACACATATTGTATCCATTATAAAAAACACACACATATTGTATCCATTATAACAACACACACATATTGTATCCATTATAACAACACACATATTGTATCCATTATAAAAACACACACATATTGTATCCATTATAACAACACACACATATTGTATCCATTATAACAACACACACATATTGTATCCATTATAACAACACACACATATTGTATCCATTATAAAAACACACACATATTGTATCCATTATAAAAACACACACATATTGTATCCACACACACATATTGTATCCATTATAAAAACACACACATATTGTATCCATTATAACAACACACACATATTGTATCCATTATAAAACACACACATATTTGTATCCATTATAACAACACACACATATTGTATCCATTATAAAAAACACACACATATTGTATCCATTATAACAACACACACATATTGTATCCATTATAAAAACACACACATATTGTATCCATTATAACAACACACACATATTGTATCCATTATAACAACACACACATATTGTATCCATTATAAAACACACACATATTGTATCCATTATAAAAACACACACATATTGTATCCATTATAACAACACACACATATTGTATCCATTATAACAACACACACATATTGTATCCATTATAAAACACACACATATTGTATCCATTATAAAAACACACACATATTGTATCCATTATAACAACACACACATATTGTATCCATTATAAAAACACACATATTGTATCCATTATAACAACACACACATATTGTATCCATTATAACAACACACACATATTGTATCCATTATAACAACACACACATATTGTATCCATTATAAAAACACACACATATTGTATCCATTATAACAACACACACATATTGTATCCATTATAACAACACACACATATTGTATCCATTATATAATAACACACACATATTGTATCCATTATAAAAACACACACATATTGTATCCATTATAACAACACACACATATTGTATCCATTATAAAAACACACACATATTGTATCCATTATAACAACACACACATATTGTATCCATTATAACAACACACACATATTGTATCCATTATAAAAAACACACACATATTGTATCCATTATAAAAACACACACATATTGTATCCATTATAACAACACACACATATTGTATCCATTATAAAAACACACACATATTGTATCCATTATAAAACACACACATATTGTATCCATTATAACAACACACACATATTGTATCCATTATAACAACACACACATATTGTATCCATTATAACAACACACACATATTGTATCCATTATAAAAACACACACATATTGTATCCATTATAAAAACACACACATATTGTATCCATTATAACAACACACACATATTGTATCCATTATAACAACACACACATATTGTATCCATTATAAAAACACACACATATTGTATCCATTATAACAACACACACATATTGTATCCATTATAACAACACACACATATTGTATCCATTATAACAAACACACACATATTGTATCCATTATAACAACACACACATATTGTATCCATTATAACAACACACACATATTGTATCCATTATAACAACACACACATATTGTATCCATTATAACAACACACACATCCATTATAACAACACACACATATTGTATCCATTATAAAAACACACACATATTGTATCCATTATAACAACACACACATATTGTATCCATTATAACAACACACACATATTGTATCCATTATAAAACACACACATATTGTATCCATTATAACAACACACACATATTGTATCCATTATAAAAACACACACATATTGTATCCATTATAACAACACACACACATATTGTATCCATTATAACAACACATATTGTATCCATTATAACAACACACACATATTGTATCCATTATAACAAACACACACATATTGTATCCATTATAACAACACACACATATTGTATCCATTATAAAAAACACACACATATTGTATCCATTATAACAACACACACATATTGTATCCATTATAACAACACACACATATTGTATCCATTATAAAAACACACACATATTGTATCCATTATAAAAACACACACATATTGTATCCATTATAAAAACACACACATATTGTATCCATTATAACAACACACACATATTGTATCCATTATAACAACACACACATATTGTATCCATTATAAAACACACACATATTGTATCCATTATAACAACACACACATATTGTATCCATTATAAAAACACACACATATTGTATCCATTATAAAAACACACACATATTGTATCCATTATAAAAAAACACACACATATTGTATCCATTATAACAACACACACATATTGTATCCATTATAAAAACACACACATATTGTATCCATTATAACAACACACACATATTGTATCCATTATAAAAACACACACATATTGTATCCATTATAACAACACACACATATTGTATCCATTATAACAACACACACATATTGTATCCATTATAACAACACACACATATTGTATCCATTATAAAAACACACACATATTGTATCCATTATAACAACACACACATATTGTATCCATTATAACAACACACACATATTGTATCCATTATAACAACACACACATATTGTATCCATTATAACAACACACACACATATTGTATCCATTATAACAAACACACACATATTGTATCCATTATAACAACACACACATATTGTATCCATTATAACAACACACCATTATAACATATTGTATCCATTATAACAACACACACATATTGTATCCATTATAACAACACACACATATTGTATCCATTATAACAACACACACATATTGTATCCATTATAACACATATTGTATCCATTATAACAACACACACATATTGTATCCATTATAACAACACACACATATTGTATCCATTATAACAAACAACACACATATTGTATCCATTATAACAACACACACATATTGTATCCATTATAACAACACACACATATTGTATCCATTATAACAACACACATATTGTATCCATTATATTGTATCCATTATAAAAACACACACATATTGTATCCATTATAAAAACACACACATATTGTATCCATTATAACAACACACACATATTGTATCCATTATAAAAACACACACATATTGTATCCATTATAACAACACACACATATTGTATCCATTATAACAACACACACATATTGTATCCATTATAACAACACACACATATTGTATCCATTATAAAAACACACACATATTGTATCCATTATAACAAACACACACATATTGTATCCATTATAAAAACACACACATATTGTATCCATTATAACAACACACACATATTGTATCCATTATACAAACACACACATATTGTATCCATTATAACAACACACACATATATTGTATCCATTATAAAACACACACATTGTATCCATTATAACAACACACACATATTGTATCCATTATAACAACACACACATATTGTATCCATTATAAAACACACACACATATTGTATCCATTATAACAAACACACACATATTGTATCCATTATAACAACACACACATATTGTATCCATTATAAAAACACACACATATTGTATCCATTATAACAACACACACATATTGTATCCATTATAACAACACACACATATTGTATCCATTATAACAACACACACATATTGTATCCATTATAACAACACACACACATATTGTATCCATTATAACAACACACACATATTGTATCCATTATAACAACACACACATATTGTATCCATTATAACAACACACACATATTGTATCCATTATAAAAACACACACATATTGTATCCATTATAACAACACACACATATTGTATCCATTATAAAAAACACACACATATTGTATCCATTATAAAAAACACACATATTGTATCCATTATAACAACACACACATATTGTATCCATTATAACAACACACATATATTGTATCCATTATAACAACACACACATATTGTATCCATTATAACAACACACACATATTGTATCCATTATAACAACACACACATATTGTATCCATTATAACAACACACATATTATTGTATCCATTATAACAACACACACACATATTGTATCCATTATAAAAACACACACATATTGTATCCATTATAACAACACACACATATTGTATCCATTATAAAAACACACACATATTGTATCCATTATAACAACACACACATATTGTATCCATTATAAAAACACACACATATTGTATCCATTATAACAACACACACATATTGTATCCATTATAACAACACACACATATTGTATCCATTATAAAAACACACACATATTGTATCCATTATAAAACACACACATATATTGTATCCATTATAAAAACACACACATATTGTATCCATTATAACAACACACACATATTGTATCCATTATGAAAACACACACATATCGTATCCATTATACAAACACACACATATTGTATCCATTACAACAACACACACATATTGTATCCATTATAAAAACACACACATATTGTATCCATTATAACAACACACACATATTGTATCCATTATAACAACACACACATATTGTATCCATTATAACAACACACACACATATTGTATCCATTATAAAAACACACACATATTGTATCCATTATAACAACACATATTGTATCCATTATAACAACACACATATATGTATCCATTATAACAACACACACATATTGTATCCATTATAACAACACACACATATTGTATCCATTATAACAACACACACATATTGTATCCATTATAAAACACACACATATTGTATCCATTATAACAACACACATATATTGTATCCATTATAAAAAACACACACATATTGTATCCATTATAAAAACACACACATATTGTATCCATTATAAAACACACACATATTGTATCCATTATAACAACACACACATATTGTATCCATTATAACAACACACACATATTGTATCCATTATAAAAACACACACATATTGTATCCATTATAACAACACACACATATTGTATCCATTATAAAAACACACACATATTGTATCCATTATAACAACACACACATATTGTATCCATTATAACAACACACACACATATTGTATCCATTATAAAAACACACACATATTGTATCCATTATAAAAACACACACATATTGTATCCATTATAACAACACACACATATTGTATCCATTATAACAACACACACACATATTGTATCCATTATAACAACACACACATATTGTATCCATTATAACAACACACACATATTGTATCCATTATAACAACACACACATATTGTATCCATTATAAAAACACACACATATTGTATCCATTATAAAACACACACACATATTGTATCCATTATAACAACACACACATATTGTATCCATTATAACAACACACACATATTGTATCCATTATAACAAACACACACATATTGTATCCATTATAACAACACACACATATTGTATCCATTATAACAACACACACATATTGTATCCATTATAAAACACACACACATATTGTATCCATTATAACAACACACACATATTGTATCCATTATAAAAAAACACACACATATTGTATCCATTATAAAAACACACACATATTGTATCCATTATAACAACACACACATATTGTATCCATTATAACAACACACACATATTGTATCCATTATAACAACACACACATATTGTATCCATTATAACAACACACACATATTGTATCCATTATAACAACACACACATATTGTATCCATTATAACAAACACACACATATTGTATCCATTATAAACAACACACACATATTGTATCCATTATAACAACACACACATATTGTATCCATTATAACAACACACACATATTGTATCCATTATAAAACACACACATATTGTATCCATTATAAAAACACACACATATGTATCCATTATAACAAACACACACATATTGTATCCATTATAAAAACACACACATATTGTATCCATTATAACAACACACACATATTGTATCCATTATAACAACACACACATATTGTATCCATTATAACAACACACACATATTGTATCCATTATAACAACACACACATATTGTATCCATTATAACAACACACACATATTGTATCCATTATAACAACACACACATATTGTATCCATTACAACAACACACACATATTGTATCCATTATAAAACACACACATATTGTATCCATTATAAAAACACACACATATTGTATCCATTATAACAAACACACACATATTGTATCCATTATAACAACACACACATATTGTATCCATTATAAAACACACACACATATTGTATCCATTATAAAAACACACACACATATTGTATCCATTATAAAAACACACACATATTGTATCCATTATAAAACACACACATATTGTATCCATTATAAAAACACACACATATTGTATCCATTATAACAACACACACATATTGTATCCATTATAACAACACACACATATTGTATCCATTATAACAACACACACATTTGTATCCATTATACAAACACACACATATTGTATCCATTATAAAAACACACACATATTGTATCCATTATAACAACACACACACATATTGTATCCATTATAACAACACACACATATTGTATCCATTATAACAACACACACATATTGTATCCATTATAACAACACACACATATTGTATCCATTATAACAACACACACATATTGTATCCATTATAACAACACACACATATTGTATCCATTATAACACACACACATATTGTATCCATTATAACAACACACATATTGTATCCATTATAAAAACACACACATATTGTATCCATTATAAAAAACACACACATATTGTATCCATTATAACAACACACACATATTGTATCCATTATAACAACACACACATATTGTATCCATTATAAAAACACACACATATTGTATCCATTATAACAACACACACATATTGTATCCATTATAACAACACACACATATTGTATCCATTATAAAAAACACACACATATTGTATCCATTATAAAAAACACACACATATTGTATCCATTATAACAACACACACATATTGTATCCATTATAAAAACACACACATATTGTATCCATTATAACAACACACACATATTGTATCCATTATAACAACACACACATATTTTATCCATTATAACAACACACACATATTGTATCCATTATAAAAACACACACATATTGTATCCATTATAACAACACACACATATTGTATCCATTATAACAACACACACATATTGTATCCATTATAAAAACACACACATATTGTATCCATTATAACAACACACACATATTGTATCCATTATAACAACACACACATATTGTATCCATTATAAAAACACACACATATTGTATCCATTATAACAACACACACATATCGTATCCATTATAACAACACACATATTGTATCCATTATAAAAACACACACATATTGTATCCATTATAACAACACACACATATTGTATCCATTATAACAACACACACATATTGTATCCATTATAAAAACACACACATATTGTATCCATTATAACAACACACACATATTGTATCCATTATAAAAACACACACATATTGTATCCATTATAACAACACACACATATTGTATCCATTATAAAAACACACACATATTGTATCCATTATAAAAACACACATATCGTATCCATTATAACAACACACACATATCGTATCCATTATAACAACACACACATATTGTATCCATTATAACAACACACACATATTGTATCCATTATAACAACACACACATATTGTATCCATTATAACAACACACACATATTGTATCCATTATAACAACACACATATATTGTATCCATTATAACACATATTGTATCCATTATAACAACACACACATATTGTATCCATTATAAAACACACACACACACACACACATATTGTATCCATTATAACAACACACACATATTGTATCCATTATAACAACACACACATATTGTATCCATTATAAAAAACACACACATATTGTATCCATTATAACAACACACACATATTGTATCCATTATAACAACACACACATATTGTATCCATTATAAAAACACACACATATTGTATCCATTATAAAACACACACACACATATTGTATCCATTATAACAACACACACATATTGTATCCATTATAAAACACACACATATTGTATCCATTATAAAAACACACACATATTGTATCCATTATAACAACACACACATATTGTATCCATTATAACAACACACACACATATTGTATCCATTATAACAACACACACATATTGTATCCATTATAACAACACACACATATTGTATCCATTATAACAACACACACATATTGTATCCATTATAAAAACACACACATATTGTATCCATTATAAAAACACACACATATTGTATCCATTATAAAACACACACATATTGTATCCATTATAACAACACACACATATTGTATCCATTATAACAACACACACATATTGTATCCATTATAACAAACACACACATATTGTATCCATTATAACAACACACATATTGTATCCATTATAACAACACACACATATTGTATCCATTATAACAACACACACACATATTGTATCCATTATAACAACACACACATATTGTATCCATTATAACAACACACACATATTGTATCCATTATAATCCAAACACACACATATTGTATCCATTATAACAACACACACATATTGTATCCATTATAAAAACACACACATATTGTATCCATTATAAAAACACACACATATTGTATCCATTATAAAAACACACACATATTGTATCCATTATAACAACACACACATATTGTATCCATTATTACAACACACACACATATTGTATCCATTATAACAACACACACATATTGTATCCATTATAACAACACACACATATTGTATCCATTATAACAACACACACACCATATTGTATCCATTATAAAAACACACACATATTGTATCCATTATAAAAAACACACACATATTGTATCCATTATAACAACACACACATATTGTATCCATTATAATTATAACAACACACACATATTGTATCCATTATAAAAAAACACACATATTGTATCCATTATAACAACACACACATATTGTATCCATTATAACAACACACACATATTGTATCCATTATAACAACACACACACATATTGTATCCATTATAACAACACACACATATTGTATCCATTACAACACACACATATTGTATCCATTATAACAACACACACATATTGTATCCATTATAACAACACACACATATTGTATCCATTATAACAACACACACATATATTGTATCCATTATAAAAACACACACATATTGTATCCATTATAACAACACACACATATTGTATCCATTATAACAACACACACATATTGTATCCATTATAAAAACACACACATATTGTATCCATTATAACAACACACACATATTGTATCCATTATAACAACACACACATATTGTATCCATTATAAAAAACACACACATATTGTATCCATTATAACAACACACACATATTGTATCCATTATAAAAACACACACATATTGTATCCATTATAAAAACACACACATATTGTATCCATTATAAAAACACACACATATTGTATCCATTATAACAACACACACATATTGTATCCATTATAACAACACACACATATTGTATCCATTATAACACACACACACATCCATTATATCACATTATAATCAATTTTAACACATATTGTATCCATTATAACACATATTGTATCCATTATAACAACACACACATATTGTATCCATTATAACAACACACACACATATTGTATCCATTATAACAACACACACATATTGTATCCATTATAACAACACACACATATTGTATCCATTATAACAACACACACATATTGTATCCATTATAAAAACACACACATATTGTATCCATTATAACAACACACACATATTGTATCCATTATAAAAACACACACATATTGTATCCATTATAACAACACACACATATTGTATCCATTATAAAAACACACACATATTGTATCCATTATAACAACACACACATATTGTATCCATTATAACAACACACACATATTGTATCCATTATAAAAACACACACATATTGTATCCATTATAAAAACACACACACATATTGTATCCATTATAAAAACACACACATATTGTATCCATTATAACAACACACACATATTGTATCCATTATAAAAACACACACATATTGTATCCATTATAAAAACACACACATATTGTATCCATTATAACAACACACACATATTGTATCCATTATAACAACACACACATATTGTATCCATTATAACACATATTGTATCCATTATAACACACCATTATAACACACATATTGTATCCATTATAACAACACACACATATTGTATCCATTATAACAAACACACACATATTGTATCCATTATAACAACACACACATATTGTATCCATTATAACAACACACACATATTGTATCCATTATAACAACACACACATATTGTATCCATTATAACAACACACACATATTGTATCCATTATAAAACACACACATATTGTATCCATTATAAAAACACACACATATTGTATCCATTATAACAATACACACATATTGTATCCATTATAACAACACACACATATTGTATCCATTATAACAACACACACATATTGTATCCATTATAACCATATTGTATCCATTATAACAACACACACATATTGTATCCATTATAAAAACACACACATATTGTATCCATTATAACAACACACACATATTGTATCCATTATAACAAACACACACATATTGTATCCATTATACAAACACACACATATTGTATCCATTATAAAAACACACACATATTGTATCCATTATAACAACACACACATATTGTATCCATTATAAAAACACACACATATTGTATCCATTATAACAACACACACATATTGTATCCATTATAACAACACACATATTGTATCCATTATAACAACACACACATATTGTATCCATTATAACAACACACACATATTGTATCCATTATAACAACACACACATATTGTATCCATTATAACAACACACACATATTGTATCCATTATAAAAAACACACACATATTGTATCCATTATAAAAACACACACATATTGTATCCATTATAAAAACACACACATATTGTATCCATTATAACAACACACACATATTGTATCCATTATAACAACACACACATATTGTATCCATTATAACAACACACACATATCGTATCCATTATAACAACACACACACATATTGTATCCATTATACAAACACACACATATTGTATCCATTATAAAAACACACACATATTGTATCCATTATAACAACACACACATATATTGTATCCATTATAAAAACACACACATATTGTATCCATTATAACAACACACACATATTGTATCCATTATAAAAACACACACATATTGTATCCATTACAACAACACACACATATTGTATCCATTATAAAAACACACACATATTGTATCCATTATAACAACACACACATATTGTATCCATTATAACAACACACACATATTGTATCCATTATAAAAACACACACATATTGTATCCATTATACAAACACACACATATTGTATCCATTATAACAACACACACATATTGTATCCATTATAAAAACACACACATATTGTATCCATTATAACAACACACACATATATGTATCCATTATAACAACACACACATATTGTATCCATTATAAAAACACACACATATTGTATCCATTATAACAATCCATTATAACACACACATATTGTATCCATTATAACAACACACACATATTGTATCCATTATAAAACACACACATATTGTATCCATTATAACAACACACACATATTGTATCCATTATAAAAACACACACATATTGTATCCATTATAAAAACACACACATATTGTATCCATTATAAAAACACACATATCGTATCCATTATAACAACACACACATATCGTATCCATTATAACAACACACACATATTGTATCCATTATAACAACACACACATATTGTATCCATTATAACAACACACACATATTGTATCCATTATAACAACACACACATATTGTATCCATTATAACAACACACACATATTGTATCCATTATAACAACACACACACATATTGTATCCATTATAACAACACACACATATTGTATCCATTATAAAAACACACACATATTTGTATCCATTATAACACACACACATATTGTATCCATTATAACAACACACACATATTGTATCCATTATAAAAACACATTATTGTATCCATTAAAAACACACACATATTGTATCCATTATAACAACACACACATATTGTATCCATTATAACAAACACACACATATTGTATCCATTATAACAACACACACATATTGTATCCATTATAACAACACACACATATTGTATCCATTATAACAACACACACATATTGTATCCATTATAAAAACACACACATATTGTATCCATTATAACAACACACACATATTGTATCCATTATAAAAACACACACATATTGTATCCATTATAACAACACACACATATTGTATCCATTATAACAACACACACATATTGTATCCATTATAACAACACACACATATTGTATCCATTATAACAACACACACATATTGTATCCATTATAACAACACACACATATTGTATCCATTATAAAAACACACACATATTGTATCCATTATAACAACACACACATATTGTATCCATTATAAAAACACACACACATATTGTATCCATTATAACAACACACACATATTGTATCCATTATAAAAACACACACATATTGTATCCATTATAACAACACACACATATTGTATCCATTATAAAAACACACACATATTGTATCCATTATAACAACACACATATTGTATCCATTATAACACACACATATTGTATCCATTATAACAACACACACATATTGTATCCATTATATAAAAACACACACATATTGTATCCAATAACACACACATATTGTATCCATTATAAAAACACACACATATTGTATCCATTATAACAACACACACATATTGTATCCATTATAAAAACACACATATTGTATCCATTATAACAACACACACATATTGTATCCATTATAAAAACACACACATATTGTATCCATTATAACAACACACACATATTGTATCCATTATAAAAACACACACATATTGTATCCATAATAACAACACACACATATTGTATCCATTCCAAAGTTAAAATACCACCAACACCTTTTCATATACAGTATCACCATCGGATACATAGCACTGGAAATACGAAGGATGTTGAAAAAATACGCGGACTGACGTGATAAAACAAAATATACTTGATTTAGAAGTTACAGGTCTGGGACTCCTTCAGAGTACTCTCCTCCCCAACGCACACACTTATCCCAACGGTGTTTCCACTTGTTGAAACAGTCCTGGTTCGCTTCTTTTGTAATGTCCTCCAGCTCCTTCGTCGCATTTGCCTTAATCTCGGGAATCGTCTCAAATCTTCTTCCTTTCAAGGGTCTTTTGAGTTTGGGGAACAAGAAAAATTCGCAAGGAGCAAGGTCAGGTGAGTAGGGGGGGTGGGGAAGAACAGTGATCGAGTGTTTGGCCAGAAACGCACGAGTTCTGAGGCACAAATTTCGCAGCAACGCGGTGCATCTTCAATTTTTCGGTCAAAATCTCGTAACAAGATCCAACTGATATCCCACACTCTTCAGGAAGCTCCCTGACAGTCAGACGTCGATTTGCCCGCACCAGGGTGTTGATTTTGTCGACGTGTGGGTCGTCAGTTGACGTGGAAGGACGTCCAGGACACTCATCATCGTCAATGGACTGTCGACCATCCTTAAAACGTTCATGCCACTTGAAACATGCCGTACGCTTCATAGCAACATCACCGTAAGCCGTGTTAAGCATAGCGAAAGTTTCAGTCGCAGATTTTCCAAGTTTAACACAAAATTTCCCAGCGAGTCGTTGCTCCTTCAGGTCATTTATTTTAAAATCCGCCAAACGAAAAAATCGCACTTCACTTAAAACCGCGTAGCTAATACACAAATGAAGATATCTGAAATCGGGAAATGGCGTCGTAATCAGCTGATCTGCGCGAACCTAGCGACTCCAAGCGGATTCCCTTGGAACCAACTGGAGCCGCGCAATTCAAAAAGTCCGCGTATTTTTTGAACAAACCTCGTAAGACGTTTACAATGCTACACAAAGAAATAAACAATTCCCGGAAAGTCCATTGACCTCTATGACATTACTAAACTAAATCTTTATGTATCGCTCGTTCAATTACACTAGACATTCCCAGATTGCCCATGAAGAAGAAAGGTCTACCTTTCGAAAGCACTGGGGTTATAAGAATTTCAATTTTACTTGTATCTGCCTCTAGTAAGGATGATGACTACCCAATGTGAATCAGCCGTTATATTACTTAGTTTATCTGCCTCTGGTATGGATTACAACTAGCCAGTGTGAATCAGCCGTTATATGACTTAGTTTATCTGTGTCTGTTATGGATGACGACTAGCCAGTGTGAATCAGCCGTTATATTACTTAGTTTATCTGTGTCTGTTATGGATGACGACTAGCCAGTGTGAATCAGCCGTTATATTACTTAGTTTATCTGTGTGTGGTATGGATGACGACTAGCCAATGTGAATCAGCCGTTATATTACTTAGTTTATCTGTGTCTGGTATGGATGACGACTAGCCAGTGTGAATCAGCCGTTATATGACTTAGTTTATCTGTGTCTGTTATGGATGACGACTAGCCAGTGTGAATCAGCCGTTATATTACTTAGTTTATCTGTGTCTGGTATGGATGACGACTAGCCAGTGTGAATCAGCCGTTATATTACTTAGTTTATCTGTGTCTGGTAAGGATGATGACTAGCCAATGTGAATCAGCCGTTATATTACTTAGTTTATCTGTGTCTGGTATGGATGACGACTAGCCAGTGTGAATCAGCCGTTATATGACTTAGTTTATCTGTGTCTGGTATGGATGACGGCTAGTCAGTGTGAATCAGCCGTAATATTACTTAGTTTATCTGTGTCTGGTATGGATGACGACTAGCCAGTGTGAATCAGCCGTTATATTACTTAGTTTATCTGTGTCTGTTATGGAAGACGGCTGATGTCTGGTTTGTTTCTGTGTCTGGTATGGATGACGATTGATGTCTGGTTTGTTTGTTCTTTTTATTTACTCCAGGTTTAAAATATCTTCAAGGACGATCACAATCCTGTCACTGTTTTTTTGTAAAAGGTCTTTCCAACAGGAAACAGATCATCTGTGTTTCATCAGGAATAATGAGGTCAAGGTGACCCACCTCGTAGACATGAAAGATACCCGTTTCGAAGTGTAAGCTTTTTTAGAAATTAGGCCCTGAGCTCTGGAAAATAAAATGCTTCATCTAATTTCTTGATAAGATGTTTTCTAATTGTAACTAACTCGGCACTTTCTCCACATGTAACTGAAGTTCACCATGCTAGCTGTCCTCCTAGGACTGTTCAATTTTATTTAATTTTTATTAATCTAGTTATGTTTCCAATTTAAAACCTCCTCGTCTTTGTAGCAGCTGCTGCACCTCAGTATTTGAAAGACTATGTAATAGAGAATGATACTTTATGAGAGAAACACTAACTAACGAACAGGGGTTTAGTTTTGAGAAAGAGAAGTCTGAGGAATTCTCATCCCAACAGGGGTGGTTCTCTCCCCAACAGGCGTGGTCAGGAACGTTGTGGTTCCTCTTCGTCCCCGCTCATGGAAGATTATTTACTTTTACGTGGAAGTTTTCTTGTAATTTGATTTAACTTGTTTAAGGTGATGAAGGGGGTGGAGCAGTATGAAAATGATGGGTGAGAAAAGAGAGCGACACAAGGGATTCACTTTAACACCTTTGCCCAGGTCAGACATTTTCCCTTACTTTTTCTCTGAAACTAAGAACGAAAATAAATACTAAAACACGGCACTCACCATCACCAGTAGGGTAAAACTAACCTGTCTCACGACAGTATAATGAGTGGAATAATTATTTTTATTAATTCTATGTGATCGAAAGAAGCTGCGACAGAGTGATGTCTTAGTTAAATTAGATTGTAGTTTCATCACGACATCTGATCTTCTGTCAAATAGATTCAATTGTGATGTTTTATAAATTACAAACTGAACAAATGGTAAAATGAACCATGACAAAGGATTTAAAAAGTGCACGTAACGCTTTTGTGGCAATAAAAATTATAAAAAAAACACATTTGTCTACAATCGTATTTTGTGGAGAAACAAGGTCACTAAAGAGGGAGATGTCGCTATAATCAAATTTGATGTAAAGACAAGGTCACTAAAGGGGTATCACTACAGCTGACTTTTGTGGGGAGACAATGCCACTAAAGGGGTATCACTACAGCTGACTTTTGTGGGGAGACAATGCCACTAAAGGGGTGTCACTACAGCTGACTTCTGTGGGGAGACAATGCCACTAAAGGGGTATCACTACAGCTAACTTTTATGGGAAGACAATGCCACTGAAGGGGTATCACTACAGCTGACTTCTGTGGGGAGACAATGCCACTAAAGGGGTATCACTACAGCTAACTTTTGTGGGAAGACAATGCCACTGAAGGGGTATCACTACAGCTGACATTTGTGAGGAGACAATGTCACTGAAAAAGTATCACTACAGCTGACTTTTGTGGGGAGACAATGCCACTAAAGGGGTATCACTACAGCTAACTTTTGTGGGAAGACAATGCCACTAAAGGGGTATCACTACAGCTGACTTTGTGGGAAGACAATGCCGCTGAAGGGGTATCACTACAGCTGACTTTGTGGGAAGACAATGCCGCTGAAGGGGTATCACTACAGCTGACTTTGTGGGGAGACAATGCCACTAAAGGGGTATCACTACAGCTGACTTTGTGGGAAGAAAATGTCACTGAAGGAGTATCACTACAGCTGACTTTGTGGGGAGACAATGCCACTAAAGGGGTGTCACTACAGCTGACTTCTGTGGGGAGACAATGCCACTAAAGGGGTATCACTACAGCTAACTTTTGTGGGGAGACAATGCCACTGAAGGGGTATCACTACAGCTGACTTTTGTGAGGAAATAATGCCACTAAAGGGGTGTCACTACAGCTGACTTCTGTGGGGAGACAATGCCACTAAAGGGGTATCACTACAGCTAACTTTGTGGGAAGACAATGCCACTGAAGGAGTATCACTACAGCTGACTTTGTGGGGAGACAATGCCACTAAAGGGTGTCACTACAGCTGACTTCTGTGGGGAGACAATGCCACTAAAGGGGTATCACTACAGCTAACTTTTGTGGGAAGACAATGCCACTGAAGGAGTATCACTACAGCTGACTTTTGTGGGGAGACAATGCCACTGAAGGGGTATCACTACAGCTGACTTTTGTGAGGAGACAATGTCACTGAAGGAGTATCACTACAGCTGACTTTTGTGGGGAGACAATGCCACTAAAGGGGTGTCACTACAGCTGACTTCTGTGGGGAGACAATGCCACTAAAGGGGTATCACTACAGCTAACTTTTATGGGAAGACAATGCCACTGAAGGGGTATCACTACAGCTGACTTTTGTGGGGAGACAATGCCACTAAAGGGGTGTCACTACAGCTGACTTCTGTGGGGAGACAATGCCACTAAAGGGGTATCACTACAGCTAACTTTTATGGGAAGACAATGCCACTGAAGGGGTATCACTACAGCTGACTTCTGTGGGGAGACAATGCCACTAAAGGGGTATCACTACAGCTAACTTTTGTGGGAAGACAATGCCACTGAAGGGGTATCACTACAGCTGACTTTTGTGGAGAGACAATGCCACTGAAGGAGTATCACTACAGCTGACTTTTGTGGGGAGACAATGCCATTGAAGGGGTATCACTACAGCTGACTTTTGTGAGGAGACAATGTCACTGAAAAAGTATCACTACAGCTGACTTTTGTGGGGAGACAATGCCACTAAAGGGGTATCACTACAGCTAACTTTTGTGGGAAGACAATGCCACTAAAGGGGTATCACTACAGCTGACTTTTGTGGGAAGACAATGCCGCTGAAGGGGTATCACTACAGCTGACTTTTGTGGGAAGACAATGCCGCTGAAGGGGTATCACTACAGCTGACTTTGTGGGGAGACAATGCCACTAAAGGGGTATCACTACAGCTGACTTTGTGGGAAGACAATGTCACTGAAGGAGTATCACTACAGCTGACTTTTGTGGGGAGACAATGCCACTAAAGGGGTGTCACTACAGCTGACTTCTGTGGGGAGACAATGCCACTAAAGGGGTATCACTACAGCTAACTTTGTGGGAAGACAATGCCACTGAAGGAGTATCACTACAGCTGACTTTTGTGGGGAGACAATGCCACTGAAGGGGTATCACTACAGCTGACTTTTGTGAGGAGACAATGTCACTGAAGGAGTATCACTACAGCTGACTTTTGTGGGGAGACAATGCCACTAAATGGGTGTCACTACAGCTGACTTCTGTGGGGAGACAATGCCACTAAAGGGGTATCACTACAGCTAACTTTTATGGGAAGACAATGCCACTGAAGGGGTATCACTACAGCTGACTTTTGTGAGGAGACAATGTCACTGAAGGGGTGTCACTACAACTGACTTTGTGGGGAGACAATGCCACTAAAGGGGTATCACTACAGCTAACTTTTGTGGGAAGACAATGCCGCTGAAGGGGTATCACTACAGCTGACTTTTGTGGGGAGACAATGCCGCTGAAGGGGTATCACTACAGCTGACTTTTGTGGGAAGACAATGCCGCTGAAGGGGTATCACTACAGCTGACTTTGTGGGGAGACAATGCCACTAAAGGGTATCACTACAGCTAACTTTGTGGGAAGACAATGCCGCTGAAGGGGTATCACTACAGCTGACTTTGTGGGGAGACAATGCCACTAAAGGTGTCACTACAGCTGACTTCTGTGGGGAGACAATGCCACTAAAGGGGTATCACTACAGCTAACTTTGTGGGGAGACAATGCCACTGAAGGGGTATCACTACAGCTGACTTTGTGAGGAGACAATGCCACTAAAGGGTGTCACTACAGCTGACTCTGTGGGGAGACAATGCCACTAAAGGGGTATCACTACAGCTAACTTTGTGGAAAGACAATGCCACTGAAGGAGTATCACTACAGCTGACTTTGTGGGGAGACAATGCCACCAAAGGGGTGTCACTACAGCTGACTCTCTGTGGGGAGACAATGCCACTAAAGGGGTATCACTACAGCTAACTTTGTGGGAAGACAATGCCACTGAAGGAGTATCACTACAGCTGACTTTTGTGGGGAGACAATGCCACTGAAGGGGTATCACTACAGCTGACTTTGTGAGGAGACAATGTCACTGAAGGAGTATCACTACAGCTGACTTTGTGGGGAGACAATGCCACTAAAGGGGTGTCACTACAGCTGACTCTGTGGGGAGACAATGCCACTAAAGGGGTATCACTACAGCTAACTTTATGGGAAGACAATGCCACTGAAGGGTATCACTACAGCTGACTTTGTGGGGAGACAATGCCACTAAAGGGGTGTCACTACAGCTGACTTCTGTGGGGAGACAATGCCACCAAAGGGGTATCACCACAGCTAACTTTATGGGAAGACAATGCCACTGAAGGGGTATCACTACAGCTGACTTCTGTGGGGAGACAATGCCACTAAAGGGGTATCACTACAGCTAACTTTTGTGGGAAGACAATGCCACTGAAGGGGTATCACTACAGCTGACTTTTGTGGAGAGACAATGCCACTGAAGGAGTATCACTACAGCTGACTTTTGTGGGGAGACAATGCCATTGAAGGGTATCACTACAGCTGACTTTGTGAGGAGACAATGTCACTGAAAAGTATCACCTAGCTGACTTTGTGGGGAGACAATGCCACTAAAGGGGTATCACTACAGCTAACTTTTGTGGGAAGACAATGCCACTAAAGGGGTATCACTACAGCTGACTTTTGTGGGAAGACAATGCCGCTGAAGGGGTATCACTACAGCTGACTTTTGTGGGAAGACAATGCCGCTGAAGGGGTATCACTACAGCTGACTTTTGTGGGGAGACAATGCCACTAAAGGGGTATCACTACAGCTGACTTTTGTGGGAAGACAATGTCACTGAAGGAGTATCACTACATCTGACTTTGTGGGGAGACAATGCCACTAAAGGGGTGTCACTACAGCTGACTTCTGTGGGGAGACAATGCCACTAAAGGGGTATCACTACAGCTAACTTTGTGGGAAAACAATGCCACTGAAGGAGTATCACTACAGCTGACTTTGTGGGGAGACAATGCCACTGAAGGGTATCACTACAGCTGACTTTGTGAGGAGACAATGTCACTGAAGGAGTATCACTACAGCTGACTTTTGTGGGGAGACAATGCCACTAAAGGGGTGTCACTACAGCTGACTTCTGTGGGGAGACAATGCCACTAAAGGGGTATCACTACAGCTAACTTTATGGGAAGACAATGCCACTGAAGGGGTATCACTACAGCTGACTTTGTGAGGAGACAATGTCACTGAAGGGGTGTCACTACAGCTGACTTTGTGGGGAGACAATGCCACTAAAGGGGTATCACTACAGCTAACTTTGTGGAAGACAATGCCGCTGAAGCGGTATCACTACAGCTGACTTTGTGGGAGACAATGCCGCTGAAGGGTATCACTACAGCTGACTTTTGTGGGAAGACAATGCCGCTGAAGGGGTATCACTACAGCTGACTTTTGTGGGGAGACAATGCCACTAAAGGGGTATCACTACAGCTAACTTTTGTGGGAAGACAATGCCGCTGAAGGGGTATCACTACAGCTGACTTTTGTGGGGAGACAATGCCACTAAAGGGGTGTCACTACAGCTGACTTCTGTGGGGAGACAATGCCACTAAAGGGGTATCACTACAGCTAACTTTTGTGGGGAGACAATGCCACTGAAGGGGTATCACTACAGCTGACTTTTGTGAGGAGACAATGCCACTAAAGGAGTGTCACTACAGCTGACTTCTGTGGGGAGACAATGCCACTAAAGGGGTATCACTACAGCTAACTTTTGTGGGAAGACAATGCCACTGAAGGAGTATCACTACAGCTGACTTTTGTGGGGAGACAATGCCACTAAAGGGGTGTCACTACAGCTGACTTCTGTGGGGAGACAATGCCACTAAAGGGGTATCACTAGAGCTAACTTTGTGGGAAGACAATGCCACTGAAGGAGTATCACTACAGCTGACTTTTGTGGGGAGACAATGCCACTGAAGGGGTATCACTACAGCTGACTTTTGTGAGGAGACAATGTCACTGAAGGAGTATCACTACAGCTGACTTTTGTGGGGAGACAATGCCACTAAAGGGGTGTCACTACAGCTGACTTCTGTGGGGAGACAATGCCACTAAAGGGTATCACTACAGCTAACTTTATGGGAAGACAATGCCACTGAAGGGGTATCACTACAGCTGACTTTTGTGGGGAGACAATGCCACTAAAGGGGTGTCACTACAGCTGACTTCTGTGGGGAGACAATGCCACTAAAGGGGTATCACTACAGCTAACTTTATGGGAAGACAATGCCACTGAAGGGGTATCACTACAGCTGACTTCTGTGGGAGACAATGCCACTAAAGGGGTATCACTACAGCTAACTTTGTGGGAAGACAATGCCACTGAAGGGTATCACTACAGCTGACTTTTGTGGAGAGACAATGCCACTGAAGGAGTATCACTACAGCTGACTTTTGTGGGGAGACAATGCCATTGAAGGGGTATCACTACAGCTGACTTTTGTGAGGAGACAATGTCACTGAAAAAGTATCACTACAGCTGACTTTTGTGGGGAGACAATGCCACTAAAGGGGTATCACTACAGCTAACTTTTGTGGGAAGACAATGCCACTAAAGGGTATCACTACAGCTGACTTTTGTGGGAAGACAATGCCGCTGAAGGGGTATCACTACAGCTGACTTTTGTGGGAAGACAATGCCGCTGAAGGGGTATCACTACAGCTGACTTTTGTGGGGAGACAATGCCACTAAAGGGGTATCACTACAGCTGACTTTTGTGGGAAGACAATGTCACTGAAGGAGTATCACTACAGCTGACTTTTGTGGGGAGACAATGCCACTAAAGGGGTGTCACTACAGCTGACTTCTGTGGGGAGACAATGCCACTAAAGGGGTATCACTACAGCTAACTTTTGTGGGAAGACAATGCCACTGAAGGAGTATCACTACAGCTGACTTTTGTGGGGAGACAATGCCACTGAAGGGGTATCACTACAGCTGACTTTTGTGAGGAGACAATGTCACTGAAGGAGTATCACTACAGCTGACTTTTGTGGGGAGACAATGCCTCTAAAGGTGTCACCACAGCTGACTTCTGTGGGGGAGACAATGCCACCAAAGGGGTATCACTACAGCTAACTTTTATGGGAAGACAATGCCACTGAAGGGGTATCACTACAGCTGACTTTTGTGAGGAGACAATGTCACTGAAGGGGTGTCACTACAGCTGACTTTTGTGGGGAGACAATGCCACTAAAGGGGTATCACTACAGCTAACTTTTGTGGGAAGACAATGCCGCTGAAGGGGTATCACTACAGCTGACTTTTGTGGGGAGACAATGCCGCTGAAGGGGTATCACTACAGCTGACTTTTGTGGGAAGACAATGCCGCTGAAGGGGTATCACTACAGCTGACTTTTGTGGGAAGACAATGCCACTAAAGGGGTATCACTACAGCTAACTTTTGTGGGAAGACAATGCCGCTGAAGGGGTATCACTACAGCTGACTTTTGTGGGAAGACAATGCCACTGAAGGGGTATCACTACAGCTGACTTTTGTGGAAATAAAGTTATTAAAGGGGATACTTCTTTGGAAATAAATCTCAGTAAAGAGGACGGATGACCCGATAATCTTTCTTAACCAAATATCTCACAGCTCATTATCGAATGTCAGCTGAGACGTATTAGTTTTTAATTAAAACTAAACACTTCTCATCTTGACAGTATAAACAGGAATATAAACACATATACAGTTGTTTTTAAATCGTATATTTTGTTCTTACTTAAGTAAAATAAAGAAATTGGTGAATATATTGCAACTCGATTAATACGAAATATATACAGATAGAAAATGATTACTGAACCCAAGGTGTTGCAAATTGTATAAGACTTCCACACACACACACACAGTAGATAATCCTTCACTACAAGGTAGAGATACAATTGTAGTCTCTGAACAAAGTTTATCAGGCCTGTTTTAGGTAATCTTTGACTTTTAAATCAAAGTATCCAACCTCTTCTGTTCCTGTATTTTATCTTTGTCAGACTCTGAACAGCAGTCTCCAACCTCTTCTGTTTCTGTATTTCATCTTTGTCACACTCTGAACAGCAGTTTTCAACCTATTTTGTTTCTGTATTTTATTTTTATCACACTCTGAATAGCAGTCTCAAACTTCTTCTCTTTCTGTATTTCATCTTTGTCAGACTCTTAAAAGCAGTGTATAATCTTTTCTGTTCTTGTATTTCTTTTCTCCACTCTTTGTTTGAGAAATTTTTAGGGCAAATGATTCGTTTTTTTATTGAAAAGGAATGAGAGGGGCTTGCTGGCTTTTCATAGTTAGTTAAGTAGGTACGTTCTGGTATAATCTTAGTGGAAACCTATACATCAAAACACGTCCTCCCAAAAGCAAAGGCAATTTTGGATATCTTTATTGTGGTCACTCTCAATGTTACTTTGAATTCCTCATGAGGAGTTATTGTTGAGAGAGATTTGAAGATCCCTTATTCGGAAATCCTTGCTGGTTTTCCAGTCAATAAGTTTCTGCTGTGTGATGTATCTACTTTTAAGTGTGGAATTATGTTGCCTACCAATGTTCTTCTATTAACATATATATTGTCACGACCACCGACTGTTGTCAAGGTATGTTATTGGATATTTAAGGTATGACCTTATGTTCCTTACCTTTTCTGTTTCCATTGTAAGAGGATCGAACATTGTAAGTCATCTTGTTTTCGTTCTTTGTGTGCTCATTATGGTACCAACGATCATGACGAATCTGGGTGTGAACTGGACCCGCACAGCATCAGTTGTGTTGGTTTTCACTCTTCTTTCTTTAGATCTTGCCTTAGCTGGGTGGAGGAAAAAAGAAGTATAATATTTACGTACTCTAAACAACATTTTTTTACCCATGAGGCTTGGAAGTTGTTGTCCTGTTTTATTTCAGATATGTTATGCTTCTACCTATTCCATTAACACAGTGAGTGTAGACAGATCTATATGTGCCTCCATAATAGACTTTCCCACACCATATCAATAGTACTTTGTGCTTTGTGGATTCTAGAGTTGAGAATTCAATGTCTACTCATGTCTCTGTCTACACTATTACATCCCATGGCTGATCAGGCCCATTTCCTTCATCCACAAGGTGCAGGACCATTATTTGGTCTCATCCTCAGTCTTTGGAATCTTTATTGTTTTACAGAAACCTGCCCAACTGTCTCAGGATAAGTTCCATGGGGATCGACAGACTTCATTTTAGTACAAAAAAGACTTGGTCCCAAACAGAAGAGTTATTCGCCCAGTTTTACCTAAACAAAATTGGACATTTTTATTCAGTTGAAATATCAATATTTTCATTCTAATATTCATTACATTCATACTATGATCAACTTACATCATTCATTGTGTGTCTTCTTACAGTCAGAGAAGGTTCTGCATGTACGGTTTATCTCCTCTTGAATCTAAACATCCATCCACGGGTTTGCCAAGCCCACCTCCTCTCGGAGCTACACATACACTCACGGGTTTGCCAAGATTACCTCCTCTTGTATCTAAACATCCACCCACTGGTTTGCCAAGCCCACCTCCTCTCGGAGCTACACACACACTCACGGGTTTGCCAAGATTACCTCCTCTTGTATCTAAACATCCACCCACTGGTTTGCCAAGCTAACCTCCTCTCGGAGCTACACATACATTCACGGGTTTGCCAAGTTTACCTCCTCTTGGATCTAAACATCCTCTCTCGGGTTTGCCATGCAGGGCATTCCATGAGAGGGAATAAAGGATTCTGTTAGATGATTGATGGAATTGACGGGCTAGTTTATGTGTGGCAGTTTGACACATCATTTTCGCCTTGAATTCTTGTAAATAAATGTCTTTGGGTGGCTCCTCTACCGTCAGTTGGCTGGTCCTATGGGCTATCGTCAACTAAATACCAGTGTTGAGCATTATCAGTGGGTATTGTGTATATTTTGTCTGATGCTGATTTTTTAGGTATAGTGTTTATGATGTGGCTACAGTGTTCATATTTGGTACGTTATTGCATCACCTTGTAGGAGTCCATCGTGGGTGTGGTTAGTGAGCAATTTTCTTTTCTTATGGATCGCTCCACATCAAAGTAAAAATAAAACATTAACAACAGTTACTAAGTAAAGCGACCAAACACAGACGACACTCATCAGCTCCTGTACCTTCGTCTTCAATTCATTAATTTTTGTCTGACAAATCTTTAGGGCAAATGCCTTCATTTTTTATTCAACAAGCATTAGATCAGTACACCCATCTGCCACTTTCAAGAAATGTAAGGTACGTATATTTCTAATCTTCTTAAGTGTTTCCAGTTTCAGTAGTTTGAACATTCAAAAGCATTATGTTATGGTTATATGACGTGTGATCATTGTTGTGGTAAACGCTATGATACCCATGAGTCATCACTGCGTCAGTTGTGGTGGTTCCCACCATTCTTACTTTTGATATCGTCCTCAATGGGTGGAATAGAATAAGATACAATGTTTACATGTTGTAAAGATCATTTCTTGCTCTGGTCTGATCGTCTCTATAACTACCTTTTACACTAGTGGAACTTTAGTTTGCTCTTCATTGGTTTGATAGTACACCAGTCGGGCTCATATTGACATTCAATATGAGATACTTCATCATTTGCCTTCTATCTCTCTTCTGGTTATTTTTAACTCGATTTGGCAAGAGAAAGTTTTATTGATGCTTGGCACAAGACTATTGTCATAACTTTTTCTAAGCATGGGAAGTATCCCAAGGTTCCTTCTAATTATCATCCGATTCCTTTGATTAGCTGTCTCTATTATGAGGTTTTGAAGAGGATGGTTAATGCTCATCTTGTTTGGTCCATTGAATAAAAGAACTTTATTTTTCTCACTCAATGTGGTTTATGTTGACAACAATTCACTGTGGAACACCTGATTCAACTTGAAACCTCAATGAGAGAACCTTTCTTAAGAGAGGACTTGTGTTTGTTTTCTTCTATCTTGAGAAGGCTTATGGCATTATATGGATGTGTAAGTATTTTGTGGGGTATTCATTCATATTGGTTTCGTGGCCAGTTACTCATTTCTATTTGTAACATTTTACTTGACTGGTGATTCGAATTCGCTCTTGGATCAATTCTTTCACACGGTAACTTGGAGTCCCTCAGTGCTGTGTCTTGAATGTCATCATTTTGATTATCAAAATCATTGTTATCACTAAACAAATTCATCCTGCTATTACAAATGGTCTCAATGTCGATACTTCCACATTTATTGTAAGTCGTTGAACATGAGGTTTATAGAGTGGTATCTTAAAACTGTTCCCACTTGTTGAAGTGGAGCACAGCAAACGGTTTTACCTTCTCTATCTAAAAGCATTTGTATTCAATATTTCCATCAACAGGGTTTACTCCACGATCCTGAGCACCATTTAGGTGTTGCTCTTTGCGTGGTTCCTGAGGTAAAGTTCTAGAGCTTATCTTTGACTGCAAGCTGACTAGCGATTCACAGATCAAGCAGCAATGTGTCAAGTGTATAATGGCACTGAATATCCTCCGTGTTCTATTGAGGAGCAGATCGATGTTTTATGTTTAAGATCTATTACACCTTCATACATTCCAAGATGGACAATGGATCTCTAGCTTATGATTCCGCCAGGTCCTCTGCCTTGAAATGCCGCACCCTGTCCTCCATCTGGGGCTTCAGGGTTTTCCACACTCTGCCAGTCCAGTATCTGTACATTTACATGCATTTTTCAATTCTGCCGTTTGTGACTTTCACTGAATTATGTTACTAAGTTTCGATATTTACCACAGCATCCCAGTTTGAGGTTGCCTTCCGTCTTCAGTGGGCTATATTATTTAGAACAGATGGTCTTCATTCTTCCATTTGACCTTTATATCCAGGTTCAGCTGGCTGAATTGGATTTATCATTGGATAACGTTGTCGTCTCTACTGATCAGCTCATACAATCGGGACATATTATCTCCTACCTGTGACATTTTCTGAGTTGTCTGAATAAGGAGGATACTCCCAATTAGAAGTATTGTCTTCTATTTGTTGAACATCTTTTGAACCATTTTTCCATTCCCAATTACACAGATGGTGCGAAACATACAACTATGTGAGCTTCGCTATGGTTTGTTGTGACTCAGTTGTTGCGCACAGAATTTCCTCTACAGCTTTTGTATTCACTGAGTTGTATGATATTTTTCTTGTCTTGGATCACGAAGACACAAAGCAGTACGTTGATTGTACTATTTACATTGTCTTAGGTTTCTGTTGGCTCTGGAATTGCTTAATGTAATTTCTTATCATATCTAGAAACGACTGGCCCACTTTCTACTGCGTTTGTTTCTATCCACATTATTTGGATAGCTGATTATATTGGTATTCTCGGGAAGGAGCTTTGCTGACACACAGCTAAGTATGTCTTCTTAGGTACTGTCATAGCCGTGCATGCTTGGGCTATGGTCTTGTGATCAAAACTTGTCTTCACGCCAATTGGCAGATGATTTGAAATGACCAATTTCATAATTTCATAAAATTAGATCAAAGTTAATTTTTTTCATTGTCTATGTAGTTTCCATAAGAATTGAAGGAAAGAAGCTATTTGGCCAGACTACTTGTTGACCATAATTTCTTAACCCACCGTGTTCTTTTGGATTGAAATGCTAATTGATGACCTTTGACATTCAAGTCGCAATTTTTCATGTTGTACTTTTGCGCCGTTGTTAAAGGTTGAGCAATGGCACCATTTTCTACATTATTTTCTAAGGATTTACCCTCGATATTCCAACTTGTGTTTTGACACCTTCCAACTTGTGTTTTATTTTTTTGGGGGTCATCAGCCATTTTACTCCCACTTTGATTTTTATATAATTTTTGGACATTTTTCATTTTTTACCTTGTTTTAATTTTTCTGTTTTATAATAATTTACTTGAGGTATTTATATTGGTTGTTTGTCGCTGTAATAAGAAAACTGATTACTTTCAATGTATTGAAACAGTTTCTAACATTACAGGAAAAAACTTTCACTGTTTGAGTTTCGTTTATGTGGTACAGTGTTTCAGTTCTTGTGTGTTTTGTGAGTGTGGTACAGTGTTTTTGTTTTTGTGTGTTTTGTGAGTGTGGTACAGTGTTTCTGTTTTGTGTGTTTTTTGTGAGTGTGGTACAGTGTTTATGTTCTTGTGTGTTTGTGTGAGCAGGTACAGTGTTTCAGTTCTTGTGTGTTTTGTGAGTGTGGTACAGTGTTTTTGTTTTTATTTTTTGTGTGGTACAGTGTTTCTGTTTCTGATAGAGTTCTTGTGTGTTTTGTGAATATTCAGTTCCGTGTTTTGAGCATAGTGTGGTACAGTGTTTCTCTTTGTGAGTGTGTGTGTTTCTGTTTTGTGTGTTTTGATAGAGTGTTTTTCTTGTGTGTTTTTCTGAGTGTGGTACATTGTTGTGTGTTTTGTGACTTTGGTGCAGTGTTTTTGTTTTTGTGTGTTTTGTGACTATGGTGCAGTGTTTCTGTTTTTCTGCATTTTTTTACTATGGTGCAGTGTTTCTGTTTTTGTGCATTTTTTACGATGTTGCAGTGTTTTTGTTTTTGTGAGTGTAATGAAGTGTTTCTGTTTTCTGTGTATTTTGTGTTTCTGATAGAGTTTTTTTTGTTCTTGTGTGTTTTGTGACTGTGGTACAGTGTTTCTGTTCTTGTGTGTTTTGTGACTGTGGTACAGTGTTTCTGTTCTTGTGTGTTTTGTGACTGTGGTACAGTGTTTCTGTTTTTCTGTCCTTTGTGTTTGTGATAGACTTTTTCTGGTCTTCCGTGTTTTGTGAACGTGGAACAGTGTTTCTCTTGTTGTGTGTTTTGTGTTTCTGATAGAGTTTCTCTGTTCTTGTGTGTTTCGTGACTATGGTGCGGTGTTTCTGTTCTTGTGCGTTTTGTGACTGTGGAACAGTGTTTCTGTTCTTGTGTGTTTTGTGACTTTTGTGCAGTGTTTCTGTTTTTGTGACTGTGGTGTAGTGTTTCTGTTTTTGTAACTGTGGTTCAGTGTTTCTGTTCTTGTGTATTTTGTGACTGTGGTACAGTGTTTCTGTGTTTTGTAACTGTGGTACAGTGTTTCTGTGTTTTGTAACTGTGGTACAGTGTTTCTGTGTTTTGTGACTGTGGTGCAGTGTTTCTGTGTTTTGTGACTGTGGTACAGTGTTTCTGTGTTTTGTGACTGTGGTACAGTGTTTCTGTGTTTTGTGACTGTGGTACAGTGTTTCTGTGTTTTGTGGCTGTGGTACAGTGTTTCTGTGTTTTGTGACTGTGGTACAGTGTTTCTGTGTTTTGTGACTGTGGTGCATTGTTTCTGTGTTTTGTGACTGTGGTGCAGTGTTTCTGTGTTTTGTGACTGTGGTACAGTGTTTCTGTGTTTTGTGACTGTGGTGCAGTGTTTCTGTTTTTTGTAACTGTGGTCCAGTGTTTCTGTTCTTGTGCGTTTTGTGACTGTGGTACAGTGTTTCTGTGTTTTGTGACTGTGGTAAAGTATTTCTGTTCTTGTGTGTTTTGTGACTTTTGTGCAGTGTTTCTGTTTTTGTGACTGTGGTGCAGTGTTTCTGTTTTTTGTAACTGTGGTCCAGTGTTCCTGTTCTTGTGTATTTTGTGACTGTGGTGCAGTGTTTCTGTTTTTGTGTGTGGTGCACTGTGGTCCAGTGTTTCTGTTTTTTGTGACTGTGGTCCAGTGTTTCTGTTCTTGTGTATTTTGTAACTGTGGTACAGTGTTTCTGTTTTTTGACTGTGATACAGTGTTTCTGTTTTTTGTAACTGTGGTCCAGTGTTTCTGTTCTTGTGCATTTTGTGACTGTGGTGCAGTGTTTCTGTGTTTTGTAACTGTTGTCCAGTGTTTGTTTTCTTGTGTATTCTGTGACTGTGGTATAGTGTTTCTGTTCTTGTGTATTTTGTGACTGTGGTGCAGTGTTTCTGTTTTTTGTTTCAGTGATGCAGTGTTTCTTTTTTTTGACTGTGGTACATTGTTTCTGTTTTTGTGTGTTTTATGTTTCTGATAGAGTATTTCTGTTCTTGTGTGTTTTGTGACTATGGTACAGTGTTTCTGTGTTTTGTAACTGTGGTACAGTGTTTCTGTGTTTTGTGACATTGGTACAGTATTTCTGTGTTTTGTAACTGTGGTGCATTGTTTCTGTTTTTGTGACTGTGGTGCAGTGTTTCTGTGTTTTGTAACTTTGGTGCATTGTTTCTGTTTTTGTAACTGTGGTGCATTGTTTCTGTTTTTGTGACTGTGGTACAGTGTTTCTGTTTTTTGTGACTGTGGTGCAGTGTTTCTGTTTTTGTGACTGTGGTGCAGTGTTTCTGTTTTTGTGACTGTGGTGCAGTGTTTCTGTTTTGTTTCTGTTTTTTGTGTGGTTTTTCTGTGTTTTGTGACTGTGGTGCAGTGTTTCTGTTTTTGTGTGTTTTATGTTTCTGACAGAGTTTCTCTGTTCTTGTGTGTTTTGTGACGCTGGTCAGTGTTTCTCTACTTGTGTGGCCCCCAAGTAGCTCAGCGGTATGTCTGCGGACTTACAACGCTGAAAACCGATACCCGTGGTGGGTAGAACACAGATAGTCTATTTTGTGTAGCTTTGTGCTTAATTTAAAACAACAACAACATCTATGGTACAGTGTTCTTGTTTGTTTTTCTGATGTTGATGTAAGATGAACTCTATCTCTCTCATTATGACCATAAACCAAATAGTATTAAATATGTATTTTAAAGACGACTGGCACGTGTATTAAAACTTTAACTACAATAATGTACAGAAAAACATTTAGATCTTTCTTGTTAACCTGAAGATGACTTAAGAGGTCGAAACGTTGTTCTGTACTTTAATGCAATTATACATTTAATACCCATACCAGCCATTTTGAGATTACAAACACTAACATCGCTGATTGATGACTCATCGGGTTTCTGATACTTGACTTCTTCATTCCACGTGATAGAAATAGCAGCTGATATGGGGAGCTGAGAGTCCTGCTTGCTATATAGGGAAAGTCTGCATGAGGGTTTAGTTTCTGGCTTGGTTATGAATTCTAACATTATACCATTAAACATGTTATTGTGTGAATCACAAACAAACGTTCCATTCAGCAAATAGAGTCTATTTCATTGATATTATATAAAGTTTTAACGGTACGAACCCAATATATTTCAATCTTGTCTCTTACTGCTGTCTAAAGTTTAACTAAGTAAACGTGTTTCATTCTTGTATCTTACTGCTGTCTAAAGTTTAACTTAGTAAATGTGTTTCATTCTTGTATCTTACTGCTGTCTAAAGTTTAACTTAGTAAACGTGTTTCATTCTTGTCTCTTACTGTTGTCTAAAGTTTAACTTAGTAAATGTGTTTCATTCTTGTCTCTTACTGCTGTCTGAAGTTTAACTTAGTAAACGTGTTTCATTCTTGTCTCTTACTGTTGTCTAAAGTTTAACTTAGTAAACGTGTTTCATTCTTGTCTCACACTGCTGTCTAAAGTTTAACTTAGTAAACGTGTTTCATTCTTGTCTCATACTGCTGTCTAAAGTTTAACTTAGTAAATAAGTTTCATTCTTGTATCTTACTGCTGTCTAAAGTTTAACTTAGTAAATGTGTTTCATTCTTGTATCTTACTGCTGTCTAAAGTTTAACTTAGTAAACGTGTTTCATTCTTGTATCTTACTGCTGTCTAAAGTTTAACTTAGTAAACGTGTTTCATTCTTGTCCCTTACTGCTGTCTAAAGTTTAACTTAGCAAACGTGTTTCATTCTTGTCTCTTACTGTTGTCTAAAGTTTAACTTAGTAAACGTGTTTCATTCTTGTATCTTACTGCTGTCTAAAGTTTAACTTAGTAAACGTGTTTCATTCTTGTATCTTACTGCTGTCTAAAGTTTAACTTAGTAAACGTGTTTCATTCTTGTATCTTACTGCTGTCTAGAGTTTAACTTAGTAAACGTGTTTCATTCTTGTATCTTACTGCTGTCTAAAGTTTAACTTAGTAAATGTGTTTCATTCTTGCCTCTTACTGCTGTCTAAAGTTTAACTTAGTAAATGTGTTTCATTCTTGTATCTTACTGCTGTCTAAAGTTTAACTTAGTAAACGTATTTCATTCTTGTCTCTTACTGCTGTCTAAAGTTTAACTTAGTAAACGTGTTTCATTCTTGTCTCATACTGCTGTCTAAAGTTTAACTTAGTAAACGTGTTTCATTCTTGTATCTTACTGCTGTCTAAAGTTTAACTTAGTAAACGTGTTTCATTCTTGTCTCTTACTGCTGTCTAAAGTTTAACTTAGTAAACGTGTTTCATTCTTGTATCTTACTGCTGTCTAAAGTTTAACTTAGTAAACGTGTTTCATTCTTGTATCTTACTGCTGTCTAAAGTTTAACTTAGTAAACGTGTTTCATTCTTGTATCTTACTGCTGTCTAAAGTTTAACTTAGTAAATGTGTTTCATTCTTGTCTCTTACTGCTGTCTGAAGTTTTCATTTTTGTTATACATGATGTGATGAAAGTTGTACCTGACTTCAGATTTGTACTATTGTTTCTTCTAGCTGTCTAGTGATACATAAAACAACTGTGATAACAAATACTTCGAAACACTGGTACATGTCTGGTATGTAGACTTTTTTATATCCATAACAGAGAAAGACAACAACTGTATCAAGACTTTGATGTTTATAATAAAGCTGGACAACATGTCCAACTGTTTCCAATTACTCTCAAATAATACACAACGGGCTATCTGTGCTCTTGCCCCTACAGGTATTGAAACTCGGTTTCTAACGGTGTAAATCCGCAGACACCCCGTTGTGCACTGGAGTCACGTTTCTACAAAGTAACTGCTGTTTCGTGAGTGTACAACTTGTTCCCTCCACGGTCTCTAATTAAGCCTATTTGCAAGTTCCAGTGCATGTGTTAACTAATCATAAAGGAACATTTTAGGGTGTTTCCCACAGAAAAGCTTGAGAACGACCTTGAAACGTCCTTAAAGTTAAGCCCTCTCGTACGGTAACTGGTTTCTTCTTCAAAACGAATGAGTCCCATTCAGTTTTGTTTTTTGTTTGTGTTCGTGAGAGAGAGAGAGTTTAAAGGGGTGATTTGTATTATTCATGTAAAACAGTTCATTTAATTCAATAATTTGTCTTAATTTTAACTTTAGGCTGTTTAAAAACAACAAAATTCGTGGAAGAGAAAATTGGCTGTAAAAATGAATGGTTAAAAGGGTATTAGAGTTTAAGCTGATTGCTACCGGGAAAGAGAGTGCGCATGCGTGGTTTCTTAACACTAGGGGGGTTATTCTGTTAGTGTTAAATCAAATTATTCACCCAGACCGAGTGTAGTAATGTAATAAGGCTGAAAGAAATTGTAGAATGTTCTGGACAAATGAAACATTGTTAACTTGTGGTAGGAACATATTTATTAACGTTATTAATACTGTTTGTTAACATTCATCTATGACTAATATCTCTGTACATATCTTCACTTTCTAGTCAAGTATCACGAAACCAAAGCGACCTTTCGCTGATTGTTCTAGTGGTCCTGATTCTTGTTAACTGAAATTTGGAAATGTTATGTGCGATATATACTATTTCATTAATACAACCCCTTTTAGTAATATTTATTACTTTAGTGACATTAAAACACATGTAATGCATATCGTACCGCGAAATATTGTATAGCATATGTTGTGGCTCACTTTGATAATTTATATACAAGTACATGACGTGTAGACAGCGTCCTGGTTTAACAGTTGTCTTCAACGACCTACAATCATTGATCAATCATGGCTAACTAGGCTTAAGAAATTATTTTTGAGTCATTGTTCGACTATAACTACAACGTGTAACTAGACTTTCACATTCGAGTGAATATACACCAATGTTATCTGATTGTAACAGGCACAGTGGGTGAGTCGTATGTATCGGTTACACCAATGTTATCTGATTGTAACAGGTACAGTGGGTGAGTCGTATGTATCGGTTACACCAATGTTATTCTGTACTGGAAGCACGATAGTCTGTTTGACATATGATTGTAACCAGTATGTTGCCAATAGTTTATTTCGACACTGACTGCTTGTCCTATTTCTGGGTTTCCTAATCTCATACACATGATTTGGTAGCAGAATGAAAACTCAATGTTAGAAACTATTCACTTGTTTTTCTCCTTTTCAGTAGTTATTTTCCTTATGGAAATACGACTCTCTGACGTGGGTTTAAATGAATTTAAAACCAATATGATTTTTCAACCTGAAATTTTTGTTATTTGAGCTCTAAACTAAAAAAAAGTGAATATAAAAACACAAACAATTGAAACAAAAGACTATAAGTCGAACCTTCACTATTCAATGAAGAGGTTTTTTTTAAAAGTATGAGCGACTTTTACCAAGATAATATTTCAGTATTTAATTAGATATGCTTTACTTGTAAGATGTAACACGAGTCGTAAGGAACGTGTGTTAGGTGTAATAAGAATCGCAAGGAACGTGTGTTAGATGTAACAAGAGTCGAAAAGAACGTGTGTTAAGTGTAATAAGAATCGCAAGGAACGTGTCTTAGATGTAACAAGAGTCGTAAAGAACGTGTGTTAGATGTAAGAAAAGTCGTAAGAAACGTGTGTTAGATGAGACACGAGTCGTAAGGAACATGTGTTACGTGAGACACGAGTTGTAAGGAACGTGTGTTAGGTGTAACAAAAGTCGTAAGGAACGTGTGTTAGATGTAACAAGAGTCGTAAGAAACGTGTGTTAGATGAGACACGAGTCGTAAGGAACTGTGTTAGGTGTAACAAGAGTCGTAAGGAACGTGTGTTAGATGTTAGAAGAGTCGTAAGGAACGTGTGTTAGATGTAACAAGAGTTATAAGGAACGTGTGATAGATGTAACAAGAGTCGTAAGGAACGTGTGTTAGATTATCAAGAGCCGTGAGGAACGTGTGTTAGATGAGACACAAGTCGTAAGGAACGTGTGTTAGATGTTAGAAGAGTCGTAAGGAACGTGTGTTAGATGTAACAAGAGTTGTAAGGAACGTGTGTTAGATGTAACAAGAGTCGTAAGGAACGTGTGTTAGATTATCAAGAGCCGTAAGGAACGTGTGTTAGATGAGACACAAGTCGTAAGGAACGTGTGTTAGATGTAACAAGAGTCGTAAGGAACGTGTGTTAGGTGTAACAAGAGTCGTAAGGAACGTGTGTTAGATGTTAGAAGAGTCGTAAGGAACGTGTGTTAGATGTAACAAGAGTTGTAAGGAACGTGTGTTAGATGTAACAAGAGTCGTAAGGAACATGTTTTAGGTGTAACAAGAGTCGTAAGGAACGTGTGTTAGGTGTAACAAGAGTCGAAAGGAACATGTTTAGGTGTAACAAGAGTCGTAAGGAACGTGTGTTAGATGTAACAAGAGCCGTAAGGAACGTGTGTTAGATTATCAAGAGCCGTAAGGAACGTGTGTTAGATGAGACACAAGTCATAAGGAACGTGTGTTTGATGTAACAAGAGTCGTAAGGAACGTGTGTTAGGTGTAACAAGAGTCGTAAGGAACGTGTGTTAGATGAGACACAAGTCGTCGGAAACGTGTGTTAGATGTAACAAGAGTCGAAAGGAACGTGTGTTAGGTGTAACAAGAGTCGCAAGGAACGTGTGTTAGATGAGACACAATTCGTAAGGAACGTGTGTTAGATGAGACACAAGTCGTAAGGAACGTGTGTTAGATGTAACAAGAGTCGTAAGGAACGTGTGTTAGGTGTAACAAGAGTCGTAAGGAACGTGTGTTAGATGTAACAAGAGTCGCAAGGAACGTATGTTAGATGAGACACGAGTCCTAAGAAACGTGGGTTAGGTGTAACAAGAGTCGTAAGAACGTATGTTAGGTGTAGCAAGACTTCGAACAGCTTGTGATCAGAGTAAAGAAATGTCACAAAAAAGAGATGTTTAAAATTAAAGGAATTTAATATGTAATAACATTATTTTCCGTTACAGTTGATGTGTATAATGTAGTCTTATTATATCATTACAATTTATATTTATTAAGTTTATTACTAATACGAAATAAAATACAGAGAAGTGAAAGAATTTTTTTTTAAAGAAACATTCGTTCCAAGTTCCTACTTCTTACCTTTAACACTCGTACGAAAAGACGTTTCTAGTCCTGATTTCTCCAAGCCCGTTCCCCTGGCTGTGGTTTCGCTAGATAGTAGATAGGGACAGTGGGAATCTCGTTAATCCATTCATTAATAGATTTAAATGGCAATTTCATTTAAATACAAAATTATTAGCCTAATATTAATAACCTTTCAAGTTGCTCTGGGGCCTATTAGGCCCCACTTTTCGTAGGAGTGTTAACAATTTAAAACTTCATTAACGTCAGGTTATGAAAACGTCTAAAAACTAAACTTCCGTGTTTCTTCTTACAATGTAATTGTTTTCTAATTAATTTCTAGTTTAGTTTTTTAGAAAGTGTAGAGACTCACTGAGAAGAAATCAGGCTAAATCATTTCAAGAATGCTGTCATATACTTTAGAATAAAAGACAAGCGAACTATTCTTTGTTGGTGAATGTGGAGCTCTCTAGCCCCACGTGACGATATGTATTCTAAACCAGCTCACCCGTCTAATAAACCTCACGAAATGGAAACAATAGTGTGGCTCTAATCCGAGTCAAAACATCAACATGCCAACCGAGCTACACTTTCTATTGTTTTCTGTTTGTTTAACTTTTGTATTGTCCTTACGAAATGATGAATTGTATATCATATTTCTCCAATTCAAAGACCTTACATTCCAAGTACATTAATATGAATCTGAAAAACGTGAACTTGTACAATAATAGCGGTTTTACTAAAGTTGACTTTGATAAGAACAGTAACGAAGTTATGTAAGAAATAATACAGTCATACACGTATCTTACCAGTTTTGTAAGGAAAAATACACTCTCACAACCATGTGTATTATCTTACCAGTTTTGTAAGGATAAATACACTCGTATATATGTGTTATTTATTGTCAGCCTTGTAAGAAATTGGACAGTTGTAATATGACTTGTCATAGTGGAACCTACTGTCAAACTAACATTATTGTGCTACCAGTTTGGGTTCATAAAAAAGTGATTTTGTTATCCAGAAAATTCGTTCTTTGTGACTGAAATGATTTCGTGTCAGAAGTTCGGGATATCAGGCCAATGGAAACCGGTTTTTTCTATAAAAAACATCAAATAACGTTTGAAGAACTTGATTTCCAGGTCGAGACACACTTTATCAGCAGTTTTGCTTTCAAATGGTCAGACAGTTTCGCGGTAACGTAAAAATTCATAAACAACTACGTTTTCACATAATAATAATTGATAATTTAAAGTTTAACTTCACTCAGGATTACCAGAAGTTCCAATATTTGGTTGTCGGCTCTTATAAAGTCTATAACGTTACAGAATATATTAGCAGATTATTGTGTTTGATTTATGAGATTACAAAACTGAAAGTTGCAGGAATATATATGCCCACGATTCATATACACGAACACAAAACAAAGTCGCTGGTCATTAACACCCTCCTACTATACCTCCAACAGGATTGTTTGTGTTGAGGTTACCGGTGGTACTAATATTCGGTTAACCAGCCATATTTAGTTCTATTTATTTGAAAATGGAAAATGGTTAAAACAGTTGTTATTTCGTTGGTCGGTTTTTTTTTTTTAATTATCTTGTGAAAATAATAGTTTCAGCGCCGCTGACAAGTTAACTTATTTTTTCCTTAACGTTTCCACACGCCGTCTTTTCTGGTAAAGTGTTGTAACTTGCATGTCTGAGGAAGTTATGCGCGAAGCGTTCTAGATGAACATAAAATCAACCAAACCAAGTCATGGCTGAGTGACTAAATAATTGAGCACGTGCGATACGTCACATGGATAAAATATACTTCTCTTAATCGTTGGTAAAAAAAAACAACTCAAAGCGAAAGCTTCACTACAATTCGTTCACTGATTCTCTTATTTGTAATCGGGCCCGGCATGGCCAAGCGAGTTAAGGCGTGCGACTCGTAATCTGAGGGTCGCGGGTTCGCATCCCCGTTGCGCCAAACATGCTCGCCCTTTCAGCCGTGGGGGCGTTATAATGTAACGGTCAATACCACTATTCGTTGGTAAAGGAGTAGCCCAAGAGTTGGCGGTGGGTGGTGATGACTAGCTGCCTTCCCTCTAGTCTTACACTGCTAAATTAGGGACGGCTAGCAGAGATAGCCCTCGAGTAGCTTTGTGCGAAATTCTAAAAAAACAAACAAACAAACAAACAAACTTATTTGTAATCTGCTCTTGTTTCTTTCTATTCTCTAAATTTATTAGTATCGTGACGTCATGCTGAAAGCTTTCTAGGCCTACATCCACAAACATATCGCTCTTAACGTCCTGTAGCGTGTAGTTAACACCCAAATGAAAACACCGTTTATAACAATATATATCTACCTCAAGGCTCTCCGTGCCCTTCTCGAGGTCGCGATTAGTGTATTCTGCCCTGTCAGTACCAGTGGCTAATAAAACATGCCGTTAATTTAAGTACAAAGCCTGCGTTAATCGCATACTATATTTTACCAAGTGAGCGCATGCGTCACACTGTAAAGTAACGATTGAATGAATTTGTTAAAAACCCGGATGTCCTGTCAAACAAAGGATGACAGGTAACAAAGTGGCGCTATCTGTCAGTTGTGAGAGACAGCAGATAATAGACGTCCATCTTTTTTCTCAAACTAGTCCCATATGTCGGTTATGACAGGAAAAACGCATGGGTGACGCTGTGTTGAAATGATATCGTGTTTTGAGGTATAAACCTGGTATAGATTATTACTTACTATTAACCAACCACCAGTTTTGACTTCACCTCTCTATTCATGGGGACAACCTTCTATGGTCCATATTTTCTCTACCAACCACCAGTTTTGACTTCACCTCTCTACCCATGTGGACACCCTTCTATGGTCCATATTTTCTCTACCAACCACCCTTCATTTCAGCTAATTACATCTGCGGTTCTTACTTTCTGTATTTTACTTTCCTTTGACAGTTCATAAAATACTAAATGGTCTATTTGGTATAGCGTCGGTTTACAATAAATGATTTGTTTTGTATTCCGTCAGTTACTTCTAATTTTGCACTGTTTTTACTTTTTAAGTTTTATTATTTTTCATTTTGAAAACAAACTAAAATTTATCACCAAGAATAATAGTTTATTACCACTTTATCACCTAGAATAATAGTTTATTACCACTTCATCACCTAGAATAATAGTTTACCACTTTCTCATTGGCTACTATTCTTCCATCGATCCAGTGGTAATCCTTGTATCGTTAAACACCTTGTTTCTCTACCAGTGGTAGGCACAGAACAGCCCATTGTTTAACTTGTTAATCGCAACAAAACAAATGCAAGGAACCTTATAAACTTCTAACGCTATTCCTTCTTTCTCCTATCTCTCCATCTTCTATTCCATACTAGAATATTTCTATTTTCGTCTCTAGCATACAATATCGTTCTAACTTCTTGTTCATAAAAATACATTGTGTCTGTACTGAATTGTAGACCTATGTATTAGAATCACTGACGTTAACATTTGTACTAAACTGGAGACCTCTGTATTAGTATCACTGATGTCATATTTTGTACCCAGCTGGAGACTTTTGTATTAGTATCACTGATGTCATGTTCTGTACCCAGCTGGAGACTTTTGTATTAGTATCACTGATGTCATGTTCTGTACCCCGCTGGAGACCTCTGTATTAGTATCACTGATGTCACGTTCTGTACCCAGCTGGAAACTTTTGTATTAGTATCACTGATGTCATGTTCTGTACCCCGCTGGAGACCTCTGTATTATTATCACTGATGTCACGTTCTGTACCCAGCTGGAGACTTTTGTATTAGTATCACTGATGTCACGTTCTGTACCCAGCTGGAGACTTTTGTATTAGTATCACTGATGTCTTGTTCTGTACCCAGCTGGAGACTTTTGTATTAGTATCACTGATGTCTTGTTCTGTACCTAACTGGAGACCTCTGTATTAGTATCACTGATCTCTTGTTCTGTACCTAACTGGAGACCTCTGTATTAGTATCACTGATATCAAGTTCTGTAGCCAGCTGTCTTCAGACAAATTTGATGACAATAATTGACTATAAAGTTAAACTTTATTTTGTATTTTTGCAGACATTTGAAACATGTAGTTACAGGTCAAGTGTGTCCACATTCACATGGAATCCTGCACTGTGACGAATAAAAATATGCATTTATTAAGATTCAGTAGCGACTACGGAAGCTATATTAATGCTACGCTTCTGGAAGCTTTAGTAGGAAATAGAACTCTCAATCGATTTTTTTAAAGTGGTTGAAGATATATCTCTCTGGCACCTGGTAACATTTGATACATAATTTCTGTATAATGTTATATAGAAGCAGTAGCATTTCACGATACGAACATTGTATTATTATGTGAATGTCTGGTAATACATAATACAAGACAGGTAAAATACCAACAGTACAGTGTTGTGTGAGTGTCTAGTAATACATAATACAAGATATGTAAAATACCGAAAGTACAGTGTTATGTGAGTGTCTGGTAATATGTAATACAAGACGAAAGGTAAACTATAGACAGTATAGAGTTATGTGAGTGTCTAGTAATACATAATACAAGACAGGTAAACTACAGACAGTATAGAGTTATGTGAGTGTCTAGTAATACATAATACAAGACAGGTAAACTACAGACAGTATAGAGTTATGTGAGTGTCTGGTAATACATAATACAAGGCATGTAAAATACCGAAAGCATAGTGTTATGTGAGTGTTTAGTAATATGTAATAAAAGACGAAAGGTAAAATACAGACAGTATAGAATTATGTGAGTGTCTGGTAATACATAATACAAAATATCAGGTATAGTTCTAATACGGTAGAATATCTGAAAATCAAAGCTACCGTACTATTAAGGCCGCCTGTTTCAGTATCATTCTTTCTTTTAGTGTTTGTATCCTAAATAAATCTTACAATAATGTTCACGACATATTCTGTTTCTTTAGTCCTTGTCTCTATATGGGCACAGGACTAAGCCAGCACTTATCTTTGTACCTCAGTATGCCATATGGGCGCACGGCTAAGCCGGCTTTTATCTCAGTATGCCATATGGGCACAGGGCTAAGCCAGCTCTTATCTCTGTATGCCATATGGGCACAGGGCTAAGCCAGCTCTTATCTCTGTATGCCATATGGGCACACGGCTAAGCCGGCTTTTATCTCTGTATGCCATATGGGTACAGGGCTAAGCCAGCTCTTATCTCTGTATGCCATATAGGCACAGGGCTAAGCCAGCTCTTATCTCTGTATACTTGTACGATATACCGTTATATTTCGAAGATCCTTGTTCACTGACAATTATTGAAACACTTTCGATGTTTATAGAATCGGCTCTGAACTATGTACTCTGATAAAACATTCTTATTGTAAACACTGTAGAATACTTAAGCTGATACATTCCGCCTCGTGTTCTCGGAGCATCGGTTCAGTCAGCTTATTTCTGTGTACATGGTTTGTTGGTCTCGAGAGCGTGGTATTACAGTGTCATTGAAACAGTCTAGTGACACAAGTGACGATTAGATGATTTATTTTTAGCGGATTTTCACTACAATCATTAACAGTAAAATAGATACAGAAAAAATGAAAAATGTAGTAGTTGAAATTCTGAATACAAGTATGTGGTACATTTTGAAGAGTTATAATTTCACGAGTGTCTTAATTCTATAGCACACAGACCATCTGTAATAACTAACACTAGAAGTGTATTAGTTTCACTATGTGATTATACGTCTTATTTAAAGTCTGTTTATAGCACTGTTTTAACCAGACTCTACATCTATCTATTTCAGTGTCTTAGCTAGTGATCTGAAATATTTCAACACAACATTTTCAATGAAAAGTCATGTCTACCGTCTTACTTTCACTTCAGTGTTTTAGTTAGAGACCTGAACTGTGTCTTGTGTTAGATGTTCCAGTGCATACCGTCTTACTTTCACTTCAGTGTTTTAGTTAGAGACGTGAACTATGTCTTGTGTTAGGTGTTCCAGTGCCTACCGTCTTACTTTCACTTCAGTGTTTTAGTTAGAGACCTGAACTATCTCTTGTGTTAGATGTTCCAGTGCCTACCGTCTTACTTTCACTTCAGTGTTTTAGTTAGAGACCTGAACTATGTCTTGTGTTAGATGTTCCAGTGCCTACCGTCTTACTTTCACTTCAGTGTTTTAGTTAGAGACGTGAACTATGTCTTGTGTTAGATGTTTCAGTGCATACCGTCTTACTTTCACTTCAGTGTTTTAGTTAGAGACCTGAACTATGTCTTGTGTTAGATGTTCCAGTGCCTACCGTCTTGCTTTCACTTCAGTGTTTTAGTTAGAGACCTGAACTATGTCTTGTGTTAGATGTTCCAGTGCCTACCGTCTTGCTTTCACTTCAGTGTTTTAGTTAGAGACCTGAACTATGTCTTGTGTTAGATGTTCCAGTGCCTACCGTCTTGCTTTCACTTCAGTGTTTTAGTTAGAGACCTGAACTATGTCTTGTGTTAGATGTTCCAGTGCCTACCGTCTTACTTTCACTTCAGTGTTTTAGTTAGAGACGTGAACTATGTCTTGTGTTAGATGTTTCAGTGCATACCGTCTTACTTTCACTTCAGTGTTTTAGTTAGAGACCTGAACTATGTCTTGTGTTAGATGTTCCAGTGCCTACCGTCTTACTTTCACTTCAATGTTTTAGTTAGAGACCTGAACTATGTCTTGTGTTAGGTGTTCCAGTGCCTACCGTCTTACTTTCACTTCAATGTTTTAGTTAGAGACCTGAACTATGTCTTGTGTTAGATGTTCCAGTGCCTACCGTCTTACTTTCACTTCAATGTTTTAGTTAGAGACCTGAACTATGTCTTGTGTTAGGTGTTCCAGTGCCTACCGTCTTACTTTCACTTCAGTGTTTTAGTTAGAGACCTGAACTATGCCTTGTGTTAGGTGTTCCAGTGCCTACCGTCTTACTTTCACTTCAATGTTTTAGTTAGAGACCTGAACTGTGTCTTGTGTTAAATGTTCCAGTGCCTACCGTTTTACCTTCACTTCAATGTTTTAGTTAGAGACCTGAACTATGTCTTGTGTTAGATGTTCCACTGCATACCGTCTTACTTTCACTTCAATGTTTTAGTTAGAGACCTGAACTATGTCTTGTGTTAGGTGTTCCAGTGCCTACCGTCTTACGTTCACTTCAATGTTTTAGTTAGAGACCTGAACTATGTCTTGTGTTAGGTGTTCCAGTGCCTACCGTCTTACTTTCACTTCAGTGTTTTAGTTAGAGACCTGAACTATGCCTTGTGTTAGGTGTTCCAATGCATACCGTCTTACTTTCGTATAATTATTTACTTTGTGTTCCGGCTGATAATACTGGGTTCGTGCGTACCTCCATTCGTGATGCCTCACGGTGGATTATCTCCCAGTTTTAGTTTTTCCGGGTACAAATGCCGACCTTCGGGCATAATCCTGCATTTTCACATGGGCCATTAGTGGATGTCGTGAAATGGTGCTCTTGTATCACTAATTTATCAACGTAAATTACACAAATTGGTAAGTTGTATAAGTAACACCTGCTAATATTTGCCTCCATTATGCATATCAAATGAGATGTTTAGCCCATTACGGATCATTAATCAATTTAAGATATAGTGATTGTTTGTAATCTTCTGTGTATAACGTTCTCTGCAGTTGAGAACTTTGTAAAAGTCACTCAATAAACAATAACATTTTAAAACAACAACAATAACCACTGTATCCAACCGCTGTTTAGCCACATGTGAAACCCCTGGAGAATTCAAGGCTGGAAGAAAGTAGCAGATAATAAAAACGATAAGAAGGGTTATCAGTGTTGTAGTGAATAGAATAAGAATGAATGAGAAGATAAGAAAAACACTACATGATAGGACAAGTTAGTACTGAAGAGAACATAACGTGATAGGACAAGTACGTGTACTGAAGAGAACATAACGTGATAGGACAAGTACGTGTACTGAAGATGACATAACGTGATAGGACAAGTACGTGTACTGAAGAGAACATAACGTGATAGGACAAGTACGTGTACTGAAGATAACATAACGTGATTGGACAAGTAGGTATATTATCAACACAATACATCTTGAAGAAGTAGAGGCTACATTGTAAATATTCACTGTTATTGTAAGTCAGAACCTACATAATATATTATATCCACTAGTTGTAGAAACATTAGTTCAACAGTCGATATTATTGTGTATTTAATATGGTGCTACCCATGTTAACATTAGTTCAAAAGTGGACGTTATTGTGTTGTTAATATGATGAGCACCTATATCAACATTAATAAAATTATATTATTCTGCGGTTAATATGATGACTACCTATATTATCAATACTTCAACAGTGGATGTTATTGTTTAGTTAATATGGTGACTACCTACATAAACAATACTTCAACAGTGAAAGTTATTGTGTAGTTAATATGGTGACTACCTATATTATCAATACTTCAACAGTGGGTGTTATTGTTTAGTTAATATGGTGACTACCTATATAAACAATACTTTAACAGTGGGTGTTATTGTTTAGTTAATATCATGACTACCTATATAAACAATACTTCAACAGTGAAAGTTATTGTGTAGTTAATATGGTGACTATCTATATTATCAATACTTCAACAGTGGGTGTTATTGTTTAGTTAATATGGTGACTACCTATATAAACAATACTTTAACAGTGGGTGTTATTGTTTAGTTAATATGGTGACTACCTATATAAACAATACTTTAACAGTGGGTGTTATTGTTTAGTTAATATGATGACTACCTATATAAACAATACTTCAACAGTGAAAGTTATTGTGTAGTTAATATGGTGACTACCTATATAAACAATACTTCAACAGTGGGTGTTATTGTTTAGTTAATATGATGACTACCTATATAAACAATACTTCAACAGTGAAAGTTATTGTTTAGTTAATATGGTGACTACCTATATAAACAATACTTTAACAGTGGGTGTTATTGTGTAGTTAATATGGTGACTACCTATACAATGAAGTGTTTGTTTATGGTAAGAAATAAAAGGTTATTCTAAGTCAAGAATACTGTGATTGTTCTTTTGTTAGGGTTAGCTTTGTGTTTTACTGAAGTCAAACGGTGATGTTAATAATTCAACAAAATTTACGACATTAACTAATGAATATTCAATGTATATTACACCGGTTTTAAGCTTGTGTGTCCTGTAAATGCAGTCACGCTGGTTTTACCTGAGACACATAAAATTCACGTTGCTGAACGATGACCCAGCTGTAATAAACGAATCGAATTAAGTCTGTTGCATTAAATACATAACACAAGGTTCGAGATGATATCATCAGAATAGGACTGACAAACAACAGAAGAAGAATTAATTGACGCAGACAAACAAGTCGACTCGTCCAATATAAATAAGTCATTTATGATTTCTTAGTGTAGTCCTTGGCTGCAGAGAATATCATATCAACAACGAGTTAGTAGTACAATTTAAACAACGTAATAGAAGTTAGTAGTACAATTTAAACAACGTAATAGAAGTTAGTAGTACAATTTAAACAACGTAATAGAAGTTAGTAGTATAAGTTAAACAACGTAATAGAAGTTAGTAGTACAATTTAAACAACGTAATAGAAGTTAGTAGTACAATTTAAACAACGTAATAGAAGTTAGTAGTACAATTTAAACAACGTAATAGAAGTTAGTAGTACAATTTAAACAACGTAATAGAAGTTAGTAGTATAAGTTAAACAACGTAATAGAAGTTAGTAGTATAAGTTAAACAACGTGATAGAAGTTAGTAGTATAAGTTAAACAACGTAATAGAAGTTAGTAGTATAAGTTAAACAACGTGATAGAAGTTAGTAGTATAAGTTAAACAAGGTGATAGAAGTTAGTAGTATAAGTTAAACAAGGTGATAGAAGTTAGTAGTATAAGTTAAACAACGTAATAGAAGTTAGTAGTATAAGTTAAACAAGGTGATAGAAGTTAGTAGTACAATTTAAACAACGTAATAGAAGTTAGTAGTATAAGTTAAACAACGTAATAGAAGTTAGTAGTATAAGTTAAACAACGTGATAGAAGTTAGTAGTATAAGTTAAACAACGCAATAGAAGTTAGTAGCATAAGTTAAACAACGTGATAGAAGTTAGTAGTATAAGTTAAACAAGGTGATAGAAGTTAGTAGTATAAGTTAAACAAGGTGATAGAAGTTAGTAGTATAAGTTAAACAACGTAATAGAAGTTAGTAGTATAAGTTAAACAACGTGATAGAAGTTAGTAGTATAAGCCAAACAAGGTGATAGAAGTTAGTAGTATAAGTTAAACAAGGTGATAGAAGTTAGTAGTATAAGTTAAACAACGTAATAGAAGTTAGTAGTATAAGTTAAACAAGGTGATAGAAGTTAGTAGTACAATTTAAACAACGTAATAGAAGTTAGTAGTATAAGTTAAACAACGTAATAGAAGTTAGTAGTATAAGTTAAACAACGTGATAGAAGTTAGTAGTATAAGTTAAACAACGTAATAGAAGTTAGTAGTATAAGTTAAACAACGTGATAGAAGTTAGTAGTATAAGTTAAACAACGTAATAGAAGTTAGTAGTATAAGTTAAACAAGGTGATAGAAGTTAGTAGTATAAGTTAAACAACGTGATAGAAGTTAGTAGTATAAGTTAAACAACGTGATAGAAGTTAGTAGTATAAGTTAAACAACGTAATAGAAGTTAGTAGTACAATTTAAACAACGTAATAGAAGTTAGTAGTATAAGTTAAACAACACATTTTACTGGTTCAACACAGATACTTTATTTTAGATACATTAAACAACATAGTTTCTGGTTCAACACAGAGACATTAAAGAAATTTAAATTCATTAAACAACATATTTTGCCGGTTTGACACAGATACGTTGGACTATTTTAGACACACCAAACGACACATCCTGCGGATTAACACAGAGATGTTAGACTATTTTAGATGTATTTTTTTCATGTACGCATATTTCTGAGATGAAACTTGGAGACGAGACTTGGAATGTTAAAATGTGTTATACTAAGTTACGTTTCCGCTCTGTCCCCCTATCTGTTACTTAATATAGCACATAATGACACAACTATGTGTGTGTAGGGGTTAAAAAACCTGTTCCCACGAACAAAGAATACACATGACTACAACATTTAGTTTCAAGATGAATATATCACTTATATTTATATTCAGTCTTATAGTAATTACTCCAAAAGTCGGAAGGTAAAATAAAATTATTTCTATCATATGATTATGTTGATGAAGTCACATATCATCTAACTGTGCTAAAGCTACAAGTGACGAGATATGTTGATGAAGTCACATATAATCTAACTGTACTAAAGCCACAAGTAACGAGATATGTTGATGAAGTCACATATAATCTAACTGTACTAAAGCCACAAGTAACGAGATATGTTGATGAAGTCACATATAATCTAACTGTACTAAAGCCACAAGTAACGATATATGTTGATGAAGTCACATATAATCTAACTGTACTAAAGCCACAAGTAACGAGATATGTTGATGAAGTCACATATAATCTAACTGTACTAAAGCCACAAGTAACGAGATATGTTGATGAAGTCACATATAATCTAACTGTACTAAAGCCACAAGTAACGATATATGTTGATGAAGTCACATATAATCTAACTGTACTAAAGCCACAAGTAACGAGATATGTTGATGAAGTCACATATAATCTAACTGTACTAAAGCCACAAGTAACGATATATGTTGATGAAGTCACATATAATCTAACTGTACTAAAGCCACAAGTAACGAGATATGTTGATGAAGTCACATATAATCTAACTGTACTAAAGCCACAAGTAACGAGATATGTTGATGAAGTCACATATAATCTAACTGTACTAAAGCCACAAGTAACGATATATGTTGATGAAGTCACATATAATCTAACTGTACTAAAGCCACAAGTAACGAGATATGTTGATGAAGTCACATATAATCTAACTGTACTAAAGCCACAAGTAACGAGATATGTTGATGAAGTCACATATAATCTAACTGTACTAAAGCCACAAGTAACGAGATATGTTGATGAAGTCACATATAATCTAACTGTACTAAAGCCACAAGTAACGATATATGTTGATGAAGTCACATATAATCTAACTGTACTAAAGCCACAAGTAACGATATATGTTGATGAAGTCACATATAATCTAACTGTACTAAAGCCACAAGTAACGAGATATGTTGATGAAGTCACATATAATCTAACTGTACTAAAGCCACAAGTAACGATATATGTTGATGAAGTCACATATAATCTAACTGTACTAAAGCCACAAGTAACGAGATATGTTGATGAAGTCACATATAATCTAACTGTACTAAAGCCACAAGTAACGAGATATGTTGATGAAGTCACATATAATCTAACTGTACTAAAGCCACAAGTAACGAGATATGTTGATGAAGTCACATATCATTTAACTGTACTAAAGCCACAAGTAACGAGATATGTTGATGAAGTCACATATCATCTAACTGTACTAAAGCCACAAGTAACGAGATATGTTGATGAAGTCACATATAATCTAACTGTACTAAAGCCACAAGTAACGAGATATGTTGATGAAGTCACATATCATCTAACTGTACTAAAGCCACAAGGAACGAGATATGTTGATAAAGTCACATATAATCTAACTGTACTAAAGCCACAAGTAACGAGATATGTTGATGAAGTCACATATCATCTAACTGTACTAAAGCCATAAGTAACGAGAAAAGAGCCATACTGCAGAACACGTGTATTTCTATACCTGAACCCTCACTACGGACAGTATTTGGTTGAATAAGTTTATATAGCAGGAGAACTTATATAATAGACCCATGTTTTTTCTTAACCTGAACACTTACCACGGACAGTATTTGGTTCAATTAGTTTATATAGCAGGAATTTATATGTAATAGACCAGTGATTCTGTTAAGCTGAACCCTCACTACGGATAGTATTTGGTTCAATAAGTTTATATAGCAGGAGTTCTTATGTAATAGAACAGTGATTCTGTTAAGCTGAACCCTCACTACGGATAGTATTTGGTTCAATACGTTTATGTAGCAGGAGAACTTATATAATAGACCTATGTTTTTTCTTAAACTGAACACTTACCACAGACAGTATTTGGTTCAATAAGTTTGTATAAAAGATGAAATCTCTTAATGTTATTACAGAAAGTATGGAAGTTCATATATAGTTCACGATTCTGTAAATTTTTATAATCGACTAATTCTACACGAGCGACAAACTATAAAGTATGGAAACCTGGCGTACATCCAATACAGGCGACTAGAGAGTTATTGATTCCATAACATACTTCGTTTCGCTGGTTTCCAAAGGACATGTTATCTGTAAAGTGTCCACGTTCAATCTCTTTTTGTACAATGTTATCTGTAAAGTGTCCACGTTCAATCTCTTTTTGTACAATGTTATCTGTAAAGTGTCCACGTTCAATCTCTTTTTGTACAATGTTATCTGTAAAGTGTCCACGTTCAATCTCTACATGTACAATGTTATCTGTAAAGTGTTCAATCTCTACATGTACAATGTTATCTGTAAAGTGTCCACGTTCAATCTCTTTTTGAGGACAGATTTTTATATGGAGCACATGTCGTCCTTCACGTTACTGGTCTTTCAACTAATACCGGAAAACAGAGTTGCTTTCTAGAAGTTAGGATTTTCTGTGTCACTGGAATTCTCTGTTTTTATGGAGTTTTAGAAACCCGTTTAAAACGGTGAATATTTTGCATGAAATGATGGATCTGGTTTTGTTGTTCAATTGACTACTGAGGTAGTTACAACCCCTATACGAGACTAGGGGCTTTAGTACAGTTTCTATGTGATATAAAACTCTACAGCAACTACAGACACTACATTAGTCACTTTACTGTGCGGTGTATAATGTTCAACAATTACTCTAGAGACTGCTTTAGTCCAGGTACTCTGTGGTGTATAATGTTCAACAGTTATTGTAGAGACTGCTTTAGTCTTAACGACAGACGTGATACTAGGTGTGTCACACCTGAGAACATTTGAACTGTTAATAGTAGAAAAGAGTCTAGGTGTATTACAGAAAAAACAACAACATATAAACTGTTAACAATAGATGTGAGACTACGTGTATCACACCTGAAAGAATCTGATACCCCAAGTTGTGAGACACCTACACTCTAGACAAGAGTCTAGGTGTTCACGACTTAGAACCATGAATATTTAGAGTAGATAAGATTCTACAACTTAGAACATTGAACTGTTAAAGTAGACAAGAATGTAGGTGTAACTTGGAACATCTGAACTGTTAAAGTAGACAAGAATGTAGGTGTCTCACAACTTGAAACATCTGAACTGTTAGAGTAGACAAGAGTGTAGGTGTATCACAACTTGGAACATCTGCACTGTTAGAGTAGACAAGAGTGTAGGTGTATCACAACTTGGAACATCTGCACTGTTAGAGTAGACAAGAGTGTAGGTGTATCACAACTTGGAACATCCGAACTGTTAAAGTAGACAAGAATGTAGATGTAACTTGGAACATCTGAACTGTTAAAGTAGACAAGAATGTAGGTGTCTCACAACTTGAAACATCTGAACTGTTAAAGTAGACAAGAATGTAGGTGTCTCACAACTTGAAACATCTGAACTGTTAGAGTAGACAAGAGTGTAGGTGTATCACAACTTGGAACATCTGCACTGTTAGAGTAGACAAGAGTGTAGGTGTATCACAACTTGGAACATCTGCACTGTTAGAGTAGACAAGAGTGTAGGTGTATCACAACTTGGAACATCCGAACTGTTAAAGTAGACAAGAATGTAGATGTAACTTGGAACATCTGAACTGTTAAAGTAGACAAGAATGTAGGTGTCTCACAACTTGAAACATCTGAACTGTTACAGTAGACAAGAGTGTAGGTGTATCACAACTTGGAACATCTGCACTGTTAGAGTAGACAAGAGTGTAGGTGTATCACAACTTGGAACATCTGCACTGTTACAGTAGACAAGAGTCTAGGTGTAACTTGGAACATCCGAACTGTTACAGTAGACAAGAGTGTAGGTGTAACTTGAAACATTTGAACTGTTACAGTAGACAAGAGTGTAGGTGTAACTTGGAACATTTGAACTGTTACATTAGACAAGAGTCTAGGTGTAACTTGGAACATTTGAACTGTTACAGTAGACAAGAGTTTAGGTGTAACTTGGAACATCTGCACTGTTACAGTAGACAAGAGTCTAGGTGTAACTTGGAACATCCGAACTGTTACAGTAGACAAGAGTGTAGGTGCAACTTGGAACTTTTGAACTGTTACAGTAGACAAGAGTGTAAGTGTAACTTGGAACATCTGAACTGTTACAGTAGACAAGAGTGTAGGTGTAACTTGGAACATTTGAACTGTTACAGTAGACAAGAGTGTAGGTGTAACGTGAAACATTTGAACTGTTACAGTAGACAAGAGTGTAGGTGTAACTTGAAACTTTTGAACTGTTACAGTAGACAAGAGTGTAAGTGTAACTTGAAACATCTGAACTGTTACAGTAGACAAGAGTGTAGGTGTAACTTGAAACTTTTGAACTGTTACAGTAGACAAGAGTGTAAGTGTAACTTGAAACATCTGAACTGTTACAGTAGACAAGAGTGTAGGTGTAACTTGAAACTTTTGAACTGTTACAGTAGACAAGAGTGTAAGTGTAACTTGGAACATCTGAACTGTTACAGTAGACAAGAGTGTTGGTGTAACTTGGAACATTTGAACTGTTACAGTAGACAAGAGTGTAGGTGTAACGTGAAACATTTGAACTGTTACAGTAGACAAGAGTGTAGGTGTAACTTGAAACTTTTGAACTGTTACAGTAGACAAGAGTCTAGGTGTAACTTGGAACATTTGAACTGTTACAGTAGACAAGAGTTTAGGTGTAACTTGGAACATCTGCACTGTTACAGTAGACAAGAGTCTAGGTGTAACTTGGAACATCCGAACTGTTACAGTAGACAAGAGTGTAGGTGCAACTTGAAACATTTGAACTGTTACAGTAGACAAGAGTGTAGGTGTAACTTGGAACATTTGAACTGTTACAGTAGACAAGAGTCTAGGTGTAACTTGGAACATTTGAACTGTTACAGTAGACAAGAGTCTAGGTGTAACTTGGAACATCTGAACTGTTACAGTAGACAAGAGTGTAGGTGTAACTTGAAACTTTTGAACTGTTACAGTAGACAAGAGTGTAAGTGTAACTTGAAACATCTGAACTGTTACAGTAGACAAGAGTGTAGGTGTAACTTGAAACTTTTGAACTGTTACAGTAGACAAGAGTGTAAGTGTAACTTGAAACATCTGAACTGTTACAGTAGACAAGAGTGTAGGTGTAACTTGAAACTTTTGAACTGTTACAGTAGACAAGAGTGTAGGTGTAACTTGGAACATTTGAACTGTTACAGTAGACAAGAGTGTAGGTGTAACGTGAAACATTTGAACTGTTACAGTAGACAAGAGTGTAGGTGTAACTTGAAACTTTTGAACTGTTACAGTAGACAAAAGTGTAAGTGTAACTTGAAACATCTGAACTGTTACAGTAGACAAGAGTGTAAGTGTAACTTGGAACATCTGAACTGTTACAGTAGACAAGAGTGTAGGTGTAACTTGGAACATTTGAACTGTTACAGTAGACAAGAGTGTAGGTGTAACGTGAAACATTTGAACTGTTACAGTAGACAAGAGTGTAGGTGTAACTTGAAACTTTTGAACTGTTACAGTAGACAAGAGTGTAAGTGTAACTTGAAACATCTGAACTGTTACAGTAGACAAGAGTGTAGGTGTAACTTGAAACTTTTGAACTGTTACAGTAGACAAGAGTGTAAGTGTAACTTGAAACATCTGAACTGTTACAGTAGACAAGAGTGTAGGTGTAACTTGAAACTTTTGAACTGTTACAGTAGACAAGAGTGTAAGTGTAACTTGGAACATCTGAACTGTTACAGTAGACAAGAGTGTTGGTGTAACTTGGAACATTTCAACTGTTACAGTAGACAAGAGTCTACGTGTAACTTGGAATATCTGAACTGATACAGTAGACAAGAGTGTAGATGTAATTTGGAATATCTGAACTGTTAGAGTAGACAAGAGTCTAGGTGTAACTTGGAACATTTGAACTGTTACAGTAGACAATAGTCTAGGTGTAACTCGGATTGTCTGATGCATTACATACAGTGAAATAGCGCCAAATTAAATGTCACTTTTCCCATCACCTGGAACCATTAAAGAATTGATTTAAAGCTTCAATGACCAGAAACTACAGTAGAGGGTTTCGGACGTGTAAAGGATTCAGACTGGTTTGAAGTCATCCACGCAGATCGAGGTACACACGATAAAAACACCAACAACGCAGTGATGCAATTAACCTCAGATATAGAAAAAAGAAACGAATTAGAAAGGAAGGATAGTGACTCCAGGTATAATCGTTCTGTGTAAAACATGTGTATCAGTGTAATACTTACATCACATTTTCTTTTTACATAAAAATATACAGACATATTCAATGAAGTTATGGACCTTCATCGTTGGATACTAACTTTGTTAATCTGTTTGTATCGTCCAACTAGTTCCAGTGTAGGTTCAGTTCTTTGACAGTTTTTGTTACTGCTTGTATAATATCTGTTGTTAACTTCCAACTCGCTTTCAGTGTTTCCTCTTGAGTCAAGCGTCTGATAGTTTTGTAACTACTATTTCTAAAGGTACTGCAAACACGACTGAAATAAATAGTTATTTATACCTTACCGTGGTAACTATATCCAAAACCAGAACCCTCTCGTATTTGTTGAATGCTTGAGTTTATACTGCTTTTCTCTGTTATAAAAATGATAGAACTCGAACTTGCTACTACATCAAGCAACTACAAGTACACTGTTTCAACAGAATGTAAAAAGAACTTATCAACACAGAAAATACCATACACTGGTCTGTACACTGTGTCAACAGAATGCAGAGAGAACTGATTCAACATAGAAAGTACCGTAAACTAGTCTGTACACTGTGTCAACAGAATGTAGAGAGAACTGATTCAACACAGAACGTACCGTGAACTAGTCTGTACACTGTGCCAACAGAATGTAGAGAGAACTGATTCAACATAGAACGTACCGTGATCTACTCTGTACACTGTGTAAACAGAATGTCGTAAGAACTGATTCAACACAGAACGTACAGTGGACTAGTCTGTACACTGTGTCAACACAATGTAGTAAGAACTGATTTAACACAGAACGTACCTTGAACTAGTCTGTACACTGTGTCAACAGAATGTCGTAAGAACTGATTCAACACAGAACGTACCGTGAACTTGACTGTACAATATGTCAACAGAATGTAGAGAGAACTGATTAACACAGAACGTACCGTGAACAAGTCGGTACACTGTGTAAACAGAATGCAGAGAGAACTGATTCAACACAAAAAACCGTGAACTAGTCTGTACACTGTGTCAACAGAATGTAGAGAAAACTGATTCAACACAGAAACTACCGTGAACTAGTCTGTACACTGTGTCTACAGAATGTAGAGAGTACTGATCAACACAGAAAGTACCATGCACTAGTCTATACACTGTGTCAACAGAATCTAGTAAGAACTGATACAACACAGAACATACCGTGAACTAGTCTGTACACTCTGTCAACAGAATGTAGAAAGAACTGATTCAACATAGAACGTACCGTGATCTACTCTGTACACTGTGTCAACAGAATGTAGAGAGAACTGATTCAACACAGAAAGTACCATGCACTAGTCTATACACTGTGTCAACAGAATGTAGTAATAACTAATTCAACACAGAAAGAACCATGCACTAGACTGAACAATGTGTCAACAGAATGTAGAGAGAACTGATTAACACAGAACGTACCGTGAACAAGTCTGTACACTGTGTCAACAGAATGCAGAGAGAACTGATTCAACACAGAAAACCGTGAACTAGTCTGTACACTGTGTCAACAGAATGTAGAGAAAACTGATTCAACACAGAAAGTACCGTGAACTAGTCTGTACACTGTGTCTACAGAATGTAGAGAGTACTGATCAACACAGAAAGTACCATGCACTAGTCTATACACTGTGTCAACAGAATCTAGTAAGAACTGATTCAACACAGAACATACCGTGAACTAGTCTGTACACTCTGTCAACAGAATGTAGAGAGAACTGATCAACACAAAACGTACCGTGAACTAGTCTGTACACTGTGTCAACAGAATGTAGAGAGAACTGATTCAACATAGAACGTACCGTGAACTAGTCTGTACACTGTGTCAACAGAATGTAGAGAGAACTGATTCAACACAGAACGTACCGTGAACTAGTCTGTACACTGTGTCAACAGAATGTAGAGAGAACTGATTCAACACAGAACGTACCGTGAACTAGTCTGTACACTGTGTCAACAGAATGTAGTAAGAACTGATTCAACACAGAACGTACCATGAACTAGTCTGTACACTGTGTCAACAGAATGTAGAGAGAACTGATTCAACACAGAACGTACCGTGAACTAGTCTGTACACTGTGTCAACAGAATGTAGAGAGAACTGATTCAACACAGAACGTACCGTGAACTAGTCTGTACACTGTGTCAACAGAATGTAGAGAGAACTGATTCAACACAGAACGTACCGTGAACTAGTCTGTACACTGTGTCAACAGAATGTAGAGAGAACTGATTCAACACAGAAAGTATCATGCACTAGTCTGTACACTGTGTCAACAGAATGTAGAGAGAACTGATTCAACACAGAACGTACCGTGAACTAGTCTGTACACTGTGTCAACAGAATGTAGAGAGAACTGATCAACACAGAAAGTACCATGAACTAGTCTGTACACTGTGTCAACAGAATGTAGTAAGAACTGATTCAACACAGAACGTACCGTGAACTAGTCTGTACACTGTGTCAACAGAATGTAGAGAGAACTGATTCAACACAGAACGTACCGTGAACTAGTCTGTACACTGTGTCAACAGAATGTAGAGAGAACTGATTCAACACAGAAAGTACCGTGAACTAGTCTGTACACTGTGTCAACAGAATGTAGAGAAAACTGATTCAACACAGAAACTACCGTGAACTAGTCTGTACACTGTGTCAACAGAATGTAGAGAGAACTGATTCAACACAGAACGTACCATGAACTAGTCTGTACACTGTGTCAACAGAATGTAGTAAGAACTGATTCAACACAGAACGTACCGTGAACTAGTCTGTACACTGTGTCAACAGAATGTAGAGAGAACTGATTCAACACAGAACGTACCGTGAACTAGTCTGTACACTGTGTCAACAGAATGTAGAGAGAACTGATTCAACACAGAACGTACCGTGAACTAGTCTGTACACTGTGTCAACAGAATGTAGAGAGAACTGATTCAACACAGAACGTACCGTGAACTAGTCTGTACACTGTGTCAACAGAATGTAGAGAGAACTGATTCAACACAGAACGTACCGTGAACTAGTCTGTACACTGTGTCAACAGAATGTAGAGAGAACTGATTCAACACAGAACGTACCGTGAACTAGTCTGTACACTGTGTCAACAGAATGTAGTAAGAACTGATTCAACACAGAAAGTACCATGAACTAGTCTGTACACTGTGTCAACAGAATGTAGTAAGAACTGATTCAACACAGAACGTACCATGAACTAGTCTGTACACTGTGTCAACAGAATGTAGTAAGAACTGATCAACACAGAACGTACCGTGAACTAGTCTGTACACTGTGTCAACAGAATGTAGAGAGAACTGATTCAACATAGAACGTACCGTGATCTACTCTGTACACTGTGTCAACAGAATGTAGAGAGAAGTGATTCAACACAGAAAGTACCATGAACTAGTCTGTACACTGTGTCAACAGAATGTAGTAAGAACTGATTCAACACAGAACGTACCGTGAACTAGTCTGTACACTGTGTCAACAGAATGTAGAGAGAACTGATTCAACACAGAACGTACCGTGAACTAGTCTGTACACTGTGTCAACAGAATGTAGAGAGAACTGATTCAACACAGAACGTACCGTGAACTAGTCTGTACACTGTGTCAACAGAATGTAGAGAGAACTGATCAACACAGAACGTACCGTGAACTAGTCTGTACACTGTGTCAACAGAATGTAGAGAGAACTGATTCAACACAGAACGTACCGTGAACTAGTCTGTACACTGTGTCAACAGAATGTAGAGAGAACTGATTCAACACAGAACGTACCGTGAACTAGTCTGTACACTGTGTCAACAGAATGTAGTAAGAACTGATTCAACACAGAACGTACCGTGAACTAGTCTGTACACTGTGTCAACAGAATGTAGAGAGAACTGATTCAACACAGAACGTACCGTGAACTAGTCTGTACACTGTGTCAACAGAATGTAGAGAGAACTGATTCAACACAGAACGTACCGTGAACTAGTCTGTACACTGTGTCAACAGAATGTAGAGAGAACTGATTCAACACAGAACGTACCGTGAACTAGTCTGTACACTGTGTCAACAGAATGTAGAGAGAACTGATTCAACACAGAACGTACCGTGAACTAGTCTGTACACTGTGTCAACAGAATGTAGAGAGAACTGATTCAACACAGAAAGTACCATGAACTAGTCTGTACACTGTGTCAACAGAATGTAGAGAGAACTGATTCAACACAGAACGTACCGTGAACTAGTCTGTACACTGTGTCAACAGAATGTAGAGAGAACTGATTCAACACAGAACGTACCGTGAACTAGTCTGTACACTGTGTCAACAGAATGTAGAGAGAACTGATTCAACACAGAAAGTACCATGCACTAGTCTGTACACTGTGTCAACAGAATGTAGTAAGAACTGATTCAACACAGAACGTACCATGAACTAGTCTGTACACTGTGTCAACAGAATGTAGAGAGAACTGATCAACACAGAACGTACCGTGAACTAGTCTGTACACTGTGTCAACAGAATGTAGAGAGAACTGATTCAACACAGAACGTACCGTGAACTAGTCTGTACACTGTGTCAACAGAATGTAGAGAGAACTGATTCAACACAGAACGTACCGTGAACTAGTCTGTACACTGTGTCAACAGAATGTAGAGAGAACTGATTCAACACAGAACGTACCGTGAACTAGTCTGTACACTGTGTCAACAGAATGTAGAGAGAACTGATTCAACACAGAAAGTACCGTGAACTAGTCTGTACACTGTGTCAACAGAATGTAGTAAGAACTGATTCAACACAGAACGTACCGTGAACTAGTCTGTACACTGTGTCAACAGAATGTAGAGAGAACTGATCAACACAGAACGTACCGTGAACTAGTCTGTACACTGTGTCAACAGAATGTAGAGAGAACTGATTCAACACAGAACGTACCGTGAACTAGTCTGTACACTGTGTCAACAGAATGTAGAGAGAACTGATTCAACACAGAACGTACCGTGAACTAGTCTGTACACTGTGTCAACAGAATGTAGTAAGAACTGATTCAACACAGAACGTACCGTGAACTAGTCTGTACACTGTGTCAACAGAATGTAGAGAGAACTGATCAACACAGAACGTACCGTGAACTAGTCTGTACACTGTGTCAACAGAATGTAGAGAGAACTGATTCAACACAGAACGTACCGTGAACTAGTCTGTACACTGTGTCAACAGAATGTAGAGAGAACTGATTCAACACAGAAAGTACCATGAACTAGTCTGTACACTGTGTCAACAGAATGTAGAGAGAACTGATTCAACACAGAACGTACCGTGAACTAGTCTGTACACTGTGTCAACAGAATGTAGAGAGAACTGATCAACACAGAACGTACCGTGAACTAGTCTGTACACTGTGTCAACAGAATGTAGAGAGAACTGATTCAACACAGAACGTACCGTGAACTAGTCTGTACACTGCGTCAACAGAATGTTGTAAGAACTTATGAACACAGAAAGTACCATGCACTAGTCAGTACACTCTGTACACAGAATGTAGAGAGAACTGATTAACACAGAGAATACCTTGAACTAATCTGTACTCTGTCTTTACAGAATGTAGTAAGAACTGATTAACACAGAAAGTACCTTAAACTAGTCTGTACACTGTCTCAACAGAATGTAGAGATAACTGATCAACACAGAAAGTACCGTGAAGTAGTCTTTACATTGTGTCAACAGAATGTAAAAAGAACTGTTTCAACACAGAACGTACCGTGCTCTAGTCTGTACACTGTGTCAACAGAATGTAGTAAGAACTGATTCAACACAGAACGTACCGTGAACTAGTCTGTACACTGTGTCAACAGAATGTAGAGAGAACTGATTCAACACAGAACGTACCGTGAACTAGTCTGTACACTGTGTCAACAGAATGTAGAGAGAACTGATTCAACACAGAACGTACCGTGAACTAGTCTGTACACTGTGTCAACAGAATGTAGAAAAACTGATTCAACACAGAACGTACCGTGAACTAGTCTGTACACTGTTTCAACAGAATGTAGAGAGAACTGATTCAACACAGAACGTACCGTGAACTAGTCTGTACACTGTGTCAACAGAATGTAGAGAGAACTGATTCAACACAGAACGTACCGTGAACTAGTCTGTACACTGTGTCAACAGAATGTAGAGAGAACTGATTCAACACAGAACGTACCAGTGAACTAGTCTGTACACTGTGTCAACAGAATGTAGAGAGAACTGATTCAACACAGAACGTACCGTGAACTAGTCTGTACACTGTGTCAACAGAATGTAGAGAGAACTGATTCAACACAGAAAGTACCGTGAACTAGTCTGTACACTGTGTCAACAGAATGTAGAGAGAACTGATTCAACACAGAAAGTACCATGAACTAGTCTGTACACTGTGTCAACAGAATGTAGTAAGAACTGATTCAACACAGAACGTACCGTGAACTAGTCTGTACACTGTGTCAACAGAATGTAGAGAGAACTGATTCAACACAGAACGTACCGTGAACTAGTCTGTACACTGTGTCAACAGAATGTAGAGAGAACTGATTCAACACAGAACGTACCGTGAACTAGTCTGTACACTGTGTCAACAGAATGTAGAGAGAACTGATTCAACACAGAAAGTACCGTGAACTAGTCTGTACACTGTGTCAACAGAATGTAGAGAGAACTGATTCAACACAGAACGTACCGTGAACTAGTCTGTACACTGTGTCAACAGAATGTAGAGAACTGAACTGATTCAACACAGAACGTACCGTGAACTAGTCTGTACACTGTGTCAACAGAATGTAGAGAGAACTGATTCAACACAGAACGTACCGTGAACTAGTCTGTACACTGTGTCAACAGAATGTAGAGAGAACTGATTCAACACAGAACGTACCGTGAACTAGTCTGTACACTGTGTCAACAGAATGTAGAGAGAACTGATTCAACACAGAACGTACCGTGAACTAGTCTGTACACTGTGTCAACAGAATGTAGAGAGAACTGATTCAACACAGAACGTACCGTGAACTAGTCTGTACACTGTGTCAACAGAATGTAGAGAGAACTGATTCAACACAGAACGTACCGTGAACTAGTCTGTACACTGTGTCAACAGAATGTAGAGAGAACTGATTCAACACAGAACGTACCGTGAACTAGTCTGTACACTGTGTCAACAGAATGTAGAGAGAACTGATTCAACACAGAAAGTACCATGAACTAGTCTGTACACTGTGTCAACAGAATGTAGTAAGAACTGATTCAACACAGAACGTACCGTGAACTAGTCTGTACACTGTGTCAACAGAATGTAGAGAGAACTGATTCAACACAGAACGTACCGTGAACTAGTCTGTACACTGTGTCAACAGAATGTAGAGAGAACTGATTCAACACAGAACTGATTCAACACAGAACGTACCGTGAACTAGTCTGTACACTGTGTCAACAGAATGTAGAGAGAACTGATTCAACACAGAACGTACCGTGAACTAGTCTGTACACTGTGTCAACAGAATGTAGTAAGAACTGATTCAACACAGAAAGTACCGTGAACTAGTCTGTACACTGTGTCAACAGAATGTAGAGAGAACTGATCAACACAGAACGTACCGTGAACTAGTCTGTACACTGTGTCAACAGAATGTAGAGAGAACTGATCAACACAGAACGTACCGTGAACTAGTCTGTACACTGTGTCAACAGAATGTAGAGAGAACTGATTCAACACAGAACGTACCGTGAACTAGTCTGTACACTGTGTCAACAGAATGTAGAGAGAACTGATTCAACACAGAACGTACCGTGAACTAGTCTGTACACTGTGTCAACAGAATGTAGAGAGAACTGATTCAACACAGAACGTACCGTGAACTAGTCTGTACACTGTGTCAACAGAATGTAGAGAGAACTGATTCAACACAGAACTACCGAACTAGTCACACTGTGTCAACAGAATGTAGAGAGAACTGATTCAACTAGTCTGAACTACTGTACACTGTGTCAACAGAATGTAGAGAAACTGATTCAACACAGAACGTACCGTGAACTAGTCTGTACACTGTGTCAACAGAATGTAGAGAGAACTGATTCAACACAGAACGTACCGTGAACTAGTCTGTACACTGTGTCAACAGAATGTAGAGAGAACTGATTCAACACAGAACGTACCGTGAACTAGTCTGTACACTGTGTCAACAGAATGTAGAGAGAACTGATTCAACACAGAACGTACCGTGAACTAGTCTGTACACTGTGTCAACAGAATGTAGAGAGAACTGATTCAACACAGAACGTACCGTGAACTAGTCTGTACACTGTGTCAACAGAATGTAGAGAGAACTGATTCAACACAGAACGTACCGTGAACTAGTCTGTACACTGTGTCAACAGAATGTAGAGAGAACTGATTCAACACAGAACGTACCGTGAACTAGTCTGTACACTGTGTCAACAGAATGTAGAGAGAACTGATTCAACACAGAAAGTACCGTGAACTAGTCTGTACACTGTGTCAACAGAATGTAGAGAGAACTGATTCAACACAGAACGTACCGTGAACTAGTCTGTACACTGTGTCAACAGAATGTAGAGAGAACTGATTCAACACAGAACGTACCGTGAACTAGTCTGTACACTGTGTCAACAGAATGTAGAGAGAACTGATTCAACACAGAACGTACCGTGAACTAGTCTGTACACTGTGTCAACAGAATGTAGAGAGAACTGATTCAACACAGAACGTACCGTGAACTAGTCTGTACACTGTGTCAACAGAATGTAGAGAAACTGATTCAACACAGAACGTACCGTGAACTAGTCTGTACACTGTGTCAACAGAATGTAGAGAGAACTGATCAACACAGAACGTACCGTGAACTAGTCTGTACACTGTGTCAACAGAATGTAGAGAGAACTGATTCAACACAGAACGTACCGTGAACTAGTCTGTACACTGTGTCAACAGAATGTAGAGAGAACTGATTCAACACAGAACGTACCGTGAACTAGTCTGTACACTGTGTCAACAGAATGTAGAGAGAACTGATTCAACACAGAACGTACCGTGAACTAGTCTGTACACTGTGTCAACAGAATGTAGTAAGAACTGATTCAACACAGAACGTACCGTGAACTAGTCTGTACACTGTGTCAACAGAATGTAGTAAGAACTGATTCAACACAGAACGTACCGTGAACTAGTCTGTACACTGTGTCAACAGAATGTAGAGAGAACTGATTCAACACAGAACGTACCGTGAACTAGTCTGTACACTGTGTCAACAGAATGTAGAGAGAACTGATTCAACACAGAACGTACCGTGAACTAGTCTGTACACTGTGTCAACAGAATGTAGAGAGAACTGATTCAACACAGAAAGTACCGTGAACTAGTCTGTACACTGTGTCAACAGAATGTAGAGAGAACTGATTCAACACAGAACGTACCGTGAACTAGTCTGTACACTGTGTCAACAGAATGTAGAGAGAACTGATTCAACACAGAACGTACCGTGAACTAGTCTGTACACTGTGTCAACAGAATGTAGAGAGAACTGATTCAACACAGAACGTACCGTGAACTAGTCTGTACACTGTGTCAACAGAATGTAGAGAGAACTGATTCAACACAGAACGTACCGTGAACTAGTCTGTACACTGTGTCAACAGAATGTAGAGAGAACTGATTCAACACAGAACGTACCGTGAACTAGTCTGTACACTGTGTCAACAGAATGTAGAGAGAACTGATTCAACACAGAAAGTACCATGAACTAGTCTGTACACTGTGTCAACAGAATGTAGTAAGAACTGATTCAACACAGAACGTACCGTGAACTAGTCTGTACACTGTGTCAACAGAATGTAGAGAGAACTGATTCAACACAGAACGTACCGTGAACTAGTCTGTACACTGTGTCAACAGAATGTAGAGAGAACTGATTCAACACAGAAAGTACCGTGAACTAGTCTGTACACTGTGTCAACAGAATGTAGTGAAGAACTGATTCAACACAGAAAGTACCGTGAACTAGTCTGTACACTGTGTCAACAGAATGTAGTAAGAACTGATTCAACACAGAACGTACCGTGAACTAGTCTGTACACTGTGTCAACAGAATGTAGAGAGAACTGATTCAACACAGAACGTACCGTGAACTAGTCTGTACACTGTGTCAACAGAATGTAGAGAGAACTGATTCAACACAGAACGTACCGTGAACTAGTCTGTACACTGTGTCAACAGAATGTAGAGAGAACTGATTCAACACAGAACGTACCGTGAACTAGTCTGTACACTGTGTCAACAGAATGTAGAGAGAACTGATTCAACACAGAACGTACCGTGAACTAGTCTGTACACTGTGTCAACAGAATGTAGAGAGAACTGATTCAACACAGAACGTACCGTGAACTAGTCTGTACACTGTGTCAACAGAATGTAGAGAAGAACTGATTCAACACAGAACGTACCGTGAACTAGTCTGTACACTGTGTCAACAGAATGTAGAGAGAACTGATTCAACACAGAACGTACCGTGAACTATCTGTACACTGTGTCAACAGAATGTAGAGAGAACTGATAACACAGAACGTACCGTGAACTAGTCTGTACACTGTGTCAACAGAATGTAGAGAGAACTGATTCAACACAGAACGTACCGTGAACTAGTCTGTACACTGTGTCAACAGAATGTAGAGAAGAACTGATTCAACACAGAACGTACCGTGAACTAGTCTGTACACTGTGTCAACAGAATGTAGAGAGAACTGATTCAACACAGAACGTACCGTGAACTAGTCTGTACACTGTGTCAACAGAATGTAGAAGAACTGATTCAACACAGAACGTACCGTGAACTAGTCTGTACACTGTGTCAACAGAATGTAGAGAGAACTGATTCAACACAGAACGTACCGTGAACTAGTCTGTACACTGTGTCAACAGAATGTAGAGAGAACTGATTCAACACAGAACGTACCGTGAACTAGTCTGTACACTGTGTCAACAGAATGTAGAGAGAACTGATTCAACACAGAACGTACCGTGAACTAGTCTGTACACTGTGTCAACAGAATGTAGAGAGAACTGATTCAACACAGAACGTACCGTGAACTAGTCTGTACACTGTGTCAACAGAATGTAGAGAGAACTGATTCAACACAGAACGTACCGTGAACTAGTCTGTACACTGTGTCAACAGAATGTAGAGAGAACTGATTCAACACAGAACGTACCGTGAACTAGTCTGTACACTGTGTCAACAGAATGTAGAGAGAACTGATTCAACACAGAACGTACCGTGAACTAGTCTGTACACTGTGTCAACAGAATGTAGAGAGAACTGATTCAACACAGAACGTACCGTGAACTAGTCTGTACACTGTGTCAACAGAATGTAGAGAGAACTGATTCAACACAGAACGTACCGTGAACTAGTCTGTACACTGTGTCAACAGAATGTAGAGAGAACTGATTCAACACAGAACGTACCGTGAACTAGTCTGTACACTGTGTCAACAGAATGTAGAGAGAACTGATTCAACACAGAACGTACCGTGAACTAGTCTGTACACTGTGTCAACAGAATGTAGAGAGAACTGATTCAACACAGAACGTACCGTGAACTAGTCTGTACACTGTGTCAACAGAATGTAGAGAAGAACTGATTCAACACAGAACGTACCGTGAACTAGTCTGTACACTGTGTCAACAGAATGTAGAGAGAACTGATTCAACACAGAACGTACCGTGAACTAGTCTGTACACTGTGTCAACAGAATGTAGAGAGAACTGATTCAACACAGAACGTACCGTGAACTAGTCTGTACACTGTGTCAACAGAATGTAGAGAGAACTGATTCAACACAGAACGTACCGTGAACTAGTCTGTACACTGTGTCAACAGAATGTAGAGAGAACTGATTCAACACAGAACGTACCGTGAACTAGTCTGTACACTGTGTCAACAGAATGTAGAGAGAACTGATTCAACACAGAACGTACCGTGAACTAGTCTGTACACTGTGTCAACAGAATGTAGAGAAACTGATTCAACACAGAACGTACCGTGAACTAGTCTGTACACTGTGTCAACAGAATGTAGAGAGAACTGATCAACACAGAACGTACCGTGAACTAGTCTGTACACTGTGTCAACAGAATGTAGAGAGAACTGATTCAACACAGAACGTACCGTGAACTAGTCTGTACACTGTGTCAACAGAATGTAGAGAAGAACTGATTCAACACAGAACGTACCGTGAACTAGTCTGTACACTGTGTCAACAGAATGTAGAGAGAACTGATTCAACACAGAACGTACCGTGAACTAGTCTGTACACTGTGTCAACAGAATGTAGAGAGAACTGATTCAACACAGAACGTACCGTGAACTAGTCTGTACACTGTGTCAACAGAATGTAGAGAGAACTGATTCAACACAGAACGTACCGTGAACTAGTCTGTACACTGTGTCAACAGAATGTAGAGAGAACTGATTCAACACAGAACGTACCGTGAACTAGTCTGTACACTGTGTCAACAGAATGTAGAGAGAACTGATTCAACACAGAACGTACCGTGAACTAGTCTGTACACTGTGTCAACAGAATGTAGAGAAGAACTGATTCAACACAGAACGTACCGTGAACTAGTCTGTACACTGTGTCAACAGAATGTAGAGAAGAACTGATTCAACACAGAACGTACCGTGAACTAGTCTGTACACTGTGTCAACAGAATGTAGAGAGAACTGATCAACACAGAACGTACCGTGAACTAGTCTGTACACTGTGTCAACAGAATGTAGAGAGAACTGATTCAACACAGAACGTACCGTGAACTAGTCTGTACACTGTGTCAACAGAATGTAGAAGAACTGATTCAACACAGAACGTACCGTGAACTAGTCTGTACACTGTGTCAACAGAATGTAGAGAGAACTGATTCAACACAGAACGTACCGTGAACTAGTCTGTACACTGTGTCAACAGAATGTAGAGAGAACTGATTCAACACAGAACGTACCGTGAACTAGTCTGTACACTGTGTCAACAGAATGTAGAGAGAACTGATTCAACACAGAAACTACCGTGAACTAGTCTGTACACTGTGTCAACAGAATGTAGAGAGAACTGATTCAACACAGAAAGTACCATGAACTAGTCTGTACACTGTGTCAACAGAATGTAGTAAGAACTGATTCAACACAGAACGTACCGTGAACTAGTCTGTACACTGTGTCAACAGAATGTAGAGAGAACTGATTCAACACAGAACGTACCGTGAACTAGTCTGTACACTGTGTCAACAGAATGTAGAGAGAACTGATTCAACACAGAACGTACCGTGAACTAGTCTGTACACTGTGTCAACAGAATGTAGAGAGAACTGATTCAACACAGAACGTACCGTGAACTAGTCTGTACACTGTGTCAACAGAATGTAGAGAGAACTGATTCAACACAGAACGTACCGTGAACTAGTCTGTACACTGTGTCAACAGAATGTAGAGAGAACTGATTCAACACAGAACGTACCGTGAACTAGTCTGTACACTGTGTCAACAGAATGTAGAGAGAACTGATTCAACACAGAACGTACCGTGAACTAGTCTGTACACTGTGTCAACAGAATGTAGAGAGAACTGATTCAACACAGAACGTACCGTGAACTAGTCTGTACACTGTGTCAACAGAATGTAGAGAGAACTGATTCAACACAGAACGTACCGTGAACTAGTCTGTACACTGTGTCAACAGAATGTAGAGAGAACTGATTCAACACAGAACGTACCGTGAACTAGTCTGTACACTGTGTCAACAGAATGTAGAGAGAACTGATTCAACACAGAACGTACCGTGAACTAGTCTGTACACTGTGTCAACAGAATGTAGAGAGAACTGATTCAACACAGAACGTACCGTGAACTAGTCTGTACACTGTGTCAACAGAATGTAGAAGAACTGATTCAACACAGAACGTACCGTGAACTAGTCTGTACACTGTGTCAACAGAATGTAGAGAGAACTGATTCAACACAGAACGTACCGTGAACTAGTCTGTACACTGTGTCAACAGAATGTAGAGAGAACTGATTCAACACAGAACGTACCGTGAACTAGTCTGTACACTGTGTCAACAGAATGTAGAGAGAACTGATTCAACACAGAACGTACCGTGAACTAGTCTGTACACTGTGTCAACAGAATGTAGAGAGAACTGATCAACACAGAACGTACCGTGAACTAGTCTGTACACTGTGTCAACAGAATGTAGAGAGAACTGATTCAACACAGAACGTACCGTGAACTAGTCTGTACACTGTGTCAACAGAATGTAGAGAGAACTGATTCAACACAGAATGTAGAGAGAACTGTACCAGTGAACTAGTCTGTACACTGTGTCAACAGAATGTAGAGAGAACTGATTCAACACAGAACGTACCGTGAACTAGTCTGTACACTGTGTCAACAGAATGTAGAGAGAACTGATTCAACACAGAACGTACCGTGAACTAGTCTGTACACTGTGTCAACAGAATGTAGAGAGAACTGATTCAACACAGAACGTACCGTGAACTAGTCTGTACACTGTGTCAACAGAATGTAGAGAGAACTGATTCAACACAGAACGTACCGTGAACTAGTCTGTACACTGTGTCAACAGAATGTAGAAGAACTGATTCAACACAGAACGTACCGTGAACTAGTCTGTACACTGTGTCAACAGAATGTAGAACTGATTCAACACAGAACGTACCGTGAACTAGTCTGTACACTGTGTCAACAGAATGTAGAGAGAACTGATTCAACACAGAACGTACCGTGAACTAGTCTGTACACTGTGTCAACAGAATGTAGAGAGAACTGATTCAACACAGAACGTACCGTGAACTAGTCTGTACACTGTGTCAACAGAATGTAGAGAGAACTGATTCAACACAGAACGTACCGTGAACTAGTCTGTACACTGTGTCAACAGAATGTAGAGAGAACTGATTCAACACAGAACGTACCGTGAACTAGTCTGTACACTGTGTCAACAGAATGTAGAGAGAACTGATTCAACACAGAACGTACCGTGAACTAGTCTGTACACTGTGTCAACAGAATGTAGAGAGAACTGATTCAACACAGAACGTACCGTGAACTAGTCTGTACACTGTGTCAACAGAATGTAGAGAGAACTGATTCAACACAGAACGTACCGTGAACTAGTCTGTACACTGTGTCAACAGAATGTAGAGAGAACTGATTCAACACAGAACGTACCGTGAACTAGTCTGTACACTGTGTCAACAGAATGTAGAGAGAACTGATTCAACACAGAACGTACCGTGAACTAGTCTGTACACTGTGTCAACAGAATGTAGAGAGAACTGATTCAACACAGAACGTACCGTGAACTAGTCTGTACACTGTGTCAACAGAATGTAGAGAGAACTGATTCAACACAGAACGTACCGTGAACTAGTCTGTACACTGTGTCAACAGAATGTAGAGAGAACTGATTCAACACAGAACGTACCGTGAACTAGTCTGTACACTGTGTCAACAGAATGTAGAGAGAACTGATTCAACACAGAACGTACCGTGAACTAGTCTGTACACTGTGTCAACAGAATGTAGAGAGAACTGATTCAACACAGAACGTACCGTGAACTAGTCTGTACACTGTGTCAACAGAATGTAGAGAGAACTGATTCAACACAGAACGTACCGTGAACTAGTCTGTACACTGTGTCAACAGAATGTAGAGAGAACTGATTCAACACAGAACGTACCGTGAACTAGTCTGTACACTGTGTCAACAGAATGTAGAGAGAACTGAGAACTGATTGTGTCAACACAGAACGTACCGTGAACTAGTCTGTACACTGTGTCAACAGAATGTAGAGAGAACTGATTCAACACAGAACGTACCGTGAACTAGTCTGTACACTGTGTCAACAGAATGTAGAGAGAACTGATTCAACACAGAACGTACCGTGAACTAGTCTGTACACTGTGTCAACAGAATGTAGAAGAACTGATTCAACACAGAACGTACCGTGAACTAGTCTGTACACTGTGTCAACAGAATGTAGAGAGAACTGATTCAACACAGAACGTACCGTGAACTAGTCTGTACACTGTGTCAACAGAATGTAGAGAGAACTGATTCAACACAGAACGTACCGTGAACTAGTCTGTACACTGTGTCAACAGAATGTAGAGAGAACTGATTCAACACAGAACGTACCGTGAACTAGTCTGTACACTGTGTCAACAGAATGTAGAGAGAACTGATTCAACACAGAACGTACCGTGAACTAGTCTGTACACTGTGTCAACAGAATGTAGTAGAGAACTGATTCAACACAGAACGTACCGTGAACTAGTCTGTACACTGTGTCAACAGAATGTAGAGAGAACTGATTCAACACAGAACGTACCGTGAACTAGTCTGTACACTGTGTCAACAGAATGTAGAGAGAACTGATTCAACACAGAACGTACCGTGAACTAGTCTGTACACTGTGTCAACAGAATGTAGAGAGAACTGATTCAACACAGAAACGTACCGTGAACTAGTCTGTACACTGTGTCAACAGAATGTAGAGAGAACTGATTCAACACAGAACGTACCGTGAACTAGTCTGTACACTGTGTCAACAGAATGTAGAGAGAACTGATTCAACACAGAACGTACCGTGAACTAGTCTGTACACTGTGTCAACAGAATGTAGAGAGAACTGATTCAACACAGAACGTACCGTGAACTAGTCTGTACACTGTGTCAACAGAATGTAGAGAGAACTGATTCAACACAGAACGTACCGTGAACTAGTCTGTACACTGTGTCAACAGAATGTAGAGAGAACTGATTCAACACAGAACGTACCGTGAACTAGTCTGTACACTGTGTCAACAGAATGTAGAGAGAACTGATTCAACACAGAACGTACCGTGAACTAGTCTGTACACTGTGTCAACAGAATGTAGAGAGAACTGATTCAACACAGAACGTACCGTGAACTAGTCTGTACACTGTGTCAACAGAATGTAGAGAGAACTGATTCAACACAGAACGTACCGTGAACTAGTCTGTACACTGTGTCAACAGAATGTAGAGAGAACTGATTCAACACAGAACGTACCGTGAACTAGTCTGTACACTGTGTCAACAGAATGTAGAGAGAACTGATTCAACACAGAACGTACCGTGAACTAGTCTGTACACTGTGTCAACAGAATGTAGAGAGAACTGATTCAACACAGAACGTACCGTGAACTAGTCTGTACACTGTGTCAACAGAATGTAGAGAGAACTGATTCAACACAGAACGTACCGTGAACTAGTCTGTACACTGTGTCAACAGAATGTAGAGAGAACTGATTCAACACAGAACGTACCGTGAACTAGTCTGTACACTGTGTCAACAGAATGTAGAGAGAACTGATTCAACACAGAACGTACCGTGAACTAGTCTGTACACTGTGTCAACAGAATGTAGAGAGAACTGATTCAACACAGAACGTACCGTGAACTAGTCTGTACACTGTGTCAACAGAATGTAGAGAGAACTGATTCAACACAGAACGTACCGTGAACTAGTCTGTACACTGTGTCAACAGAATGTAGAGAGAACTGATTCAACACAGAACGTACCGTGAACTAGTCTGTACACTGTGTCAACAGAATGTAGAGAGAACTGATTCAACACAGAACGTACCGTGAACTAGTCTGTACACTGTGTCAACAGAATGTAGAGAGAACTGATTCAACACAGAACGTACCGTGAACTAGTCTGTACACTGTGTCAACAGAATGTAGAGAGAACTGATTCAACACAGAACGTACCGTGAACTAGTCTGTACACTGTGTCAACAGAATGTAGAGAGAACTGATTCAACACAGAACGTACCGTGAACTAGTCTGTACACTGTGTCAACAGAATGTAGAGAGAACTGATTCAACACAGAACGTACCGTGAACTAGTCTGTACACTGTGTCAACAGAATGTAGAGAGAACTGATTCAACACAGAACGTACCGTGAACTAGTCTGTACACTGTGTCAACAGAATGTAGAGAAGAACTGATTCAACACAGAACGTACCGTGAACTAGTCTGTACACTGTGTCAACAGAATGTAGAGAGAACTGATTCAACACAGAACGTACCGTGAACTAGTCTGTACACTGTGTCAACAGAATGTAGAGAGAACTGATTCAACACAGAACGTACCGTGAACTAGTCTGTACACTGTGTCAACAGAATGTAGAGAGAACTGATTCAACACAGAACGTACCGTGAACTAGTCTGTACACTGTGTCAACAGAATGTAGAGAGAACTGATTCAACACAGAACGTACCGTGAACTAGTCTGTACACTGTGTCAACAGAATGTAGAGAGAACTGATTCAACACAGAACGTACCGTGAACTAGTCTGTACACTGTGTCAACAGAATGTAGAGAGAACTGATTGAACTAACACAGAACGTACCGTGAACTAGTCTGTACACTGTGTCAACAGAATGTAGAGAAGAACTGATTCAACACAGAACGTACCGTGAACTAGTCTGTACACTGTGTCAACAGAATGTAGAGAGAACTGATTCAACACAGAACGTACCGTGAACTAGTCTGTACACTGTGTCAACAGAATGTAGAGAGAACTGATTCAACACAGAACGTACCGTGAACTAGTCTGTACACTGTGTCAACAGAATGTAGAGAGAACTGATTCAACACAGAACGTACCGTGAACTAGTCTGTACACTGTGTCAACAGAATGTAGAGAGAACTGATTCAACACAGAACGTACCGTGAACTAGTCTGTACACTGTGTCAACAGAATGTAGAGAGAACTGATTCAACACAGAAAGTACCGTGAACTAGTCTGTACACTGTGTCAACAGAATGTAGAGAGAACTGATTCAACACAGAACGTACCGTGAACTAGTCTGTACACTGTGTCAACAGAATGTAGAGAGAACTGATTCAACACAGAACGTACCGTGAACTAGTCTGTACACTGTGTCAACAGAATGTAGTAAGAACTGATTCAACACAGAACGTACCGTGAACTAGTCTGTACACTGTGTCAACAGAATGTAGAGAGAACTGATTCAACACAGAACGTACCGTGAACTAGTCTGTACACTGTGTCAACAGAATGTAGAGAGAACTGATTCAACACAGAACGTACCGTGAACTAGTCTGTACACTGTGTCAACAGAATGTAGAGAGAACTGATTCAACACAGAACGTACCGTGAACTAGTCTGTACACTGTGTCAACAGAATGTAGAGAGAACTGATTCAACACAGAACGTACCGTGAACTAGTCTGTACACTGTGTCAACAGAATGTAGAGAGAACTGATTCAACACAGAACGTACCGTGAACTAGTCTGTACACTGTGTCAACAGAATGTAGAGAGAACTGATTCAACACAGAACGTACCGTGAACTAGTCTGTACACTGTGTCAACAGAATGTAGAGAGAACTGATTCAACACAGAACGTACCGTGAACTAGTCTGTACACTGTGTCAACAGAATGTAGAGAGAACTGATTCAACACAGAACGTACCGTGAACTAGTCTGTACACTGTGTCAACAGAATGTAGAGAGAACTGATTCAACACAGAACGTACCGTGAACTAGTCTGTACACTGTGTCAACAGAATGTAGAGAGAACTGATTCAACACAGAACGTACCGTGAACTAGTCTGTACACTGTGTCAACAGAATGTAGAGAGAACTGATTCAACACAGAACGTACCGTGAACTAGTCTGTACACTGTGTCAACAGAATGTAGAGAGAACTGATTCAACACAGAACGTACCGTGAACTAGTCTGTACACTGTGTCAACAGAATGTAGAGAAACTGATTCAACACAGAACGTACCGTGAACTAGTCTGTACACTGTGTCAACAGAATGTAGAGAGAACTGATTCAACACAGAACGTACCGTGAACTAGTCTGTACACTGTGTCAACAGAATGTAGAGAGAACTGATTCAACACAGAACGTACCGTGAACTAGTCTGTACACTGTGTCAACAGAATGTAGAGAGAACTGATTCAACACAGAAAGTACCGTGAACTAGTCTGTACACTGTGTCAACAGAATGTAGAGAAGAACTGATTCAACACAGAACGTACCGTGAACTAGTCTGTACACTGTGTCAACAGAATGTAGAGAGAACTGATCAACACAGAACGTACCGTGAACTAGTCTGTACACTGTGTCAACAGAATGTAGAGAGAACTGATTCAACACAGAACGTACCGTGAACTAGTCTGTACACTGTGTCAACAGAATGTAGAGAGAACTGATTCAACACAGAACGTACCGTGAACTAGTCTGTACACTGTGTCAACAGAATGTAGAGAGAACTGATTCAACACAGAACGTACCTAGTGTGTCAACAGAATGTAGTCTACCGTGAACTAGTCTGTACACTGTGTCAACAGAATGTAGAGAGAACTGATTCAACACAGAACGTACCGTGAACTAGTCTGTACACTGTGTCAACAGAATGTAGAGAGAACTGATTCAACACAGAACGTACCGTGAACTAGTCTGTACACTGTGTCAACAGAATGTAGAGAGAACTGATTCAACACAGAACGTACCGTGAACTAGTCTGTACACTGTGTCAACAGAATGTAGAGAGAACTGATTCAACACAGAACGTACCGTGAACTAGTCTGTACACTGTGTCAACAGAATGTAGAGAGAACTGATTCAACACAGAACGTACCGTGAACTAGTCTGTACACTGTGTCAACAGAATGTAGAGAGAACTGATTCAACACAGAACGTACCGTGAACTAGTCTGTACACTGTGTCAACAGAATGTAGAGAGAACTGATTCAACACAGAACGTACCGTGAACTAGTCTGTACACTGTGTCAACAGAATGTAGAGAGAACTGATTCAACACAGAACGTACCGTGAACTAGTCTGTACACTGTGTCAACAGAATGTAGAGAAACTGATCAACACAGAACGTACCGTGAACTAGTCTGTACACTGTGTCAACAGAATGTAGAGAGAACTGATTCAACACAGAACGTACCGTGAACTAGTCTGTACACTGTGTCAACAGAATGTAGAGAGAACTGATTCAACACAGAACGTACCGTGAACTAGTCTGTACACTGTGTCAACAGAATGTAGAGAGAACTGATTCAACACAGAACGTACCGTGAACTAGTCTGTACACTGTGTCAACAGAATGTAGAAAGTAGAACTGATGTGTCAACACAGAAGAACTGTACAGAACGTACCGTGTAGTCTGTAACTAGTCTGTACACTGTGTCAACAGAATGTAGAGAGAACTGATTCAACACAGAACGTACCGTGAACTAGTCTGTACACTGTGTCAACAGAATGTAGAGAGAACTGATTCAACACAGAACGTACCGTGAACTAGTCTGTACACTGTGTCAACAGAATGTAGAGAGAACTGATTCAACACAGAACGTACCGTGAACTAGTCTGTACACTGTGTCAACAGAATGTAGAGAGAACTGATTCAACACAGAACGTACCGTGAACTAGTCTGTACACTGTGTCAACAGAATGTAGAGAGAACTGATTCAACACAGAACGTACCGTGAACTAGTCTGTACACTGTGTCAACAGAATGTAGAGAGAACTGATTCAACACAGAACGTACCGTGAACTAGTCTGTACACTGTGTCAACAGAATGTAGAGAGAACTGATTCAACACAGAACGTACCGTGAACTAGTCTGTACACTGTGTCAACAGAATGTAGAGAGAACTGATTCAACACAGAACGTACCGTGAACTAGTCTGTACACTGTGTCAACAGAATGTAGAGAGAACTGATTCAACACAGAACGTACCGTGAACTAGTCTGTACACTGTGTCAACAGAATGTAGAGAGAACTGATCAACACAGAACGTACCGTGAACTAGTCTGTACACTGTGTCAACAGAATGTAGAGAGAACTGATTCAACACAGAACGTACCGTGAACTAGTCTGTACACTGTGTCAACAGAATGTAGAGAGAACTGATTCAACACAGAACGTACCGTGAACTAGTCTGTACACTGTGTCAACAGAATGTAGAGAGAACTGATTCAACACAGAACGTACCGTGAACTAGTCTGTACACTGTGTCAACAGAATGTAGAGAGAACTGATTCAACACAGAACGTACCGTGAACTAGTCTGTACACTGTGTCAACAGAATGTAGAGAGAACTGATTCAACACAGAACGTACCGTGAACTAGTCTGTACACTGTGTCAACAGAATGTAGAGAGAACTGATTCAACACAGAACGTACCGTGAACTAGTCTGTACACTGTGTCAACAGAATGTAGAGAGAAACTGATTCAACACAGAACGTACCGTGAACTAGTCTGTACACTGTGTCAACAGAATGTAGAGAGAACTGATTCAACACAGAACGTACCGTGAACTAGTCTGTACACTGTGTCAACAGAATGTAGAGAGAACTGATTCAACACAGAACGTACCGTGAACTAGTCTGTACACTGTGTCAACAGAATGTAGAGAGAACTGATTCAACACAGAACGTACCGTGAACTAGTCTGTACACTGTGTCAACAGAATGTAGAGAGAACTGATTCAACACAGAACGTACCGTGAACTAGTCTGTACACTGTGTCAACAGAATGTAGAGAGAACTGATTCAACACAGAACGTACCGTGAACTAGTCTGTACACTGTGTCAACAGAATGTAGAGAGAACTGATTCAACACAGAACGTACCGTGAACTAGTCTGTACACTGTGTCAACAGAATGTAGAGAGAACTGATTCAACACAGAACGTACCGTGAACTAGTCTGTACACTGTGTCAACAGAATGTAGAGAAAGAACTGATTCAACACAGAACGTACCGTGAACTAGTCTGTACACTGTGTCAACAGAATGTAGAGAGAACTGATTCAACACAGAACGTACCGTGAACTAGTCTGTACACTGTGTCAACAGAATGTAGAAAGAACTGATTCAACACAGAACGTACCGTGAACTAGTCTGTACACTGTGTCAACAGAATGTAGAGAGAACTGATTCAACACAGAACGTACCGTGAACTAGTCTGTACACTGTGTCAACAGAATGTAGAGAGAACTGATTCAACACAGAACGTACCGTGAACTAGTCTGTACACTGTGTCAACAGAATGTAGAGAGAACTGATTCAACACAGAACGTACCGTGAACTAGTCTGTACACTGTGTCAACAGAATGTAGAGAGAACTGATTCAACACAGAACGTACCGTGAACTAGTCTGTACACTGTGTCAACAGAATGTAGAGAGAACTGATTCAACACAGAACGTACCGTGAACTAGTCTGTACACTGTGTCAACAGAATGTAGAGAGAACTGATTCAACACAGAACGTACCGTGAACTAGTCTGTACACTGTGTCAACAGAATGTAGAGAGAACTGATTCAACACAGAACGTACCGTGAACTAGTCTGTACACTGTGTCAACAGAATGTAGAGAGAACTGATTCAACACAGAACGTACCGTGAACTAGTCTGTACACTGTGTCAACAGAATGTAGAGAGAACTGATTCAACACAGAACGTACCGTGAACTAGTCTGTACACTGTGTCAACAGAATGTAGAGAGAACTGATTCAACACAGAACGTACCGTGAACTAGTCTGTACACTGTGTCAACAGAATGTAGAGAGAACTGATTCAACACAGAACGTACCGTGAACTAGTCTGTACACTGTGTCAACAGAATGTAGAGAGAACTGATTCAACACAGAACGTACCGTGAACTAGTCTGTACACTGTGTCAACAGAATGTAGAGAGAACTGATTCAACACAGAACGTACCGTGAACTAGTCTGTACACTGTGTCAACAGAATGTAGAGAGAACTGATTCAACACAGAACGTACCGTGAACTAGTCTGTACACTGTGTCAACAGAATGTAGAGAGAACTGATTCAACACAGAACGTACCGTGAACTAGTCTGTACACTGTGTCAACAGAATGTAGAGAGAACTGATTCAACACAGAACGTACCGTGAACTAGTCTGTACACTGTGTCAACAGAATGTAGAGAAACTGATTCAACACAGAACGTACCGTGAACTAGTCTGTACACTGTGTCAACAGAATGTAGAGAGAACTGATTCAACACAGAACGTACCGTGAACTAGTCTGTACACTGTGTCAACAGAATGTAGAGAGAACTGATTCAACACAGAACGTACCGTGAACTAGTCTGTACACTGTGTCAACAGAATGTAGAAGAACTGATTCAACACAGAACGTACCGTGAACTAGTCTGTACACTGTGTCAACAGAATGTAGAGAGAACTGAACTAGTCTGTACACTGTGTCAACAGAATGTAGAGAGAACTGATTCAACACAGAACGTACCGTGAACTAGTCTGTACACTGTGTCAACAGAATGTAGAGAGAACTGATTCAACACAGAACGTACCGTGAACTAGTCTGTACACTGTGTCAACAGAATGTAGAGAGAACTGATTCAACACAGAACGTACCGTGAACTAGTCTGTACACTGTGTCAACAGAATGTAGAGAAACTGATTCAACACAGAACGTACCGTGAACTAGTCTGTACACTGTGTCAACAGAATGTAGAGAGAACTGATTCAACACAGAACGTACCGTGAACTAGTCTGTACACTGTGTCAACAGAATGTAGAGAACTGATTCAACACAGAACGTACCGTGAACTAGTCTGTACACTGTGTCAACAGAATGTAGAGAGAACTGATTCAACACAGAACGTACCGTGAACTAGTCTGTACACTGTGTCAACAGAATGTAGAGAGAACTGATTCAACACAGAACGTACCGTGAACTAGTCTGTACACTGTGTCAACAGAATGTAGAGAGAACTGATCAACACAGAACGTACCGTGAACTAGTCTGTACACTGTGTCAACAGAATGTAGAGAGAACTGATTCAACACAGAACGTACCGTGAACTAGTCTGTACACTGTGTCAACAGAATGTAGAGAAACTGATTCAACACAGAACGTACCGTGAACTAGTCTGTACACTGTGTCAACAGAATGTAGAGAGAACTGATTCAACACAGAACGTACCGTGAACTAGTCTGTACACTGTGTCAACAGAATGTAGAGAGAACTGATTCAACACAGAACGTACCGTGAACTAGTCTGTACACTGTGTCAACAGAATGTAGAGAGAACTGATTCAACACAGAACGTACCGTGAACTAGTCTGTACACTGTGTCAACAGAATGTAGAGAGAACTGATTCAACACAGAACGTACCGTGAACTAGTCTGTACACTGTGTCAACAGAATGTAGAGAGAACTGATTCAACACAGAACGTACCGTGAACTAGTCTGTACACTGTGTCAACAGAATGTAGAGAGAACTGATTCAACACAGAACGTACCGTGAACTAGTCTGTACACTGTGTCAACAGAATGTTGGAAGAAGTGATTCAACACAGAAAGTACCGTGAACTAGACTGTACACTGTGTCAACAAAATGTAGAGAGAAGTGATTCAACACAGAACGTACCTTGAACTAGTCTGTACACTGTGTCAACAGAATGTAGAGAGAACTGATTCAACACAGAACGTACCGTGAACTAGTCTGTACACTGTGTCAACAGAATGTAGAGAGAACTGATTCAACACAGAACGTACCGTGAACTAGTCTGTACACTGTGTCAACAGAATGTAGAGAGAACTGATCAACACAGAACGTACCGTGAACTAGTCTGTACACTGTGTCAACAGAATGTAGAGAGAACTGATTCAACACAGAACGTACCGTGAACTAGTCTGTACACTGTGTCAACAGAATGTAGAGAGAACTGATTCAACACAGAACGTACCGTGAACTAGTCTGTACACTGTGTCAACAGAATGTAGAGAGAACTGATTCAACACAGAACGTACCGTGAACTAGTCTGTACACTGTGTCAACAGAATGTAGAGAGAACTGATTCAACACAGAACGTACCGTGAACTAGTCTGTACACTGTGTCAACAGAATGTAGAGAGAACTGATTCAACACAGAACTACCGTGAACTAGTCTGTACACTGTGTCAACAGAATGTAGAGAGAACTGATTCAACACAGAACGTGTGAACTAGTCTGTACACTGTGTCAACAGAATGTAGAGAGAACTGATTCAACACAGAACGTACCGTGAACTAGTCTGTACACTGTGTCAACAGAATGTAGTAGAGAACTGATTCAACACAGAACACCGTGAACTAGTCTGTACACTGTGTCAACAGAATGTAGAGAGAACTGATTCAACACAGAACGTACCGTGAACTAGTCTGTACACTGTGTCAACAGAATGTAGAGAGAACTGATTCAACACAGAAAGTACCGTGAACTAGTCTGTACACTGTGTCAACAGAATGTAGAGAGAACTGATTCAACACAGAACGTACCGTGAACTAGTCTGTACACTGTGTCAACAGAATGTAGAGAGAACTGATCAACACAGAACGTACCGTGAACTAGTCTGTACACTGTGTCAACAGAATGTAGAGAGAACTGATTCAACACAGAACGTACCGTGAACTAGTCTGTACACTGTGTCAACAGAATGTAGAGAGAACTGATTCAACACAGAAAGTACCGTGAACTAGTCTGTACACTGTGTCAACAGAATGTAGAGAGAACTGATTCAACACAGAACGTACCGTGAACTAGTCTGTACACTGTGTCAACAGAATGTAGAAGAACTGATTCAACACAGAACCGTGAACTAGTCTGTACACTGTGAACTAGTCTGTACACTGTGTGTAGAGAGAGAACTGAACACAGAATGTACCGTGAACTAGTCTGTACACTGTGTCAACAGAATGTATGATCAACACAGAACGTACCGTGAACTAGTCTGTACACTGTGTCAACAGAATGTAGAAGAACTGATTCAACACAGAACGTACCGTGAACTAGTCTGTACACTGTGTCAACAGAATGTAGAGAGAACTGATTCAACACAGAACGTACCGTGAACTAGTCTGTACACTGTGTCAACAGAATGTAGAGAGAACTGATTCAACACAGAACGTACCGTGAACTAGTCTGTACACTGTGTCAACAGAATGTAGAGAACTGATTCAACACAGAACGTACCGTGAACTAGTCTGTACACTGTGTCAACAGAATGTAGAGAGAACTGATTCAACACAGAACGTACCGTGAACTAGTCTGTACACTGTGTCAACAGAATGTAGAGAGAACTGATTCAACACAGAACGTACCGTGAACTAGTCTGTACACTGTGTCAACAGAATGTAGAGAGAACTGATCAACACAGAACGTACCGTGAACTAGTCTGTACACTGTGTCAACAGAATGTAGAGAGAACTGATTCAACACAGAACGTACCGTGAACTAGTCTGTACACTGTGTCAACAGAATGTAGAGAGAACTGATTCAACACAGAACGTACCGTGAACTAGTCTGAACTAGTCTGTACACTGTGTCAACAGAATGTAGAGAGAACTGATTCAACACAGAACGTACCGTGAACTAGTCTGTACACTGTGTCAACAGAATGTAGAGAGAACTGATTCAACACAGAACGTACCGTGAACTAGTCTGTACACTGTGTCAACAGAATGTAGAGAGAACTGATTCAACACAGAAAGTACCGTGAACTAGTCTGTACACTGTGTCAACAGAATGTAGAGAGAACTGATTCAACACAGAACGTACCGTGAACTAGTCTGTACACTGTGTCAACAGAATGTAGAAAGAACTGATTCAACACAGAACGTACCGTGAACTAGTCTGTACACTGTGTCAACAGAATGTAGAGAGAACTGATTCAACACAGAAAGTACCGTGAACTAGTCTGTACACTGTGTCAACAGAATGTAGAGAGAACTGATTCAACACAGAACGTACCGTGAACTAGTCTGTACACTGTGTCAACAGAATGTAGAGAGAACTGATCAACACAGAAAGTACCGTGAACTAGTCTGTACACTGTGTCAACAGAATGTAGAGAGAACTGATTCAACACAGAAAGTACCGTGAACTAGTCTGTACACTGTGTCAACAGAATGTAGAGAGAACTGATTCAACACAGAACGTACCGTGAACTAGTCTGTACACTGTGTCAACAGAATGTAGTAAGAACTGATTCAACACAGAACGTACCGTGAACTAGTCTGTACACTGTGTCAACAGAATGTAGAGAGAACTGATTCAACACAGAAAGTACCGTGAACTAGTCTGTACACTGTGTCAACAGAATGTAGAGAGAACTGATCAACACAGAACGTACCGTGAACTAGTCTGTACACTGTGTCAACAGAATGTAGAGAGAACTGATCAACACAGAACGTACCGTGAACTAGTCTGTACACTGTGTCAACAGAATGTAGAGAGAACTGATTCAACACAGAAAGTACCGTGAACTAGTCTGTACACTGTGTCAACAGAA